>NC_044384.1:68075733-68411592 GCF_006542625.1 Nomascus leucogenys
GTTTCACCATATTGCCCAAGCCGGTCTCGAACTCCTGGGCTCAAGTGATCTGCCTGCCTCAGCCTCCCAAAGTGCCAAGATTATAGGTTTGAGCCACTGCTTCCAGCCCATGCTAAATCCTAATGCCATATTCATTTATCACATTGTCCATTACCTTTCAAATTTTGTGGCAGCATAGCCATGTGTTCATTCAATTGTTAAGTATTTGTTGAGCATCTTCTAAGCACCAGGGACTATGTTAGATGCTGAGTCCAAAGTTGAGAGCAGCAGACAGGCTCCCTGCCTATGTGGAGTTTGGAGTCTAGCAGGAGAGAGACATTACATAAAAAAGCACAATGACAAACACATAATTACTAATTCTACGGGGAAACAAAAGAAGAGGCTTTATGAGAGACACTAGCAGGAGAGAGACATAATTAGGATGGAGGAGGGGTGTGTCAGAAAGTTTTTCTCAAAAAGTATCATTTAGACCCGGTGCGGTGGCTCACACGTATAATCTCAGCACTTTGGGAGGCCGAGGCGGGTGGGTTGCCTGAGGTCAGCAGTTTGAAACCAGCCTGGCCAACATGGTGAAACCTCATCTCTACTAAAAATACAAAAATTAGCCAGGCGTAGTGGTGTGCGCCTGTAATCCCAGCTACTTGGGAGGCTGAAGCAGGAGAATCTCTTGAACCCGGGAGGCGGAGGTTGCAGTGAGCCGAGATGGCACCACTGCACTCCAGCCTGGGCAACAGAGTGAGATTTCATTTAAAAATAATAATAATAAAAGTATTATTTAAGCTAAGACCTAAATGATGAATAGGGATTTACAAGGAAAGATTTCAGGAATGGTTTCAAGAACAGGAACTCCTCTATACCAAGAACCTGAGGTAGGAAAATGCTTAGTTTGTTGGAAGAATTGAAAGAAAGCTCATGTGGGCAGAGCAGACGATGCAAAGGAGTGTGTGGCCAGAGACTAGGCAAGAGAGGCCTTGCTGCCCATCTTAAGTACGCTGTGTTTATCCTAAGATCAGTGGCAAGCCATTGCTGAGTTATAAGTAGAGAAGAGACATAATCAGACCTATGTTTTTAAAAGATGGCATTGGCAGTTTCTGTTGGGTTAGAATGGAGTGGGAGTCCACGTGGGAAATCAGTGCAGAGGCCCCTGCCGTGCTCTAGGGACAGATGGTGATGATGGCACTAGGGCGGTGGCTGAGGAGGTGACAGGAAAGGGAAACATCTAGACTTGGTGTTGGATGGGGTGAGGGGAGTGAGGGAGAAGGACATGCCTCCAAGGTGTGGCTTGATAGAGCGCATGGGTTTGTCACTCATGAAGATGCAGAACAGGAGGGGAACAGCTTTGGTGACTGGGGAGGTGGCATCATCAGGAGCTTAGATGTAGACTTATTAGTGGCAAGCTGCCTAGGAGACATTCAAGTGGAGATGTCAGGGAGGCACTTGAATTTAAGAGTGTTGTTGAAAAGAGAGCCTTACGCTGGAGCTGATTGCTTTCGGAGATGGTACTAAAATTCATGAAAACTGATGAGACCATCTCGGGAAAAAGAGTACAATGAAAAGAAAGGAAGATCCAGAACCAAGCCCAGAGAAACTTTTACTCTTAAAAATAGATAAAGGGTGCTGGCACCATGGCTCATACCTGTAATCCCAGCACTTTGGGAGGCCAAGTGGGAGGATCGCTTGATTAGCCTCCCACCTTGGAGTTCGAGATTAGCCTAGGCAACATGGTGAAACCTCATCTCTACTAAAAATACAAAAATTAGCCAGGCATCATGGCACACACATGTAGCCCCAGCTACTCGAGAGGCTGATGTGGGAGGATCACCTGAGCCAGGGGAGGTCGAGGCTGCAGTGAGCTGTGATCACGCCACTGCACTTCAGCCTGGGCAACAAAGTGAGACCCTATCTGAAAAAAAAAAAAAAAAAAGGCAAAGGAGAAGGAAGTAGTTAAAGAGCTGGAGCAGGACCTACCGGAGAGGTAGGAGAAGAACCAGGAGAATGTGGTGTCTAACAAGTCAAGAGAAGAGAAAGTTCCATAAGGAGGAAGTGGTCAGCAGTGCCCAGTGCAGCTGGGACCACTACTCATGAGTAAAGCATGCAAAGCACTCAACAGCAGTTCAAAGAGGAGAGCACTGCACATGAGAAAGGAAAAGATACCTTTATAGAAATTTCAACTGTGAGTAGCTGGTTTATTTTACCCACATTCTGTAGCAGCCAGATAAGTAGGAACTGTCAGTACCATTTTTATTTTCCTAATATTTATTTATTTATTATTTATTTTGAGACAGAGTCTCGCTCTGTTGCCCAGGTTGGAGTGCAGTGGTGCCACCTTGGGTCACTGCAACCTCCGCCTCCCAGATTCAAGCAATTCCCCTGCCTCGGCCTCCCGAGGAGCTGGGATTACAGGTATGTGCCACCAAGCCCGGCTAATTTTGTATTTTTAGTAAAGACGGGGTTTCTCCATGTTGGTCAGGTTGGGCTCAAACTCCCGACCTCAGGTGATCTACCCACCTTGGCCTCCCAAAATGCTGGGATTACAGGCATGAGCCACTGCGCCCGGCCGCCCAGCTGGTTTTTTTTTTTTTTTTTTTGTATTTTTAGTAGAGACGGGGTTTCACCATGTTGGTCAGGCTGGTCTCCAACTCCTGACCTCGGGCAATCCACCCGCTTCGGCCTCCCAAAGTGCTGGGATTACAGACATGAGCCACCACACCCAGCCTATTTTCCTAATATTTAATTAGGAAAATTTTCAAACATAAAAGTTGAATGCATTACACAATAAGCACCCAGGTGTCTATCACCTGGATTCCACAAGCAACGTTTTATTATACCTGCTTGATCACATTTCTATCCATCTAACCATCCCTCTAACCATCCATCAATCCATCTTAATTTTTGGATGCATTTCAAAGTAAGTTTTAGACATAAGATTTCACAATGAAACACTTCAGCATCCATATAATTAACTAGAGTTCAATATCTGTTTATGGTTCTTTTTCTTTTTCTTTTAGGAGATGTGGTCTCACTATGTTGCCCAGGCTGGACTTGAACTACTCCCCAGGCAATCCTCCTGTCTCAGGCTCAGTAGCTGGAACTACAGGCACTGCCACTGCCCCAGCTGATGGTTCTTTTTCCTTTAGGGTAAAATTTAAAAACAGCAAACTGCACAAATCTTAACTGTGCCATTTGATGCTCTTTCTTTTTTTTTTTTTTTTTTTTTTTTTTTGAGACACTCTGTCATCAGGCTGGAGTGCAGTGGCGTGATCTCAGCTCACTGCAACCTCTGTCTCCCAGGTTCAAGCAATTCTCCTGCCTCAGTCTCCTGAGTAGCTGGGACTACAGGCACGCACCACCACGCTGGGCTAATTTTTGTATTTTTAGTAGAGATTGGGTTTCACCATATTGGCCAGGATGGTCTCAATCTCTTGACCTCATGATCTGCCTGCCTCAGCCTCCCAAAGTGCTGGGATTACAGGTGTGAACCGCCGTGTCCAGCCCTTTCTTTCTTTCTACAGGCAGGGTCTCACCCTGTCACCCAGGCACAGTGGTGCCTCATGGTTCACTGCAGCCTTGACTTCCTAGGCTCAAGTGATCCTCCCACCTCAGCATCCCAAGTAGCTGGGACTACCGGCACATGCCACCAAGCCCAGCTAATTTTTTTATTTTTTGTAGAAATAGATTCTCCCTATGTTGCCCAAGCTGGTCTCAAACTCCTGGGCTGAAGTGATCCTCCCACCTCCACCCACTAAAGCTAGGATTTCAGGCGTGAGCCACTGCGCCATGCCTGATGCTTTTTGACAAATGCATATCTTGCACGTGTCCTATTAAGTTATAGAATATTACATTGCCCCAGAGTTTGTCACTGCTGCTTTATCTTTCAGAAAGTGCAGAGAGCGTAAGGAAAGAGCTCTGGTCCTGGGCTCATGGTAAGAACACAGCCAGTGTTCATTCCCTTCTCCCTTCTGCAAGGGGACTCTACCACCACTCACACAGATTCACCCACATTTTCACCAAGATAGAAATAGACATTGAACTCCTCCTAAAAGTGCTTTTGTAAATGTTTCACAATAAACCCTTTGTAGAGGACAATAGCGTCCAGTGAACCAAGCCCAGCCTGGGAAATCATAATTCCTCACTCAGAATCCTGCTCTGGACTTGCTGAGCAAGCTTATGTTGCAGTTCTCTTACTTGTAAAACAGGAACAATAACCATCTGCACCAGAGAAGTGTAACAATTACCCTGGCATTTTCATGTATTAACTAAAATAGCCCCAGAGAAAAAGGTGAAAAGATTTCAATACCAGGTTATGAACATTTTTACCAACCTGCCACATTGTCACAGTTTACCTCTTTGGTGCCCTAACCTGGCCACGCTACTGAGGAGAGGCCTGTTGGGCACCAGTTTGAATCAGGGACATTCTGTGTGGAGTGCTGGGCCTGCTCAGATTTGGCACTGGAATCAGGACTGTGGTAGCTTGTGATGTCTTCCCAGGTCAATTATCCATCGCTAACAACCCCTGAAAGAGGATGTGGGCTTTGTTTATTTGTTCATTTTATTGCTTTTGTTTGTTTTGTTTTCCTTTGTTTTGTAACTCTGGGCTTTAAGAAGATAGTATTAGAAACTTATCGGTTGGAAGGAAGAGAGGGTTTCCAAATTACTTGCCCTGAATCTGGATTTAAGGAACTCCGAGACATAAATTGAGATATGAGATAAGACTAACTTTTTTTTTTTTTTTTTTGAGACAAAGTCTCGCTCTGTCCCCCAGCCTGGAGTGCGATGGCATGATCTCAGCTCACTGCAACCTCCGCCTCCTGGGTTCAAGCGATTCTCCAGTCTCAGCCTCCCGAGTAGCTGGGATTACAGGCGCCTGCCACCACGCCCGGCTAATTTTTGTATTTTTAGTAGAGACGGGGTTTCATCATGTTGGCCATGCTAGTCTCGAACTCCTGACCTGAGGTGATCCACACGCCTTGGCCTCCCGAAGTGTTGGGATTACAGGCGTGAGCCACTGTGCCCGGCCGATAAGGGTACCTTTTAAGATTTAATTAAAATTTGCTTGAGGCTTCTTCCCAAGCTCTGTGACGGGTCTAATTATTTCCCTGGGTTTATGTTAATTCCTGAGGTTTTGCAGACACATGTTCACTTCCAGTTCCACAATCCTGCTCCTGCTGAATGCATGCCTCTCTTGGTGTCTACTTCTGCTGTTGTCATCTTTTTCTGCTCTGGGACAATCTCATTCTGGAACTCAACCTCTTTTCTTTGATTTCTCCCAAACCACTTTCCCAAGACAAAGCCTTGTACAATCCCATCTCTGTATCTTTAATTTTTCTCCCCTCTCCTCTCCTTTTTTTAATTAATTTTTTTAATTTAATTTTTTTTGAGACCAGTTTCTGGAAGTTACACTCTTTCACCCAGGCTGGAGTGCAGTGGTGCGAGCTAGGCTCACTGCAACCTCCACCTCCTGGGTTCAAGCGATTCTCCTGCCTCAGTCTCCTGAGTAGCTGGGATTACAGACATGTGCCACCATGCCCAGCTAATTTTTTAAATATTTTTAGTAGAGACGGGGTTTCACCATGGTGGCCAGGCTGGTTTCGAACTCCTGACCTCAAATGATCCGCCTGCCTTGGCCTCCCAAAGTGCTGGGATAACAGGCATGAGCCACTGCGCCCGGCTCCCTCTCTTCTCTTGACTGTTTTACTCCCACTCACAAATTATTGTTGATGTTTAGATGTGGAGTGGTTTACCTATAACTTTACTATCTTATATTCTTTCACCCAGTGGCCCCAGGGTCTTACTTTCCACCCACAAGTGGCTAATCAAGGCATTTTTCCAGACAAAGACAGTTCTCTAAGAGAAACTTTGGTATAAATTCTTTAAAGTATATATATGTGTGTGTGTGTGTGTATGCACATATACACATATATACACACAAACACGTACATATATACACATATATAATATATATGCATACACATACATCATATATCATGCATTGTAGATATGTATATAACATATAAAGTATACAGATAATTACACAAATACATATTTATTTATTTATTTTCATTTATTTTTGAGACAGGGTCTCAACTCTGTCACCCAGGCTGGAGTGCAGTGACGCAATCTTGGCTCACTGCAACCACCACCTCTTGGGTTCAAGCAATCTTCCCACCTCAGCCTTCCAAGTAACTGGGACCATAGGCACGTGTCACTACGACTGGCTAATTTGTATTTTGGGTAGAAACATGTTGCCCACGCTGGCACATAAATACATACGTATTTAAATCTATGATACATATTATATGTATACACACACACATATATATATATACTCTACTGCATAGATTCAGTCATCTACACATCTAAACCACCTTTACTGTGGAATTAGTGAACTCTTTAGCTCCTCCCTTAGTCTGTTTCTTATTCTCATCTTTATTTCTCATTAAACTGATTATAATATATAAATATATTTCTTACATTTATCTCATCTTTATTTCTTATTCTCACTCATCATTTTATTTCTGCATTGCCATACACCTTTCTTTCTGATTAAAATTAATCCCATCCAGTTTGCACTGTTGAGTTTATAAAATGGGAGACTGGAAATATCTGTTCAGTCACACATTGATTCAATCATACATTCATTCAACATACAATAATTGAGCACCTACAATAGAATACCATATTGGGTCCTATAGAAGAGATGGATAAGAGGGAGGGGGTCCATGCCTTCAGAAACTTAAAATCCAGCTGGATGTGCAACACTTAACACACACGAAACAAAGCATCCTCAAATGCACAATTCTCATCAGAGGAACAGCAAATTAGAGCAGAAAGCTAAAGCTTTGCCATGCACACCAGTGCTGCTATATCAGCAGAATGAGCAGGAGGGGGAAAAAGCCACTGTGGTTAAAAGAAACTGCTGGCCTATGGATTTTTTTAAATTACAATTTGCATGCTCTTCTAACAGTGTTAGTTCTGCTTAGGTGGCAGAGTGGCTTTCCTGAAAGTATGAGCTCAGCCTTGTCTTATGGCTGTTTAAAGAAAGAGGTCAGGTAAAGTGATTGTAGTAATAGCACCAAGCTGGTTGAAAACCACAGTATCTCTCAGATGGCACCAAAAAAACCCACACGATGGAAAATTTTTGCCTGCTAAAAGCCTCTTGAAGTTGTTTCAGAAACACATATGAGCAGTATTTGCTGTTCTCCTTGGGAGTGTTCTCGAGGAAAACAGCTTTCCAAACTTAACATGTTAAGGTAGTAGAACAGTCTAGTAGCCTGAGTTAATTTTGGATTGAGCAGCAAGTGGGCCTTGAGTATTCAGGTAGCAAGTGGTCAAGGAGAATTTGGAGCTGGTCAGTGCCTGGCTAAATTGCATGTGCCTTGAAAAGAAGTCCTTCAGATCCACCTGTGTCTACACAAATTCATGAGTGACTGGTACTGTGAATTCAGTCCCACTAACGCACCAGCTGTGCTTTTTGGTAGTTGTTTTCTTTTCTTGACAATTTGGTTTTAGGTTGTGTCAAAAGGGGAAGACACAGAACTGAGACAAGGCAAAATTATAAGACATGTATCTTATTTTTTAGCTACTGTATATCACTATATTTGAGGTGAAGGACTTAATCCTTATATAGCTCTTCCAAATCTCTTCATACAGTACCACAATTTATAACTGAACTCTATACTGAATAATCATTTAAAGCATTTTAAACTACCTTAGAAGAGAAATGAGTAATGACTGAATATATTTGCAAAAACCCATACTATATATATTGTAGGATGTCTACATAAAAACTAAATAACCCCATCAGTGTTCATTTGACATCAAAGTGGATCCAGGGGCAGAAAACAAAAGGACTCTGATCTTAAAGGCTGATAAATGTAGTCTATGTGTGGTATTGATAATTTTTTTTAATTCACAGATCAAATATATTTTAATGTACAGATGGAAGAATTTAACTATGAAGTTCATGAAGAATGGCATGTATTAACATACTGGAAGATGGTATTCATGTGCAGGAGAAAGATAATCATCTGTTTCTCAATGATGGCAACATGCAATAAATGACTTCCTTCCGTAGAACCTCTAAATTAGAGTAATTCATGTATTTCCCGTTTCACATTCTAGCAAAGTAAGTTATATCATGCTTTTCTAAGAATTGGTTGTTGTTCCTTGCATACTTCTATGATAAAAGTAAAAATAATTTATTTGTAAGAGGATATACTAATGGTCTTAATTTGAAAACATTTAGTGAGATGTACCTGGCATACTAGATGTGATACTAAAAGAACTTGTGGGGCCGGGCACAGTGGCTCATGCCTGTAATCCCAGCACTTTGGGAGGCCGAGGCTGGCAGATCACCTGAGGTCGGGAGTTCGAGACCAGCCTGACCAACATGTAGAAACCCCGTCTCTAGTAAAAATACAAAAATTAGCCAGGCATGGTGGTGCATGCCTGTAATCCCAGCTACTCAGGAAGCAGAAGCAGGAGAATTGCTTGAACCCTGGAGGCAGTGGTTGTGGTGAGCCAAGATCGTGCCACTGCACTCCAGCCTGGGCAACAAGAGCAAGACTCCGTCTCAAAAAAAAAAAAAAAAAAAAAGGAAAAAAAAGTAAAGAAATAAAACTTGCGGCCAAGAGACGTGGCTCACGCCTGTAATTCCAGGTGTCTCTGGCTCTGGCTCTGGCTTTGTCTCTGTTGCCCAGGCTGGAGTGCAGTGGCGCGATCTCAGCTCACTGCAACCTCCGCTTCCCAGGTTCAAGTGATTCTCTTGCCTCAGCCTCCTGAGTAGCTGGGACTACAGGCACGTGCCATCATGCCCGGCTAATTTTTTTTGTATTTTTATTAGAGATGGGGTTTCACAGTGTTAGCCAGGATCTTCTCGATCTCCTGACCTCGTAATCTGCCTGCCTTGGTCTCCCAAAGTGCTGGGATTACAGGTGTGTGCCACCACACCCATCCAATTATTATTTGAATTTTAACAATGATCATTATTTATATCATCAGAAAGACCCATTAAAGGTATTTCCATTGTAAAAATAACTGCATAGAAAAAATTAGCTTCCTATACTTAAATACATAATATTAGATCCATAACGGACACTATTCACAGGTAAGTTACAGATAGAACTATAGAAAATATATGAAACAAACACTTTATATTATTATAAGATTATCTTCATGATCTTGAATGAAGCAAAATGTCTTCTTTTAAGACAAGGTGTCACTCTGTCACCGAGGCTAGATTGCAGTGGCACAATCACAGCTCACTGCAGCCGCTACCTCATGGGCCCATGCAATCCTTCCACCTTACTTTCTGGAGTAGCTGGGACTAGGGGTGTGGTGAGCTACCAGGCCTGGGTATTTTATTATTATTACTTTTTGTAGAAACAGGGTGTCCCTATGTTGCCCAGGGTGGTCTCAAATTCCTGGACTCAAGCGATCTCCCCACCTCTGCCTCCCAAAGTGCTGGGATTACAGGTGTGAGCCACCACACCTAGCCAATTTCAAATTTTATTTTAGATTAAGGGGTACATGTGCAGGTTCATTACATTAGTGTATTGTATGATAGTATGAATTACCACATTACCCGGTTAGTGAGCATAGTACCAAATAGGTAGTTTTTGAGCCCTTGATCCCCCTCCCTCTCTCCCCTATCAAGTAGTCCCCAGTGTCTATTGTTCCGTCCCATCTTTATGTTCATGTGTACCCAATGTTTAGCTCCTATTTGTGAGAACATGTGGTATCTGGTTTTCTGTTCCTGCATGAATTCACTTAGGATAATGACCAGCTGTATCCATGTTGCTTCAAATAACAAGATTTCATTCTTTTTATGGCTGCATAGTATTCCATGGTATATATGTACCATATTTTCTTTACCCAATACACTGTTGATAGGTATGTCAGTTGATTCCATGTCTTTGTTATTGTGACTAGTTTAAGCAAATTTTCTTAACGCAGAAAAGACATGAATCATAAAGGAAAAGTTCTTTTCTGAGACGGGGTCTCACAGTGTGTCAGCTCACTGCAACCTCTGCTACCTGGGCTCAAGTGATCCTCTTGCCTCAGCCTCCCAAGCAGCTGGAACCACAGACACGTGCCACCATGCCTGGCTTTTTTTTTTTGTATTTTTGGTAGAGACAGGGTTTTACCACGGTGCTCAGGGTGGTCTCAAACTCCTGAGCTCAAGTGATTTGCCCTCCTTGGCCTCCCAAAGTGCTGGGATTACAGGCCTGATCCACCACACCTGGCCCATAAAGGGAAAGATTTATAAATTTGCTTGTATTTTATAGATGACACTAAAATTAAAAACTTAATTTAAAATTGAAGTTACAAAACAAGCCACAGAACCAAGAAAAGGTATAACATGTATAACGAAGTATTAGTTACAAGGGAAAAATTAATAAGCAAAAAAGATTTTGTTTAATGGGCAAAAATGTGAACAGGAAGCAGAAAAGGAAAACAAAATCACCAAAATCACAAAAGTGTGCTCAGCCTCACTATAATTACAGGAAAAAATTAAAATGAGATACCATGGTATATGCATCTGATTATCTACAATATTTATCCAGACAATATGAGATGTTGAAAAGGATGTAGAAAATAGGAACTTACATATTCTAGTAGAGGGAGTGAAAACTAGTACAGCCATTTTGATATTGAATTACTGATATCTAACAAAAATGTATGTTATGACCCAGAAAATCTTTTTCTATAGAAACTTGCAAATATTTGCACAGATGACATCTATAGAAAGTTGGAAACAATCTAGAAGTCTATCAATAGGGAAATGAAAAATAAAGTGAAAATTCCCAAGAACATTGAAAGAGCAGTTGATGCTGGATGTGGTGGTGTGCACCTGTAGCCCCAGCTACTTGGGAGGCTGAGGTGGGAGGATCCCTTGAGCCCAGGAGTTCAAGGCAGCGGTGAGCTATGATTGTGCCACTATACTCCAGCCTGGGCAACAGAGCAAGAAAAAGCAAACAAAAAATCCCCAGCAGTTTAAAACATGAACCAGGTCTCTAGGTATTGATGTTATTAACAAAGATCACCAAAAAATCATTGAGAAGAAAAAAAAAAACCAGGTTGCAAAAATATTTCCGTAGTGTGATAAAATTGTTTTAATTGTAAAAACACCATATATATTGATAATGGATACATAGAAAATAATAAAGAGAATCATGTACTAAAGGAAACTGTTAGTTATTGTCTCTGGGGAGAAAAGTGGAGGAAAGTAATTTAAAAAGGTAGCAAAATGGACCTGATCTGAATATTATGTCACTTTTATTTAAAAAAAAATAAAAGCAGCCGGGGATGGTGATTCACGCCTGTAATCCCAGCACTTTGGGAGGCCGAGGCAGGTGGATCACCTGAGGTCAGGAGTTTGAGACCAGCCTGACCAACACGGTGAAACCCCATCTCTACTAAAAATAGAAAAATTAGCTGGGAGTGGTGGTGCGTGCCTGTAATCCCAGCTACTAGGGAGGCCGAGGCAGGAGAATCACTTGAACCTGTGAGGTAGAGGTTGCAGTGAGCCAAGATTGTGCCACTGCATTCCAGCCTGGGCAACAGAGTAAGACTCTGTCTCAAAAACAAACAAACAAATAAATAAATAAATAAATAAATAAATGAAAGCATATTGCAAAAAATAACAGTGGTATGTTTAGACTCTTGCTGCTGTTCACCATAGATCCTGACAAGCCTCCTCTCTGCCCTCTGACCACCGAGCTGCAGAGCTCTGGAGCTGCAGGAGGAGGACCTGCAGGGCCTTTGGGAGCAACAGTACCCTAGTAAGCATGGGGATAGAGCAGGGCTCTAACTTCAATTTCCATTTACAATCATGACATGCAAAAAACATTACTTGATGCCCAGCATGAAGCTCACTCACAGACACCCTGAAAATAGTCACTGATCACACTGGAGCAAAAAAAAACAGCTTTCAGCATGAGGAAGATCACATTGAGAGAAGTAGAAAGCATTTTGAAGAAAAACTCAGATTGGACACAGGATTAGTCAAGTTGGTCTGAAAGTATCCCCTTGTCTTAGTCTGCTCGTGCTGCTGTAACAAAATACCACAGACTGGGTAATTCGTAAAGAACAGAAACTTACTCTCATAGTCCTGGAGGCTGGGAAGTTCGAGATCAAGGTGCCAACATATTCAGTGTCTGCTGAAGGTCCAGTCTCCACTTCCACGATGGTGCCTTGTTGCTGCATCCTCCAGAGTGGACGAACACTGTGTCCTCACATAATGGAATGGATAGGAGGCAAAAGGGCCTAAGCTAGTACCTTCCACCCCTTTTATAAGGCATGAATCTATATCTTGATGGGGAAGCCCTCATGACTTTATCACATCTCACATCCAAAAACCCCTGAGTCTTAATACAACCACAATCCGAATTATGTTTCAAGATGAATTTTGGAGGGGTAACATTCAAGCCATAGCACTTCCCAAAATATAACTTCTTTAAACAAACATACAAAGCACACAGCATCTCTCAACGTGAACAACACGTGTTTTGATGAAAGGGTGTTTTTTTTTTCTTTCTTTCTTTTCTTTCTTTCTTTCTTTCTTTCTTTCTTTCTTTCTTTCTTTCTTTCTTTCTCCTTCCTTCCTTCCTTCCTTCCTTCCTTCCTTTCTTTCTTTCGACAGGGCCTCCCTCTGTCATCCAGGCTACAGTGCAGTGGCATGATCATGGATCACTGCAACCTCCACCTCCCATGCTCAGGCAATCCTCCCGCCCCAGCCTTCCAAGTAGCTGGGACCACAGGCATTTTTTTTTTTTTTGGTAGAGACAGGATCTCACTATGTTGCCCAGGCTGGTCTTGAACCCCTGGGCTCAAGTGATCCTCCCACCTCAGCCTCCTAAACAGCTGGGATTACAGGCACTGCACCTGGCCAAAAGGGAGTATTTTCTAAAAAGAATTTTTGAAGGTTTTTCTTCCCTCTCTGCTTCTGTCTCACCTGCTGGTCCTTGGATTGGGGAACTACGTCAGAAAGCGTCTGACAACATCAATCAGTACCTTCAGGTGAAGAATTGAAATCTGACTTGGTTCACATAGTGGAGGCTATCTACTGAAAACTGCACCTAACTCTGCTTTTTATTATTTTTTAAGCAGAAACTAGGAAACCAAGGTACAACTCCACAGTCGAATTTATGCACTAAAATGTGTTTGCTGATTTGTGTGCTCTTAGAATCAGCTTTCTTTTACGCAAGGCTGTGTCTGTCAAGAGACTGGAAATAGAAAAAAATAAATCTTTGCTAAATTCTTCAGAGATTACAATATTTGCATATAGTTTAAAACAAAACCTTATAAAAGGCTTTTTGATTAAACCAGAAAAAAAAAAGTTGTTTCCTTAAAAATAAACACTTGCACTTCCCCAGTGTTACTAGGCCTCTTGCAGGCTTGGTTTGAGTGGCTAGAGCTGGAGCTAGTTGCAGCAGTAAAAGTGACCCATATTTTTTGGCTTTTTTTTTTTTTTGAGACGGAGTCTCACTCTGTCGCCCAGGCTGGAGTGCAGTGGCGCGATCTCGGCTCACTGCAAGCTCCACCTCCTGGGTTCACACCATTCTCCTGCCTCAGCTTCTCGAGTAGCTGGGACTACAGGCACCCGCCACCACACCTGGCTAATTTTTTGTATTTTTAGTAGAGATGGGGTTTCACCATGTTGGCTTTTGCCATTTAAGAGCTGGGAGGGTTTAGGAGGTTAAGAGGCCACAACAAAACCGTAGTCACTTCCTTGGGACTTCACCAGACCTTGTCTGACAGAAATGGGGCTTGTGGAGTGACTTAAGCCTTCCTCCAGCTTTGCTGAAGGAAATCGAGCTCTGTGTTGATTTATAGTTGTTAGCCACTATTTTATTTGTCAGTATTCTAAAAATTGTTGTGAAGCCTACATCATTAAAAAATATTATCTGTCAGACCAAAGATATGGAAAGTAGTTTTTGTTTTGTTTTGTTTTGTTTGTTTGTTTGTTTGAGAAACGTACAGCTTGAGAATTTTGTCCCCTAGATTTCTCGGTCAGTTTAAGGACATTTGATGCAAGTGTTGTGATTTAAATAGCCACATTTCCCAGAAAGCTCCTGTGTTTTTTGTAACCTCCTCTCTTTTCTAACAGGCCTAATACAAAGTTAGCCTCATATGTGTGAGTCCTGGAAATAGAACATTCAGCAGATTCTATGTAGTAATTACTACCTGGGGCACCAACAGATACGTACTCCTGGTGCTATCTGGCAGACCCCTGGAGCCAGGGCTGAAACCACTGACATACTGGCCAGCATCCGTCTTAACTTGTTAGCACCTGAACCTTACCAGGAGTTTAGCATTGTGAATATTACTCTGGCCCAGGAGGTCATTATTGCCCCCAGGTGCATGGGTCTTGGCATGTTTAGTGCCTCAGCACTGAAATCTGGCTTTGGACCCTTCCTACTCCACGGCTTTTCCAGCCTTTCTCTTCTCATTGTCAGGCTATTTTCTTCGTCCTCACCCTTGACCTCATCCAGTCTCTAGGACCCATCAAACCTTAGGAAGGAATTATTTGAACCTCTCTTCTCATCACCCTGGATGTAATGCCAATTCCCCAGGAGGGAAAACATGACCTGACACCTTGAAGACCTCCCCATCCCACCCCCTGCACCCCACCTCTCTGGAACACATGCATGCACACACACTCACGTACACTCCATGGCTCTTGCGATGGGCCAGCCTGCTTAACATCCCTGGTGATGAAGCTTTCTCTGCCTTCTGTCTGAAAAGCATCATCTTCAGCAAAAGTGGTTGGCTGGTAAGAGGAAGTAACGTAAGAAAGGATATGATAGGGTTCTTTGATCAATCATGTTTCTGAGAACATCATTATCTTCTATCTGTATTCAAAGCAAGTTCTGATTCCAATGGAAAGTGTGGTCTCTCAGAGCTATCCTTGCTTACTCAGACATAGAAGTGATACACTGACCCCATGCTCTCTCTTCATATTTACATCATTAAAATTCTACCACAACCCTGTGAGGGAGGAACCACTGTCCCCATTCTCCTGATAAAGACACTAAGCTCGGAAAGGCTTATCAACGTGTCCAAAGTCACCCTTCTGGAAAGTTAGGAAGCTGGATTCAAACCAAGGATTCTCAGATTCCAAAGCCCGTGCTGCTCTCTCATCAGTCTTTATGCCTGGTCTTGGATTCAGCTTCCTTGCATTTCTTTTGCCTGAGTAGATGTGTTGTTTCATGTTCAGCACCAAAGTCTCCCTAAACACTGGGGTGCTGCTCTGTCCCAGCAGCTCATCCTCAGAGGATGGAAAGCCACCTCTGACCCTGACTGAAGCCAGAGTCCGGCTCCCTGCTGACAACATTTCCCATCACTGCCTGGCTGCCTGGATATCCAAATCTAACCAGGATTTGCCAATCCCATGCTCTGATACATTACCAGACTCCTGCAGGCCAGATCCCTGCCACAGCTGCTCCCATAAGCTCCTAGCTCCTGTTACACACCCTTTGGCTCCAGCTGTCACCCCACCCCAGTGAGCAAGTCAACTGGTAAGTCCAGCCCCTCCTAGCCTTCTCCACTGGATCCCACTTCACCAAGCTAAGTCTAGCTCTTTCCTGAGGTGCTTGGCTAAATCAATAATAGGAGCACTTAAGCCTCCTATCTTCTTTTTTTGTTTTTTTGTTTGTTGGTTTTTGTTTTGTTTTGAGACAGGGTCTTGCTCTGTCACCAAGGCTGGAGTGCAGCGGCTCAAACATGGCCCAGTGCAGCCTTGACCTCCCAGGCTCAAGCCATCCTCCCGCCTGAGCCCCGCAAGTAGCTGGGCTACAGGTGCATGCCACCACACCAAGCTAATTTTTGTAGAGATGAGGTCATCACGTTGCCCAGGCCAGTCTCGAACTCCTGAACTCAAGCAATCCTCTGGCCTCAGCCTCCCAAAGTGTTGGGATTACAGGCGTGAGCCACTGTGCCCAGCCAAGCCTCCTATCTTTGTCTCTGTTCATTAGCATCATAAGTTGGATTTCCCCAGAATCCAAACTTGAGACAAGGATTTGAGTCTGACTAGTTTATTTTAGGGGTGACCCAAGGAAGTGTTACTGAATGAATTGCCCATGTGAGTACATGGGGTTCAGTCCCACTGGAGAACTATGAATGACAGCATAGAGCACATCTCAGTGTCCTGCCACACAAAAAAGGCAAGGAAGCTTGGGGTTTTTCCCTCCCATTGCCGTCGACATTGGCTGAGGGCTGCACCTGCACTTCAGGCTGAAGCCCTCAAGTGGAAAGTCGTGGGTGCTTGCAGTAGTTTGCCCTGTGATATATGGTGATGGTGAGTACCTACAGCTTACAGGCATAGCACAGGCAGCTGTGGTATCAATTTTATTGGTTATAACAAAGTTACAATAAATAAAAATGAGTAAAAACAGCACTCGAAGCTGCTGCATTAGAGATTCTGGAAAGCTTCTGGAGTAGTATCACAAAATTATTACCTGCAGAATTCTTCCGTATCTTATGTTTAGCTCACGAATTGTGCATCAGAGCCCTATATAACACTGCTCAGGCAAGTCCCCCGCCAAAACCTATGCCCCGGTACATCCAGAATTCTCAGAGGCCTTTCCTGTGCTTTTTGCTCTTTTACTAACTCTGAGAATATAGTTCATCATTTAATATTTAGTGAGCCTTCCCTCCACATGAAAGGGTATGAACTAGGCACTATGAAAGAGCATTAAGTATAAAATACCCTTCCTTCCTTCCTTCCTTCCTTCCTTCCTTCCTTCCTCCCTCCCTCCCTCCCTCCCTCCCTCCTCCCTCCTTCCTTCTTTCCTTTCTTTCTTTCTTCCTTGCTTGCTTGCTTGCTTGCTCTTTTCTCAAAACAGGGTCTCACCCAGGCTGGAGTGCAGCGGCATGATTTTGGCTCACTGCAGCCTCAACATCCCTGGGCTCACGCGATCCTCCTGCCTCAGCCTCTGAGTAGCTGGGACTACAAGTATGTCACCACGCCCAGCTAATTTTTGTATTTTTTTTGTAGAGACAAGGTCTCGCTATGTTGCCCAGGCTGGTCTTGAACTCCTGGGCTCAAGCAATCCTACTGCCTCGGCCTCCTCAAAGTGTTGGGATTACAGGTGTGAGCCACCATGCCTGGTCCTTTTCCTGCTTTCAAGGAACATGTAGTCTTGTTGGACATTACATATTTATCATCATTCTTTTGAGGTGGAATACAGGGTAAAAGCTGCAGAGATAGAGTTGGTCAAGTCTTTCCAGCTGGAAAATCTATAAGAACAGAAATCAAGATGGCTTGAAACTAGAATTAAAATGCTAAATGCACAGAATTAGCAACCTCTGTGGAATCACTGAAGATGGCACTACCTTTAACATTGAGCTGTAGTTAGCATTCTGCCTTACTCCAGCTCTACTGTCAACTCCCCAAGAACAGAAATTTTTTTAATTAATTACCTGTTGTTGCATACCAAGTTATCCCAAAACTTAACATCTTAAAACAAGATACATGTACTATCTTAGTTTCTGTGAGTCAGGAATCTGGGCACAGTTTAACTGGGTCCTTTTCTCAGCATTTCACAAGGCTGTAATCAAGATGTTGGCCAAAGATTTGGTCTCATCAGAAGGCCAGACTGGGGAAGAGTCTGCTTCCAAGCTCACATGGTAGTTGGCAGGATTCAGTTCTTCATGGACTGGTGAACTGAAGAGCTCAGTTCCTAGCCAGGTGTGCTTCTCCAATAGGAAGTCTGCTTCACTGAAGTGTACAAGCCAAGAAAGCAATAGAGAAAGAAGTTACAATCTTTTCTGACCTAATAAGGAAGTGACATCCCATCCCCTTTGCCGTATCTTATAGGTTAGAAGCAAGTCACTAGGTCCAGCCAACACTCAAGAGGAGGGGGTTTCTTACATAAGGCCATGAGCACAAGGAAGTGGGGATCATTGGTGTCCATCTTATAAGTCTGCCTATCATGTGTTCTTATTGCCTGGCTATAGTAGGTGCTGAATAATATTTATTATTTTGAATGCGTATTATTCCCAAGACAACAAAACAAGTTGAAAGATTGTTCTGTAGCAACATAAATATCAGATTTCAGAGGGGGCAGACCATGAATAGGAGAGTTTAGGGTTATAAATTTCTTTTTTTTTTTTTTTTGAGACAGAGTCTCGCTTTGTCACCCAGGCTGGAGTGCAGTGGTGCGATCTCAGTTCACTGCAAGCTCCGCCTCCCAGGTTCATGCCATTCTCCTGCCTCAGCCTCCCGAGTAGCTGTGACTACAGGCGCCCGCCAACACACCTGGCTAATTTTTTTTTTTTTTTTGTATTTTTAGTAGAGACAGGGTTTCACCATGTTAGCCAAGATGGACTTGATCTCCTGACCTTGTGATCCACCTGCCTCTGCCTCCCAAAGTGTTGGGATCACAGGTGTGAGCCACTGTGCCTGGCCTTCGGGTTATAAATTTCATATTCTTTAGAAGACAAGTCCACCATGAACCCAGTCATGTACTAATAACTAGACTGTGAGCTCCATGAGGGCAAGACTATATCCAATATCTTGACATCTTCAACACTTAGTGTACCCTTCCCTGACACATGAAAGAAACTTGGAAAACACTAAAGGGATTGAGGAATGGTCTAGTGAATGACAAAATCTATCCCTCTTATAACATCCCATGTCCCAGGGTACACATTTAACAAAATATTATGAAATTTAGAAAGTGGTCATAAAAAGAGTAAATTTACTATTGCAAGAATACTTTTTTTTTTTTTCAGATAGAGTCACACTCTGTCGCCCAGGCTGGAGTGCAGTGGCATGATCTTGGCTCACTGCAACCTCCACCTCCCAGGTTCAAGCGAGTCTCCTGCCTCAGCCTCCTGAGTAGCTGGGATTACAGATGTGCGCCACCACACCTGGCTAATTTTTGTATTTTTAGTAGAGACGGGGTCTCACCCTATTGGCCAGGCTGGTGTCGATCTCCTGACCTTATGATCCACCTGCGTTGGCCTCCCAAAGTACTGGGATTACAAGTGTGAGCCACGGTGCCCAGCCTATTTCAGGAATACTTGATTAAATGAATGTCAACAAGGCTTTCCCCATGTTGGCCCTGCCTATCTTCATTTTTCAACAAGACTTTTCAAAATGCAAATCTGAGAAAACCTATAATGTGGACAAATAGAAACTGTATCCAGTAAAATCTGCACTTGCCAGGACAGTCAGATGAGCCTTTAGAGCCCAGACATTGTGCAAATAGAATGTGAATCTAGGTTTATCTAGTGAGGTCAACCAGCAGGCATTTAGGAACTGCATATGCTCTGGGGAGTAGTGTCCACAGAGATTCAGAGTCAAAGTTCAGCAGAAGAGGAAATTCCTGTGAAAATTTGTGTAAATTTGTCCTCATTACACAAGGACAGCTATAAAATTTTGTAAGCTTCTAGAAGTCGGGGACTGCAGTGGGTTTAAGAATGTGTCCATTGTTTTAGCATTTATCTTGGATGAAATGCTGGTTAGAACAGGAAGTTCACTAGTTCAACCATTGTGGAAGACAGTGTGGCGATTCCTCAAGGATCTAGAACTAGAAATACCATTTGATCCAGCTATTCCATTACTGGGTATATACCCAAAGGATTATGAATCATGCTGCTATAAAGACACATGCACTTGTATATTTATTGCAGCACTGTTCAGGATAGCAAAGACTTGGAACCAACCTAAATGTCCATCAATGATAGACTGGATTAAGAAACTGTGGCACATATACACCATGGAATACTATGCAGCCATAAAAATGGATGAGTTCATGTCCTTTGTAAGGACATGGATGAAGCTGGAAACCACCATTCTGGCCAAACTATCGCAAAGACAGAAAACGAAACACCTTATGTTCTCACTCATAGGTGGAAATTAAACAATGAGAACACTTGGACACAGGGTGGGGAACATTACACACTGGGGCCTGTGGTGAGATGGGGGGAGGGGGGAGGGATAGCATTAGGAGATATACCTAATGTAAATGAGGAGTTAATGGGTGCAGCATACCAACATGGCACATGTATACATATGTAACAAACCTGCACATTGTGCACATGTACCCTAGAACTTAAAGTATTAAAAAAGAAAGTATAATTGACAAAAAAAAAAAAGTGAAGAAAAAAATAAATATTGTTAAACATGCAAAATTGTTAAAAAAAAGAAAAGGAAGTTCATTTATTAAGAGAAATTACTCCTTGGTTTCATAACTAAAATACATACCCTCATTCATTCTTTCTCTTCTTCCTTCTTTTCCTCTCTATCTCTTTCTTCTTTCTCCTCCTTCCCACCTCTCTTTCTCCTTCCCTCTTTCCTTTCCAGCTTTCTTTCAGTACATATATGTACTGTTTTACTGGGAAATTCCATAAAAATGACAAAGATTTTCTGAGTGGTTCTCTTATTTTTAAGCAAAATCAATATTCACAAAGATAGCCTACTTGCATAACCCGATTAAGCCTCAGGTGGAGTAAACTGATTTTTTTTTTTTGACATAGGCTTTCATTTCTGTTGCCCAAGATGGAGAGCAGTGGCATGATCATAGCTCACTGCAGCCTCAAACTCCTGGGATCAAGAGATCCTCCCACCTCAGCCTCCCAAGTAGCTGGGACTACAGGCGTATGCCATCGTGCCTGGATAATTTTTAAATTTTTTGTAGAGAAGGAGTCTCACAATGTTGCCTAGGCTGATTGTAAATTCCCGGCCTCAAGTGATCCTCCCACTTCAGCTTCCCAAAATACTGGGATTACAGGCACGAGCCACCATGCCTGGCCAATATTTTTAATAGATAATTTCATATTGCGTTTCATGACTCTTCTTATTTAGATACACCATGACACTTGTTGCTGGAGGCCTTTAGCTGAACTTGGAATTTCTATAACCACTGTACATGTTTATTAAATGATGCTAACCCTACCACTTTCCATTCCACTGCGTCATATGCTTACACAAAGTCAAATTGGCCTGCTATGGTTATCTTAGAAGCCAGCTTTTCACACCCTGCTGTAGGTATGGTCCCTGAGAAAGTAAGGGCAGACTCTCTTTCCTTTGATAAATTTGTCTATCACCTCTGTCTTAGGAGGAGTGATTTCCTGATTCTATACGTGTAAGATATTTGTGGAATGTCACAAACATCACCGGCCAATTCAACATTCTTATTCCGTTTTGGGTGACTTAAACCATACATATTAACACTAGCATTCCTTAGATGTTGATAGATGAGTAAGAATCAGATTGTGCACTTCATACGTACAACGGGGTGGTAGTGGAGGGGGGTTCCCAAGAACCACGGATACTGCAAAACAAATCCCTTAAGTAAATAGTGGAAAATGATAGTTTATTTTAAGCCCTTTGAAAAGTTGAAAAATGATGCAAAAGGAAAGAACTCGTCTGTTCTTAGTCAGCTTTTGACCTTTGACTATATAAACATAAGAAACACATGAGCTAGAGCTAGGTAACTAAGCAGGACTTCTCTGCCAGCCAGATGAACAAAATGAATCTTCTCATTAAGGTTTATAGAGATGTACTAGAGCACCACTACACAAAACTATCACACTCAATAATTTATTCATGAAGAAGGCAGTTGCTAAGATCTTGGCGTTCTCAGTAACTTTTTATTTTTTAACCTTATAAAATGAGGAGATTGGACCAGATGTTTTCTAGTCTTTCCTGCTCTAAAATGTTGATACCAGGGCCCATCAAGTCAGGCTATCTCAGAATCCACACAACAGTTCCTATCATTCCACTGCCCTGATAGCAAAGCCCCTTATTATCTGGCTTGAAAGTTCTATCGTATGTCATCTGCCATTAGCACACAATTAACACACACAGTATGCAAGGCTCTGCCAAAAGCATCCACAAAGGACAATGAAAGCCTCGGCACCAACATCATGTGCCTCTGTTACTACGCACTGAAATGACCTGGCAGGAAGTGGGCCCCAGAGGAAGAAGGGGAACAACAACTCCTCTAACCTTTATTATCAGAATCTGTTTAGGTTTGTTATGTGCCACCTTGACCTTCTAGCTGCTCTACAGCAATGCTTATCTTTCATTTCTTTCAGGTGAAAACATACCTCCAAGAAACCCTATTTATGGCAAATTCCTGTGTAACCTTCAAGTGTCACACGCCTTGTGACATCTGACATCCCCAATAAGACTTTGGGATTCCTTCCTCTCTAAGTTCCCAAATCATGTTGCACATACACTCCTATTATAATCTTTTCCCTGCCAGCATGTAAGGTCTTCCCAGGAAGGGCTATGTCTTTTGCCTTTGTATCTCCAGTGCCCTAGGGCCTGGCATATAAGAGGAGCTGAACGTATATTTGCATAGTAAATGAATAAATGAAAGTCTTTTCTGACCAATTTCATCCTGCTCCAACCACTCTTTCATTACACAGCTTAGACTATTTACATCTCACCACACAAGCATACGCAGCAAATGAACCACTGAGATGCAATATGATTTTTCTTAGTCAAGGAAAATTTTAACGTGCAAGAAAATTGACTATTTAAAGAAACTTTACATGAATATTTTTGTAACTGGTCAAGGAAGACATGAATTCAAATATTTACAGGGATTTTAAGAAGCAGCCTGAGGGAGGGAGTCCAGAGCTATTTCTTCTGTCTAGAATGAAAACTGCCCGAAGAGTCTAAGAATTGGCCCATTTCCCTCTTCTCAGCCTACACTCCTCAATACCCTAAATTCAAACCCGAATAAAAATTAATAGCAATCAAAAGAAGTATACTCTAAAGAGGTTTACATCCACTAAAAATAAATGAATATAAAAGAGAATTATTGAATTTTTCACTTTTATTTTTCCTTTATTAGACTATTTCTCAGAATGAACATAGCTTTATTTTTTCTTACCATAAAGTGGCATGTGTTAATTGAAATAAAATCAGGCAATACAAAAAGCATAAAGAAAAAAATGAAAATTACCTTTAATCCCATCACTCAGAGAGAACTCTCATTAACATTTTACCTTTCCATATTTTTTCCTATGCATATACAGAAAATGTAATAATGTTATACGTGATGTTTTGTAATTTTTTTTATTAAGTTGCCCACATTATGGGCATCTTTTCTTTACAATAAATATTGATTTTCATTATTATTTTTAAATCTGCAGAGCAATATCCCATTGTATGACTGTACTGTTATTTAATAAATTCTCTACTACTGATGTCATTTATATAGCTTCCAGGTTTTCAGTATTACAAATAACACCATGATAAACATTTTTGTATACTTTTTCAGTTACTTCCTTAGGATAAATTCATATTAAGAAACTGAACACATATTGCCAAATTACCCTCTCCAGAGGCTGATCTTATCACACTCCTACCATCACCAATGAGAGCATGTAGCTCCACACATTACCAACAACAGTGATCAGCAATTTGCAAATCTATCAGGCAAGAATTACATTCATTGTTGTTTAATTACTTTGACTACTTGCTAGGGAAGCATGGATCAAATTCTCACAGAAAATTTCACTTCAGCCACAGAAGCTGCTAGGATCAGTCCCATGTTGGGGAAGTAACGAGCGATGTGAATCTGATAATGGCTTAGGTGACGTTCTGCTTATGTTATTTTTTTAAAACAATCTGTTCTTGAAGTCTATATAGCTAAGTTACTGGCTGTTTTGATTTTCATTTTCCCTTTTGGTCTCGCATATGCAAGAATAACTTGAGAAGAATCTGGAAGAATCGTGCAGAATTCACTCGCTAACCTCACGTCCCCCCTCACCTCAGTGTGAAATGGGTCTAACACTTCAGTTTACCAAGGTGACCGGATCATTCTTCTTTACATGCTCCAGTTTCCTGCTGGAAATACTTCTCTCTCTCTCTGTCTCTCACCCAGCAGTAACCTTATCCCATTTTTCCCTTCCATTGAGTTTTGACTTTATACCAACTTGCTCTTAGTTTTCCCCGCCAAGCAGGACTGGGCCTGCAGCTCACATTTTTCATTAGAAAACCCAGCAAGGCAGGCATGTCAGTATTGTTATGTGAGGGCATGCTGAGAGCCAGAGTGCACGATCTACCTGTGGCTGCTTTAATAAGTAGGATGTGACTTAGGAGATAATCACAATTTAGAAAGCCTGACTAAAGTGTTCCATAGATGGAGCGGACAACTTGTTGGATACTGAAAAAAACAAAAACAAAAACAAAAACCCAAAGCTTTTCTGAACCCTTACTGTGTACCAGGAACAATGTTCATCATTTTCCATAAACTGAATGATTTAATGTTCTAATTATACTTTCAGAAACTGAGAACCAAAGCTTCACAAAAGTGAGTGACGAGGTCAGAATTCAAATCCAATTACAAAGCTCATGATTTTCATTATACCACGTCCTTGATAGTGCCTATGTGTGATGGTTTAAATGGCAAAGAAATCGGGAATGAGAGAGTCAAAGTTCCCACATTTGGTCATCCCTCTAGACTTTATTCTAGCTCCCCCAGCCTCCAGTCCCTCACTCCCCACCCCCATCATCCACGCATTCTTTATTTAACGGCTTGACCACTATAGTTAGGACCAATTTCCCTGGGCTTATCGTACTAGTGCCAACTTAGAATAGTGGAATATATCAAACCAGGCAGCCATGATGTTCATTACGGGTTTATTACATAATCAAGCCAATTTCAATCAAGCTTGTAGGGTTAGGTCAGTAACTTGAAATCATCGATGTCCATGCTCGTCTGTGCCCAGAAATAATGACTTTGATAGTAGGAGGAAGAAGAGGAATTTTCCAGACAGCCCCCACAATGCTATCCTAAGGACTCTGAGAATAGCTGATTGCACGAGGTTACTTTATAAGTGGAGTGGCTCCAGAAATTAACTTACGTTACTGGGTGTAAAAGATATCCATCCTGACATTCTCACTTAATAAATATTTGGGCTAAGGATAAGCCAAAGTCATGCTGGACATTAACAAGTCTTTTGACTTGGTGAACAGTGTGGTGCCACACTTACTGGCAGTTGAATTGAAATAAAGTTGGATTGAACTAAAAGCATCTTACTTTCTGTAACATCTTCAAGGTGTTAACGGGTTAGACACTCCCTTAGCACACGTCCTTAATGTTTTAAACATTACTCTTTGCACTTTTTGGTTCTGTTCCTAGGTAACAGAAATTGGGGGCACCTGGTAAGTCCTTGATTAGTGTCAGGCACCAATGGGATATACACTTTCTCTATAGATCATGAACTCAAAAAGAGGGTGGTCTACTGTGGATGATCCTGTTAGTTGCCTACCTAGATTTACTTCTTCAGCCCCTTCCTTGCTGGCAGAGCTATTTTGTTCAGGAGCTAATGGGCCCCAAACTAGCCCTTCCATTCTCCTTTCTAATTAGTGGCTTAATTATCTTAATATTGTAATGTTCTATTCTGATGATGGTGATGATGATGATGAAGGCTAACACTTACTAAGCATTCACTCTGTGCTAGGTACTTTTTAAAGAACTTTAAAAGGTATCAACTCATTTCGATACAGGAGTTAAGAAGAAATTGCTTAGGCAGATAGTCAGGGTATGGGAGTCCTCAGTAAGGTCTTCCTTTTAATAAAAAGCAGCCCCCAATCATTTTCTTTTCTAACAAAGAGCAGCCTGTAAAATCGAGCTGCAGACAGACAAGCAAACTAGAAGCTTGCACAGGTGAATTCCGGCAGTTATGCCCATAGGAATATACTACCTGGGATGAGGCATGTTCAAAGTGGCGGCCCCATCTTCTCTTTTTGCCAGCCACATGTACAGTAAGGAGCAGACTAGGTGGCACTGCCCAAGTGGAAAGCCCATTTGTATAATAAGATTAGGGTTGGGAGACCAGCCTTCCCCATGCTACGTAAACATCACACCTGGTCAAACAAATCTGTGAGCCCTACATAAATCAAGACACTGCCTCCTCAAGCCTGCTTATAAAATCTGCTGTGGTCTGCCCATGCCCCTTTTTTTGGACGTCTTACAAGGAGCTGCTCTCCTCTCCCCTTTCTTCTGCCTATTAAACTTTCTGCTCCTTAACCCACCCACGTGTCCCTTTCCTTAATCCTCTTGGTGAGAGATGCCGAACCCTGGATATTTACCCCACACGGTGATGCCACTTCAATTTAATTCTTGTAAACCAAAAGAGATAGTTCTTAATCAATTCAGAAAGTTTATTTTGCCAAGGTTAAGGACGCACCCTGACATAGCCTCAGGAGGTCCTGCCGACCTGTGTCCAAGGTGGTTGGGGTACATCTTGCTTTTATACATTTTAGGGAGACATGAGACATCAATCAATATGTGTAAGATGAACATTGGTTCACTTCGGTAAGGCGAGACAACTTGAGGGAGAGCTTCCAAATCCTAAGTAGATAAGAGACAGAAGGTTGCATTCTTTTGAGTCCTTGATCAGCTCTCCACTGAATACAAAATTTAGTCTGGCTCAGTGCATTTGCATTTTTACATGAACAATAGGGCAGAGAAAGCAATCAGATATGCTCTTGTCTCAGGCGAGCCTCAGAGGGATGACATCAAAATCTGTCTGTCCTTTGTCCATAAGGAATTTTCTTGTGGGCAAATTGTGAGGGAGGTATGTAGCTTTTTATCTTTGTAGCTATCTTATTTAGGAAAAAAAATGGGAGGTAGGTTTACCTGACATAGTTCCCAGCTTGTGTTTTCCCTCGGCTTAGTGATTTGGGGGTCCCGAGATTTATTTTCCATTCACATTCTCCTAATAAAGCCATGAGGAAGGTACCATTATTAAACCAAAGACCAGAGAGACCAACTTGCCTAAAGTCACGCAGCTGGAAAGCAGCAGCTGAACCCCCATAGTCTGATTCTAGAGCATTCCCTCTTAACCACTATGTCTTGTAAGCCAATGAGACAAGAAGGCTGCTGGAGGAACATCTGGGACACTTTAGAGGTAAGAGTTCTTTTTCTTCTTTGGAATGTTGTCATCTGCACATGATACTTGGAACTGCTGCAGATATCTTGTGTCTATAATAGGAGTCACGGCTGAGTATGTTGGAGTAAAAAGATGGAAGCCACTAAACATTTTGAAGACATCCTTGGGCAAGGTTGAATTAACTAACCTTGGAACTACTCTACCTCTGGAATTGTTTTTCGTGTGAGAAAATGAACCCAGTATCCTTTAATCTACTTGTTAGAGCTCCTGTTACCTGTGGCGAAAAGCACTCTCACCGATACACATAGAAACAAGCATAATTCTGACCTAAGACAAATAGAAACGAGCATAATTCTAACCCTTTTAGGTAGTCAAAATATTTGCACTATGGGCAAGATTTTCATTCAGACAACAAATATTTATTGAATGCCTTCCATTTGCCAGATATAGTGCAAGTTGCTGAACCAAACAATATGGGAAGGGCAGGTTTCTCCACCCATGGAGGTTATAATCTGGTCGTAAATGTAGTAGTGAAAGTGCGGGCAGGCATATTTTGGGACGGTATCTTGAGGACTCATCTGGATTGGGAGTCAGAGAATGCCCTAACAAAATCCAGTAAAAGCATGCATTACAGATTCAAAAAGAATCCATATAATGTCTGTCTCATCCATCAAGTATTTGTGACATGTTTTGGTTTTAGTTGTATAAGAACAGTAAGAACTATTATGTGCACAATAGTGTTAGGTGTATAAGTATTTTTATTTTTTATTTTTGAGACGGAGTCTCGCTCCGTCGCCCAGGCTGGAGTGCAGTGGCGCGATCTCGGCTCACTGCAAGCTCCGCCTCCCGAGTTCACGCCATTCTCCTGCCTCAGCCTCCCGAGAAGCTGGGACTACAGGCGCCCGCCACCATGCCTGGCTAATTTCTTGTATTTTCAGTAGAGACAGGGTTTCACCGTGTTAGCCAGGATGGTCTCGAGCTCCTGACCTCGTGATCCGCCCGCCTCGGCCTCCCAAAGTGCTGGGATTACAGGCGTGAGCCACGCGCCCGGCCAGGTGTATAAGTATTTAGGTAACTTTATAACAAAATACATTTACATTGAGGGCCAGACTGTCTTTCCCTTTTAAAGGGAAATACTGAAGCTGATTTAGGAGAGGCAAACTAACATAAAACATAAGGCAAAGGAGTGGGAACCAAGGCATTTGGTATCTATTTCTAGCCCACTGGGCAGCAGTCCTCTGTGTCTTGAATTCTGTGATTTGCGAAATATGATTCATAGGGGTTGCAATGGAATATTTCTGAGTTTTTAAACTAATGAGGGATAAATTTTTAAAATCCCTGTGCTGCTGTGAATGTTCTAGAAATTATTCACAAGTTTATTACAGCAAAGAAAATGGGCAAAAGGAAGGGGGTGGGTACAGGACGTGACACTCCAGAAAAGAAGGCAGTGACGTAAAAAATCAAGAGGAAGTCCACACCAGGAAATAGTGCTGTGCACATTAGAGCTGTTACTGAATAAATACTTGTTGGAATTTCCAGAGATAACCAAACAAACATGAAGAAGGAAGTGGGTTTTTTTTTTTTTTCAGCTTTATTATGGAAAACATCTAAGTAGGCCGGGCGCGGTGGCTCACGCTTGGAATCCCAGCACTTTGGGAGGCCGAGGCGGGCGAATCACGAGGTCAGGAGATCGAGACCACGGTGAAACCCCGTCTCTACTAAAAATACAAAAAATTAGCCGGGCGTGGTGGGGGGCGCCTCTAGTCCCAGCTACTGCGAGAGGCTGAGGCAGGAGAATGGCGTGAACCCGGGAGGCGGAGCTTGCAGTGAGCCGAGATTGCGCCACTGCACTCCAGCCTGGGTGATAGAGCGAGACTCCGTCTCAAAAAAAAAAAAAAAAAAAAAGAGTACCGAGAATAGTAAATAAGAACGACCATGCTGCAGCTTCTATGGCCTTACGGCCAACTTGCTTTATTTTTCACCTCCCACCCCCCACTATTCTCAAGCAAATTCCAGACATCATACCATTTAACCCCTAAATATGTCGCACATATCTCTAATGCAAAAGAATGGGAACCAAGACATTTGGTGTCTGTGGCTAGCACACTGGATAGCAGCCCTCTGTGTCTTGAATTCATAACATGTAGAATAAGATTTATAGTGGGTTGCAACCCGACTTTATTTTTAACCGCAATATAAGAGGAGGTGGCTAATCCTCACAAGGCTCTCCATGAGGGAAGCTCACCCCTATAAATCCAGGCGGGCGCTTCGTTACCCAGGAACCCAAGGCGCAGCTCGGGGACACTTCTTTTCAAGGCCGGGACCCCTGCAGCGACCCGTAGGACACCTCCCTTTCCGAACACGGACTGGTCCCCGCCCCTCCCCCGGGAAGTCTCCGCCCACAGGGCCCCAGCAGTCCCCGCGCGCCCTCGCTCCCTCCCGTCAGCCACCGCCCCTCGGCGCAGGGAGCGGCGTGCCGTCCGGGACGCCTAGGCCTGGGGTCGGGAGCGCGCACGCTGTGCGTCCTAGGCGCGCTCGGGATTCTCGCCTGGCGCGGCTGGGGAAAGGTGAACAGTGTGGCCAGCCATGTTCTTCTCCGCGGCGCTCCGGGCCCGGGCGGCTGGCCTCATCGCCCACTGGGTAAGGAGGCTCGAGCTGAGCCCGGCGCTGCCGCCGCCCTTCTTTTGCTCTCCTTGTCTCCCTTAGTTTTGGGCGCAGGAGAGCCCTGGGCTCTGCACGGGCCTGCAGGCGGCGGCAAGGACACTGCGGCCTTAGCCCTCTTAGGGAGGCCGCTGCAGCCCCACCGTGAGTGAGAAGCCCCGAGGGAGGGTTGCCAGACTGGGAAGTGTACTCCTAGTTTGGTCGAAGAGGACAGAAAAGAGAGGCTGCTTGGTG
Organism: Nomascus leucogenys; assembly: GCF_006542625.1. Classification (NCBI taxonomy): domain Eukaryota; kingdom Metazoa; phylum Chordata; class Mammalia; order Primates; family Hylobatidae; genus Nomascus; species Nomascus leucogenys. Next base: position 68,105,497 of record NC_044384.1, read on the forward strand.
ATATATATATATACACACATATATATATGTAATTTTTTTTTTTTTCTTGCTATTTGGCTGTGGCGCAGAATCTAGGCCTGCCCTGGCCAGATCAGTTTCGAAGACCCCCGCCCCGAAGGAGGCACCTCGCATTTCAAGCTTAGTTACCTCGATAATGTTAGGTTGCAGCATACTGGAGAGCTCTGGCTTGCTTCGTGAAGGCTTAGGGAGAACTTCCTTAGGGCTGGAAAAAGGTGGCCGATGTTTGATTTACTGCAGTTGTGCTTTGCATATCGGAAATGCTGGGTAAATAAATGGTATCAAACTAACTCTGAAAGAACGGCGCCGCAAGTAACAGCACCCAATTAAAGAACCACAGGATTTTAGAGGTTAAATGGTCTTTTTGAGATCCAGGTACATCTCATGGTAGGCAAGGAAATTGAATTGCAGAGAAGTTGAAACACTCCTTCACGTTAATCTAAAAATGCAGATTTCCAGAAATGTCGATTATAACAACAGGGCCTGTTACACAAGTAATACTGGAAAGAAGCCTTAGTTTTGTTTGTTTTCTAAGAGTAGAATAGTTAAGGCAGTTCTCAGCAAGAGGGATATATAGTGTATATTCGTTGAGAATGAATTCAGGGCTTTAGAGTTAGAGTCGAGTTTGGATGGTAGCTTAACTGCCTTTTGTGGCTCTATGACTTTGTGCTGCTAATCTTTCTCAGTTTCTTCAGTTGTAAAATGGGAATATTCCTTTTTGCAGAGTTCAGTCTTTCAATAAACATTTGAAGTCTTACTGTAGGTCATGCACTGCTGAGCTCTAGTTAACAGTGTGGGTGATAATGATAGTCATTTGATAACTGTTTTCTGTATGCCAAGCACTGAGTTAAATATCTACATTCCACGTCTCATTTTTGAGGTTGGTATTAATTTTTCCTCATATTACAAATAAGGAAAAGACTTAGACAGTTCCCATTCTTTTGGAATTGATAAGGTTGAGACAATGTAAAAATACAGTGTTAGAGATATGAATAGGGTCATCCAATGTGGTTTCAAGGTGCATAAGATTTTTCCTGAAGGTAATACTAACAGATTGGGCATGGGGTCAGAGGGTATTCTAGGTGGAAAGGACAACTTAAAGTGTTGTTGGCAAGAAAAAGATCGGTATGTTTGAGAAGCCACCTCTGCTGTTGGAGGTAAGGTGTGTTCCCAAATGAAATAAGGGAGAGACAGGGGCCAGATATTGGAGCTCCTTGCGTGCCATACTAAAGAATTTGATTTTATCTTAGAGGCCGTCAGGAGTCAGTGAAAGGTTTTAGAGTAGAGAAATAAGATCTGGTTTCTGTTTTGGATGGGTCACTGGATAGGACTGAGGGTGGAATGGGTTTGATTTGGACCCAGAAACGGGGAGACTTAAGTAGATAAGACGCTCTTGCAGAATGCTAGGTGAAAGATGATGAGGATCAGACATGGTAGAAAGAAAAGAAATAAGAGTGCTTGTAGATTTTGTTTCTTTTGTTTTTGAGGCAAAGGGGCTAGAAGTATAAATTGAAAAGCAGTTTTAACAATGAAAAAGAACAACTTGAGGTAGTGAAGGGACCATTTTAATCCAGGTTTAATGTTTCTGCAACTCTCTCTCCCTCTGTGTCTCCATCCCTCCCTCCCTCCCTCACTCCCTCTCTCCCTCTCCCCTTCTCCCCTTCCCTCCTCCCCCTTTTTAAACAGATAGTACCTGATATGCACTATGTACACAATAAATATTTGAGTTGATGAATAAGTTTAATTTTTATTACACACGTCATACGTGTGTAGGAAAAACAATATTGAGACTAGCAAATAGAGTAAGCTCAAAAAATAAAAATTATCCATTGTCTTGTCAATCTGGAAATTACCATTGTTAACATTTTGATGTCTACACTTAACAGACCTATACGGTTTGGTAGCCTGCTTTTTTGTAATGTATTCTGAACAGCTTTCCTTATCTATACTGTCATTTTAATGCTACATAGCATTCCATCGTGAGGATGTTCTATTACTTACATAACCAGGCCCTTCTAACCTTTCACAAGTAGCGGGATTTCACATTAAACCGACCAAGTATCAAGAAAAGTACGAGAAAGGTCTACCTAAGTTCCTTTTCTAAATGAGAAACCTTTAAAGATTATTTATGCTTTCAAAGAAATTGCCTATTCTAATTTCTGCTTTGCTAGCTGCCATTCTCTTGAAGAGGCTTTTCAAAGCTCATCATTGCTTAAAATATGGCCAGAATTAAGTATTAGTTTGTGTGACCTTGAGCCATCTTAATCTCTTTGAGCCTCATTTTTCTTTTCTGTTAAGTGAGATAATACCTCATAGGTGATTGTAGTAATTGACTAAAAGTTATAAATTATGGAGTAATAGATAATCAGAATAAGTTTATTCCCTTCAGTAATTGCCCGTGGTTTTTCTGTAATGTTGATGCCACTTTAGAACTTAACACTGCCTCATTCCCAAGCTGTTATTGTAGTTTGGAAGGTGAGAGGGTTGTGATGGCATTTTCAATTACAGATGCTCCTTTACTTACAATGAGATGACATCCTGATTAAACCCATTGTAAATTGAAAGTACGTAAATTTCAATTTACAGTGGGGTTATCTGGACTTAATCGAGGAGCATACTGAATGCTTATCATTTTCACACAATTGTAAAGTTGGGAAATTGCAAGACAGGCCATTGTAAGTCAGCGACCATCTGTATTGTGTATTTTTTCATTCATTGAGGTTATTTTCCTTTATGTCTTTAAGCATGATTATAGCTGTCCTGAAGTTTGTGTCTGGTAATCTTAGTTGATTTTTTTCTTGAAAATATGTTTTCCTTTTTTGTTTGTTTCCCATATGTTGAACGATTTTGAATTGTATGCTGAATTTTGTGAATGATATGTTGTAGAGGCTCTAGATCCTGTTTTATTCCTCCAAATAGTGTGTTTTGTTGTTGCTATCCATTTCCCTCGTGGGCAGCAGATCAAATATTGGTTCCGTTCTTTTAGCTAGGCTCCTTGGAGTCTGCAGCATGTACATGCATGGTTCAGGGTTCAGCCAGAGATTTCCGTAGAATTTATATACAGAATGTATAGGGCTTCCTCCCCCTTTCTGGCTCTTCCTTTTCTGGGATTTCCCACTTTACCATGTCTGTTGTTCCAAACTCTCACTGAGGCCTGCCTTCAGGCTAAAAGATGTAAAGAAAAAACAAAAACCTCATTGGCTTTTTATGAATGTAGACTGCCCTTCTGTGTCTACACTGTTTGGTTGTTCCCAAGTGCCTTCAGAAAGCTTTTGTTTTTATAAAATATTTTGTCCTGAGTTTATAGTTACTATTCAGTGGTTTGCCCTGACAGTGTCTACTTAGCCATGCTAGCAGTATGCCATCTTGTGTGGTGGTACTTTCCGTTCCAAATTTTAAGTTTTAAACAATGAAATGTTTTCCCCATTTCATTAGAGATTCTTAAACTTGATTTTGTAATGTCCCAGTGTATCTCCATTGTGACTCAAAGAACCTTAAAGAAGTTAATGTAGGAAAAACACCCTGAAACATTTAGTTTTTTATTCCGGCTGTAACAAATTTCCACAAACTTTGTGGCATAAAACATTATATTTTTAACCTTACAGTTCTGTAGGTTAAAAGTGACACAGGTCTCAGTGGGCTAAAATTAAAGTGTAGCCTGAGCTTCATTCCTTTTTGGAGGCTCTAGAGGTGAATCTTTTCCAGCTCCTAGAGGCTGCTCTTGACCCCTTCTTTCATCTCCAAAGCCAGCAAAGGCAGGTCTAGTTCTTATATCACATCACTTCGACCCTACTTCTGGCATTCATCACATATCCTTTCCTCTCCTTCCTCTTCCACTTTGTAAGAACCCTGTGATTGATGACATTGGGCCCACCTAGATAATCCAGGATAATCTCCCTATTTTAAGGTCGGCTGATTAGCAGCCTTAATTCTCTTTTGTTGTGTAAACTAATATTCACAGGTTTCCAGGATTAGGATGTGGTTATCTTTGGGAGACCATTATTCTGCCTGCCATAGCCATAAATTAGCAGTTTAAGGAGAGAGAGAATGAACAAACTTTAGTTTATGCAGTGAGGTTCAGTAGGCCACTATTGCAAACTGCAGACTCGGATCTTTTTATTAGAGACTTGAACTCAGTTTCCATTTCAAAGTTATAAAAAGTTGACTTTCCCTTCTCTTTGGGCACTGTTTAGTACCTTAGAGCTCAGTACATTGAGTAATAAATTACAGGTCTATAGACCATGCTGTATAACCTATTGAGTGACAGTCCGATTTTCCAATGGGGAACCTTGTCACTAGTTTTTGAATCAGTTCACGAAGCATGTTATAAATCAGTTGTAGAAAATGTCGTTCATTCAACAAAACATTAAAGACAGTTTACACACATTTTGGTTAGGGGGAAGGTGGCTTTATCTGTGGGATATTTTGCTGGGTGTTACCCCATTTTATATGTGAGTTATATGAAGATTGCTGGACAAATAAATGCCCAAGATCACACAGTAGTAAGGGCTGGGTTTATTTGCAAGTCCTGTTTGTTTTGTTTTTAATCTACCTTTCTGAAGTTGCTCAAACAATTGAAGTTGCTAAGGGAAATCACTATGTATGGTGAAGATTTAAATTTAATAGGCACTCTACTAATAAAAGGTGTACCAGTGTAAGCAGACTAGGGAAATGATTTCACTTTGCTTAGGGAAAAGAGATGGAGGTTTAGGGGCTTTAAAGGAGTAAGAGGAGGAGGTTAACCTTGGTCATGATGGATGAGTGGAAGGTGTAAGTTGAGATAATGCTGTAGGTATAGCTAGCTACATATACAAAGACAGTGAAGTGCATGAGATGAGACTGAACCCCGGGTCTACTGGATGGGCATTTCATTTCTATAAATTATTCTTGTCCTTAGAACAATTGGTTGTTGCTTATATCCATGTGGGATTTTAGATATCTAAATGTTTTCTTTAATGTATGGTCAAGATGGCTGGAATCATTAATGTTGTTATCTTAATCTGTAATGCACAGTGCCTGTAATACCTGGGCTGTTCATGCAGCTTTTCTATAATATAAAATTTAGCCAAATTACATTAGTTAATTCTCTCATAGTATGGTAAAAATTACTTACATTTTAACCTGAATTAACATTTTTAGCTAAATTACTGATGGAACTTTATTTGGAGGATGTTTGTAAAAGTCCTCCTATGTCTATCTGAAAATACATCAAAACTTAAATTTTAGTGGTTAAGGCATGTACTGAAGTCAGGAAAATCTGTATGTGGCATTTCATTTATTTAGCTGTGTGATCTAGGGAAAGTTTTTCCCCCTTCTTTGAGCCTTAATTTTCTCACCTGTAAAACAAGATAATAATACCTACTTGGTAGGCTTGCTGAGAGGAATAAATGAATTATAGTGTAGATTTGTAGTTTATAGCATGAGATCTGACATAGACTAAGCATTTGTATTTATGATTATCCTTGAAATAGATCTCACAATTATTAACCCAGCATCAACTTTGTTAAAATAAAATGCACTTAAAAACTTTTGTTTTTCATGGATTTTTTTTTTTTTTGAGACAGAGTCTTACTCTGTCGCCCAGGCTGGAGTTCAGTGACGTGATTTTGGCTCACTGCAACCTCCGCCTCCTGGGTTCAAGCGATTCTCCTGCCTCAGCCTCCCAAGTAGCTGGGATTAAAAGTGCATGCCACCACGCCCGGCTAATTTTTGTACTTTTAGGAGAGATGGGGTTTCACCATGTTGGCCAGGCTGGTCTCAAACTCCTGACCTCCGGTGATCCACCTGCCTCGGCTCTCAAAGTGCTGGGATTACAGGCATGAGCCACTGCACCCAGCCTCAAGGATTTTTTTTTAAATGTAAAATTACCTAGTCTGAATGAATGTATTGCAGACCCTGACTTTTTGAGGAGGTTTCAGTTTTCTTGCTTGAGCTGGCAATGGGGGAGGCTGTAGGTAACAAGTCAGCAGATGTGAACAGTGAGAGGAAGGCACGGAGGGACCTCAGACTACTTTGGATTCACTAGAGATGTTTCACGTGTGCACTGTGACTCTTGCACAGGCAAATAGACATCTTGGTGGATTTAATCTGTAAATATTAGGGATCGTCTAAAAGGTATATTCCTTGCCTTAGTTGGCCTCTAGTAAAGGAAAAAAGAAGGGTTTTTGAGTTGCCTGACCTTAGTCTTGTCTTTCTAATTAGATTACTGCTTCTGTCAGTTTTGTGTTACAGCTTCTTAGTCTCTTATTAACTTCTCTTAGCTGGATGCATTTATAATACAAATGTCTGATAGAACTGGAAAGTGAACTTCGTTGGATGGTAGTATTGTTTGAACAACAGAAGAAATTCAGAAAAAGAGTAGAGCCCATGAAAAGACAATTAAGGAATCCTATTGGGGAGAATATAAAACTTTAATTTTTGTCGTTTTGAGCTATTGGTATTGCCAGTGACAGTAAAAGGGAAAGGCTGGTAGAAAGAGTATAGGGTCCTTAGATTCAAAGAGCCTGGGCTCAAAATCCAGCTCTGTCACTAATTGTGCGGTATGGGGCAAGTTACTGTCTTTGAGCCTTAGTTTCTCTAAATGTAAAATGGAAATAATGACTCACTACAGATTTTTTAGGAATTGATGAAAAAAAGTATGTAGAAGAGCTTAACACAGAGGCACTCAAGTTTACTTGACTCCAGTGAAAAGGCAGCCACTGTTTTGGCCTGCTTAAATCTTCTCTGTTCCTTCTGAAACACTGAAAAAAAAATAAGCTAGAATTCAAACCCACTGTTAATTTTGAGCTGTATATTAGGTTATAATCTTATTTACTTAAAAAAGTTACTTGGTTGCATGCTTTTCTTCTTAAAAAAGGAAGTTACTTAGATTTTCAATTGGAATTTCTTGAGGTATAGACATTTCAGACTCTAATGAGAAGCTAGATTCTAGAGAAAAGACTAGACTGTAGTCAAAGAAGGGGATGGGTGGGAGCTCAGCTTATTCTTTGAATCATTCCAGCCTAGCTAAGTTGTTTTTTCCAGTTTTAAGCCTGGTTCTGGAATGCCTCTTTATTTCAAAGTGAAACAAAATTGAAATGGCCCAGTAAGTAGTGTAAAGATGTTAATGAGAACTTTTAATGTTTTATTCTTTTATTGAAAGTGTCTGACACAGACATTACAATGAATGTAAAATAGGTGATATTCTTTAAACACACCAAAAAAACAATTTTCAAAGCCATTTTCAGGCCTCCTGTAACTTGATAGGGATGAATAACAGTTTATGCCAGTTGAAAAAAACTGAGGGCTAAGATTTATCAGTTTATCTTCACTATTTAGTTTGCTTCTTTTATTGTTTGTTTACTTACTACTTTTTTGAGACAGGGTCTCACTTTGTCTCCCAGGCTTGAGTGCAGTGGCATGATCATGGCTCGCTGCATCCTCAACCTCTTGGGCTCAAGTGATGCTCCCACCTCAGCCTCTCAAGTAGCTGGGACTACAGGCGTGTGCCACCATGCCTAGCTAATTTTTGTATTTTTTGTAGAGACAGGGTTTCACCATGTTGCCCAGGCTGATATCAAACCCCTGGCTTCAAGCGATCTATGGGGCTTGGCTTTCCAAAGTTCTGGGATTATAGGTGTGAGCCACCGTATCTGGCCAGCTTCTTTTATTTTATAAACATTATCTCAGCCCTTCTTACACAATTTTGAAGAGGTCGACTTCAGACTTTGAAATTAAGTTGCTCAAATGTTATGCTAGTGTGTATACATTCAGGGTTTTTGCAGGAATAGAAGGGTGGCAAGGATTAAAAAAAGATTAAATAACTTGGATCTTTCTCTCTTAACAGGAGCATTGTAAGCCAAGGAGGCAGGGCTTTTCATTTCTTATCTGCCTGCCTGTATATATGGAGGCCTGATTTTCTTCCTTAAACTCCTTGGTTTCTTAGACCTACTATGTTCTTTTAAGGCTTCGATGTCATCAAATAATCAGGTGGCTAATAATAAGGTCATGGCCTTTGTAGTCATGTGGGCCTAGGATCTGACATAATTTCTGCCAATAATTAGTGATGTGACCTAACCTTGAGTTTTCATAACTTGTTTAAATTTCTGGAAATAATACCCACCTTGCAGGAAACTTTAAGAATTAAATAATGTGTAAAAAGCTTAGTGCCTGACACGTAGTCCTTCTAATAATAATAGCTAATGATAGCCAACACTAATACAGTACTTACCATCTGCCAAGCAGAATATTAAGCACTTTACATGAAGTACATCTTTTTTTTTCCCCCGAGACGGAGTCTCACTCTGTTGCCCAGGCTGGAGTGCTGTGGCGCGAGCTGGGCTCACTGCAACCTCTGCCTCCTGAGTTCAAGCAATTCTCCTGCCTCAGCCTCCCGGTTAGCTGGGATTACAGGCACGTGTCACCACACCCAGCTAACTTTTGTATTTTTAGTAGGGACGGGGGTCTCATCACGTTGGCTAGGCTGGTCTCGAACTCATGACCTCAGGTGATCCATCTGCCTCAGCCTCCTAAAGTGATGGGATTACAGGCATGAGCCACTGTGCCTGCCCTGAAGTACATCTTTTAATGCTCTCAAGAACCCTATGAAGTACATGCCGTTATTTTTCTGTTTTTATAAATGAGGAAACAGGCTCTAGAGCTGAGCTTTTAGCCATTTTGCTATATTGTCTCTCCATATATAGGGTATTTATGGAATATTAGATAACAGTGATACATCCCACCTTCAGAGGTGCTAGAATGTGGAAAATGTGTTTTTTAGAAATGATGAAATTGACATTTCGTATACTAGAATGTGTTTGGTGTTGGTCGTCTTTTACACCACACTCAACATCAGAAGGGTTTTTTTTTTTTCTTTTTGATAGAGAATCTCGCTGTGTCACCCAGGTGGGAGTGCAGTGGCTCAATCTCAGCTCACTGCAACCTCCACCTCCTGGGTTCAAGCAATTCGCCTGCCTCAGCCTCCCAAGTAGCTGGGACTACAGGTGTGTGCCACCACACGCAGTGAATTTTTGTATTTTTAGTAGAGATGGGGTTTCACCATATTGGCCAGGCTGATCTCGAACTCCTGACCTTGTGATCCGCCCACCTTGGCCTCCCAAAGTGCTGCGATTATAGACATGAGCCACTGCGCCTGACCAGAAGGATGGTATTTTTAAAATTAGTTTGGTGATATTAGACAGGATGTTTTGGATTGAGAAAAAGGGATCAGCTAGAAGACTTACAGTAATGCACAGACATGAAATAATGTCTGAAATAGTGGTGATAGTAAGACAGGGAAAGAACTAAAGACTTCATTGCGTTTTTCTGTTTGTTTTTGTTTTGACACAGGGTCTCACTTTGTCACCCAGACTGGAGTGCAGTGGTGCAATCTCAGCTCACTGCAACCTTCCCCTCCTAGGTTCAGGCGATTCTCCCACCTCAGCCTCCTGAGTAGCTGGGACTACAGGTGTGCACCACCACACCCGGCTAATTTTTGTATTTTTTGGTAGAGATGCAGTTTCACCACGTTGGCCGGGCTGGTCTTGAACTCCTGACCTCAAGTGATACGCTTGCCTTGGCCTCCCAAAGTGCTGGGATTACAGGCATGAGCCACTGTACCTGGCCCTTCACTGGTTTTTAAAAGTTTAAATGTAATACATATAATGGCAAAAAATTCAAACAGTAAGCAAGGCTACATATTATAGTATATATACATAACAGTACAGAGTAGGGATACAAGAATATTATGATAAAAAATATATGTTGCATATATTATGTATGTTAACCCATGATACATCCCACCTTCTAACTTTCCACATTCTAACACCTCTGAAAGTGGGATGTATCACTGTTATCTAATATTCCATAAATACTCTACATATGGAGAGACAATATAACAAAACAGTTAAAAGCTCAGCTCCAGAGCCTGTTTCCTCATTTGTAAAAACAGAATAATAACGGTATGTACTTCATAGGGTTCTTGAGAGCATTAAGAGATGCATTTCATGTAAAGTGCTTAATATTCTGCCTGGCAGTAAAGACTAAATTTTCTTCCCACTCCAGATCTTGATTCCTCTCCTTAGAGACAGCAGCTGTTACTGGTTTCTTTTATGATGTCTCTGTTGAGATATTTTGATAGAAAAAGCAGTAAAAAATGGAAACTGGCACATTTCTAGATTTTGTTGACTTTCTTAAGAACTTTGACAGATCTGAAATTTTACCCCATTTGTAAGCTAACAAGTTAACCTGCCTCAGTTTCATGGATGCTGGCAGGAGGCAGCATCCTGGGTCAGTAGGCAGCATGAACTTCATGTTGGTTCCCCTTGACATTCATATCTCACGGTAAGGGAGGAGACCACCCCTCATATTGTCTTATGCCCAGTTTCTGCCTCCAAAGAAAGAAGAAGTAAAAACTAAAAGGCAGAAATGAAATCCACAAGCAGATAGCCCAGTGCCACACCCTGGGCCTGGTAAAGATCAACCCCTGACCTAATCGGTTATCTATAGATTACAGATATTGTATAGAAAAGCACTGTGAAAATCCCTGTCCTGTTCTGTTCCATTCTACCCCCTGCTTGCTGAATCGATTACGACCCTCCCAAGTGGACCCCCTTAGAGCTGTGAGCCCCTAAAAGGGACAGGAATTGCTCACTCGGGGAGCTCGGTTGTTGGAGACATGAGTCTTGCTGAAGCTCCCGGCTGAATAAAGCCTTTCCTTCTCAGTATCAGGGGTTTTGTCTGCGGCTTGTCCTGCTACAGCAGGAGTGACATGGAACAGCCCAGGTGAGTGCTGTGCATCACAGCTAAGGGACCTTGAGCTTGGGAAACCCTGTCTGTAAGAAAACTCACTCAACTTTTGCCCCAGGAGAAGATATTCTGTACAAAAATAATTGAAAAGATGGTCTGAAACAAAAGCCGTTCAGTGCTTCTGCTCACAAAATGCACAAACCTAAGACCCATGGAAATCTTTCTACCAGCCTATTTCTTCCTCCTTCCCCACTTTCTTTAACTAAAAGAGAAATTTATAAGTTAATTTCAGTGGAGAAGTAGATGGTTTTTTAACCGTGAAATACATTATAATTTTACTAGAAAAATTATAAGCCTTATACATATGGATATAAAGAAAAAATAATTATGTGCAAATGCAAGAATATCGGCAGTATGGCAGTATGTTGTGTTTGACAGTAACTCTTTGATAAAGTCAACTAACAGCACAATTTTTTAAAAACAGGTGTAGTTTTAAAATGCAGTTGTTTGGATCTTTTTTTTTTTTTTTAGTTATTAAATGTTTTATCCTTCTGTCAGTTAAGCAGTTGACAATGTTTTACAGGTTATATAGTACTTTCAGAGAAACTTTACTTAAATCTCAAAATAGTACAATAAGAAGATAACCCTATTTTATAGGTACAGAAATTGAGGCTTAAAAAAAATTGAGTTGTGCAAGGTCAGATGTTAGTAAGTGGCAGAATGGTAATCTAAACCTGAGGCCTCAACAACAACTACAAAAAATCTGAAAGTCTGTTTTTTTCCTAGAGTTTAGCTACTTTATCCTGACCCTTCTCAATCAGTAGTCTGTCTTCAACGATTTGGACTTCAAACCACTTTTAGAAATATGTCTGTGAACTCATGTGCATATCCAGAGCTTTACCAGTCAGCAAGAGAATGCCTCAGAATAGATTTTCCAATATGTAGCAACGTAAGCCTAAAGAATAATTTTCAAGATTATCTCTATATTTTTATTTTAAGTAAAAGTACATGACAGATCCTGGATTAATGAGAAAGGGATCAAACATTAATCCAAAATGGAAGCTATTTTAATTTAGACATTTGGTGGTATTTAATTTGATATACAAGGAGGTTAGAAGGAGAAATGGGTTTTATGGTAGAGATAAGTTTTTCTTATACCTGATGAGTGTTTTATTTTAAGTAGGATTTTTTTGGCCAGTTAATCCATGCTAATAGGAAATTTGGAAAATAGAGAAAAATCTAAAAAATGTAAAATAAGAGTCCCTTATTTCATTAACATCATAAGAGATAAGCACTTTTAATTATTTATGGCCTTCTAGTCTTTTAATCAGTGTCTGTATTTAATGTAATTGGGATGATAATCTATGCATTTTTGTTTTTTTTGTTTTGTTTAACCCTGATTCCAGTTTCTACGTGATTATTTTTACGAAATACTTTTGTTAGCTACATAATGTTCTAGTGTCAGAATTATTAGTATTTAGTTAAAACCTGCTCAGATTGGGTTTTTAGGTTGTGTTTTTGCTGCAATAAACATGATAGGAACAACATTTTTTCATGTAAAGCTTTATCCTCATTTTGTACTGTAGGAAAAATACCTAAGTTAGAATTACTAAATTCAAAAGTGGACACTTGGGGCCGGGTGCAGTGGCTCACGCCTGTAATCCCACTACTTTGGGAGGCTGAGGCGGGCAGATCACCTGACGTCGGGAGTTCAAGACCAGCCTGACCAACATGGAGAAACCCCGTCTCTACTAAAAATACAAAAAATTATCCAGGCATAGTGGCACATGCCTGTAATCCTAGCTACTTGGGAGGCTGAGGTAGGAGAATCGCTTGAACCCGGGAGGCAGAGGTTGCAGTGAGCCGAGATCATGCCATTGAACTCCAGCCTGGGCAACAAGAGCAAAACTCCGTCTCCAAAAAAAAAAGACACTTATTTAGGCTTTCCATATATCATGGTAATTTGCTTTCTAAAAGGCAATATGAATTAAGTGTGCTTGTTTATGTGCTCAACAGAATGGAATGCCATCTTAAAAGAAAAAAGATACTTGGTAGTTTGATAGCTAGTAATGTTATGTTAAATTGCATGTTTTTAGTTACTAGTAAGCAATTTGAATTCTGTGAAACTTTTGTTCATGATCTTTACTCATTTTTTAAATGCATTTATGATCTCTTCAGGCTATTAGCCTCTTGTCATCAAACGTGTGTAAGATTTAGGACTCATCACTGTCAAGTTAACGGATGAGTTCTCAGAGGCAAAGGCTTTATAGAGAACAGAAAATAGGAGTGTGAACTGAGCCCTGAGGACAACCTGCAAGGAGTGGATAAAAAGCCAATAAACAGAAAATGTTAGTGTTCAGAAATTAAGAGAAGATTGAATACTTTCCCTACTCTTAAAATTAATCCTTCTTGTATTATAAATATACAGTCTTTTCTCTCAGGTTTTAGTTAAGTAACTCACTGATGTTACTCAAAAATTGTTATTGGATTAAAAAAATTTTCTGAGCTAAGATGACGGTGACTGTCTTCTAAATTTTAGTTTCAGTTAATTTTTCAAAACAAAAGCAACACAATCGAAGCCCCCTTGTGCACCTCTGACTGTATCCCTCCCTGCCTCTCAACTATCCTGAAATTGATATTTATCACTGCCATCTTTTGTACCTGTCTCACATCCTGTACCTTAGTCTTTTCTTGTTAATTAAAGCAGATGTTCCATGTAAACTTATTTATTAATATTTCTTCAACCGAAATATCATTTGGACCTAGGGTAAAGTTAAATATACTATTGTGTTATATTACTCTGTTTACTTTCTTCTATGTTTGCCTTTGAATTGTCCAACTCTTTGCTAGTTCCGTACTTGGTTTAACCCAGTGTTCCGCCGTCTGCGGTTAGTAGAACTCAGAAATTGGAGGAATCCAGAACAGTAGTTGAAATACTTGGGGGCAGGGGACAGGGTAGGAGTGGAGGGTAGGAGCAAGAGGGCAAAGAGAAATGAAATGCAGCTGAGAGAATAATCAGATTCCTTCCAAAGTAAGTGAACATTGTCAGTCTGCATAGCATCATAAATAGCTTTCTGAAACTACTTTTTTTTTTTTTTTTGAGACGGAGCCTTGCTCTGTTGCTCAGGCTGCCAGGCTGGAGTGCGGTGGCGCGATCTCGGCTCACTGCAACCTCTGCCTCCCAGGTTCAGGCAATTCTCCTGCCTCAGCCTCCCGAGTAGCTGGGACTACCAGCGTGCGCCACCACGCCTAGCCAGAAACTACTTTTTATGGCTGGAGTTTCAGAACTAATTTAGTAAAGGATTGAAAAGGAGGATACAGTTGACTCATTTGTACAGAGTATATGACTCATTTGTACAGAATGAAAACATGTTTATGAAGGTTCACACTAAGTGAAAGCTGGCATCCAACTTGATTCAGACAAAAGTGAAAGTCAAGAAGTTAATAGTACATTAATTCTCCAAATGCATGCCGGCAGAGCATGTCAGGAAGGTACACAACTCAGCAGATCTGGGTTGTCCTGGTTCTACTGTTGACTTGTGTGTGATGTTAGGTGGGTGAATCTTGGCTTTGAATCTCCATTTGTAAAATAACTCCTAAAATAGGGATGGATAGGGTAGAATACCATATTTCTTAAGATCTTTTATAAGTTGATTCCATTGTTGTAAATTATGAATCCTAAAGTATTTCTTTATGAAAAATTTTTTAAGGCTATGATTTACTAAACTTTCTTAAAATTTTAAATTTTAGGGAAGACATGTAAGGAGTTTGCATAAAACAGCTATGCAAAATGGAGCTGGAGGAGCTTTATTTGTGGTAAGTAATTACTTAGATTTCTTTGGAAAGAAAAGACTTGGAAATTGGGATAAATCCATCGTAAAAATCCAAAATATCTTAAATACTATTGTCTTTGATATATGATGGTCATCGTGGGAATTTACATATAGCTAATTGAATTTACTACATTTCAAAAGATGTTGGTTCCAGTTGAACCTCATGAGTTTAAATTAGTACCAGGAAAACTCTGAGAATAAGAATTTATTTCCAGTGAAATTACTGTGTGAGCCCTAACCCGATTCTCATCACACTTTGGGTTCTCAGTCATGTTGGCTTACTGAGGGTTCAGAGATTGTAACTTGTTGAATCCCAAAATGACACTAGTTTGAAACTCATGGATTTTAGCAGTGTAGTAACTAGATTAGCAGCTGGTCTTTATATTTTTAGTTTCTGGAGTTTTAACTATAGATAGAAGTCTATGAACTCCCCAGATTAGTTGCACAATTTGGAAAGGATAAGATATATCTCCCTTTTCTGACAAGGTGCAGTTTTCAGGGATTAATCTAGTATAAAGGCAATATAGTGGACTTGTGTGATGATTTAGAGTTAGTGGTGTAAGAAGTAGCTTCCTGCTACATATCAAGCATCAAATTGGCCACATATTTGAGATCATTGTCCAGAGTTTCTGTTTTCTTTCCTCTTTTGTCATATGTCCTTTAAAAAGCAGAACTCTGAGAGTTAACATATCAAGAGATTCATTTCTGTATTCACCACACATACATAACATTAATTGATCGTAAGTGTTAATCTCAGTGTGACTCATTTGATTTCCTGTTGACGTGCCATTTCTTGTCAGTTTTTGAAGAGGGCCTGCTTCTGCTCTTCTAAGAAGAAATAAAGCTTCTTGCTGTTGGCTATTATGGAAAACGTGGGAAAGAGATGGTGCTGTTTTTTCTCTTTTTTTTGAGATGGTCCTTTTGTACCCTCCTAAAGTAATGGGTCTTAACCCTTTTGGATCCCAGATCCCTTTGACAATCTGATACCCTAGCTCTTGGGAAAATACACATATGTTCACATTTAAAATTTTGTGTTTTAATTTCATAAAGGCTTCCAATAATTGGTAATGTTTTGGTAATTCTTTTTTTTTTTTTTGAGAAGGAGTCTCGCTCTTCCACCCAGGCTGGCGTGCAGTGGCGCGATCTCGGCTCACTGCAGGCTCTGCCCCACGGGGTTCACGCCATTCTCCTGCCTCAGCCTCCCGCGTAGCTGGGACTACAGGTGCCCGCCACCTCGCCTGGCTAATTTTTTGTATTTTTAGTAGAGACGGGGTTTCACCGTGTTAGCCAGGATGGTCTCGATCTCCTGACCTCGTGATCCGCCCGCCTTGGCCTCCCAAAGTGCTGGGATTACAGGCGTGAGCCACCGCACCTGGCCATGTTTTGGTAATTCTATCAGAAGATCTTATTCTCTAATGAAGCTGGACAACACTTTCTGTTGTTTGGGTTTTTTTGGTCTTAAAGGTACTTCTCTTATTCTTTAAATGGTTGTTTGTAAATTTTTAAATTCTGCTAACTTTACTTTGGTAATCATACTCATCAAATGTGTGTTTAGACATTCTTTTTGATGGAAGGATAGGGTGGTATATATCATGTTGGAATTAAAATGGAGAGATTAAACAATAAGTAATAGTATAGTAATGTACAGTGTTATTCACACTTGAGAGAATTTGGATAATTCTGAAAAACTTTTTTTGTTGTGTAGCACAGAGATACTCCTGAGAATAACCCTGATACTCCATTTGATTTCACACCAGAAAACTATAAGGTATGGCTAAATTAACATTATAATTAATTTATCAAAAAGGTAATATTTTCTAGATGTATAAAATGATGTTCTTTCTTTTATACAGAGGATAGAGGCAATTGTAAAAAACTATCCAGAAGGCCATAAAGCAGCAGCTGTTCTTCCAATCCTGGATTTAGCCCAAAGGCAGAATGGGTGGTTGCCCATCTCTGCTATGAACAAGGTACTGGATTCATTTTTGCCTTAGTTCTAAAAGAGAAGAGATTGTGTATGATAATTTACTTTTATAGAAATTACTCTGATCATCTCCAGTGTCAGAATGTAGGATTTTGGAGCCCTTTAGCCATTTGTACGTTTCTTTGAATTGTCTTTGTGTTTTTGTTCATTCCCTTAATGCATAGAGGTGATTTCTAACCTTACAGGAAATAGGGAAGGCATTATGGTGAAAGAGGGTATATGTTTTGTTTTTTTTTTTTCCTTTTGAAGGAAATAGTCAAAGGAAGGATAAAAGATTCCAAATGTGTATAACTTAGTGTCAAGATATTCTGAAAATTAATGTAATATTTAAACACTAGAATTACAGAAAAAAAGATCTGCTCACTAGTATGAAAATTTTTAATATTTTACACCTTTGGCTGTAGGCTGTAAGAAAAATCTGTATAATATGTGATATTTATACAATTTGATTATGCTAATTTGGAATCAATGACCTATAGAAATGCTATGGATGACCCATTTTATACGAAGTTACTCTATTCATATAAGATTCATTTTTTCTAATAGTTTTGAGCAGTAATACAAATTTCAAGTTTATTCGTATCCTATTAATACAAATAACTACATTTGTGTGGTGATGTATTACAGCATATCATTTATAAAGTGCCATACACAAACCACATACTATTTGATTCTGATGAGAATCACATAACCATTAAGCCATGTTATATAATGGAAAATACATTTGATTTAGAACTAAGACACCTGATTTTTCTCTGAACTTCCTCATTGGCAATGAAAAGTTTTGAACTAGGTAGATCTCTTCCATTTATTAAGTTACGATTTCTGAACGGTTAGTGCTAGGACTGAATTCATTTCAAAATCAGTGCATTTTCTACTTGAATGACTGTAACAGAGATTTTGTTGTACTTCATTCTTACCACTTTCTAAACTTAATTTGGTTATAACTGTTAGGCTAGACGATCTTTCTGCGAGAATAGGAATGTCCTCAATTTATCTAATAGAGTCCTAAATGGAAATTTTAGATTTAGTTTAATGATATTTTATTTTATTTGCATTGTATAGTACTGTAACACTGGTATTTTTTCCCTATGAAAAATATTATAAAGCAAGTTTAGTGAGTTACTGTCCTGAGTAAACATAGGTGGTTATTTCTTCGATAAAAATTATGTATTTCTTGGGAAGTTACTTAACATTTTTTTTAAATTAAAATAGCCAACTTTATAATTATTTAGGTATATGTTTCTAATTATAATATTATTTGGAAAAAATCATATTTTTAGTAATGGTAAGTGAAAACATTCAAAAAATAAGACAGGCATGGTGGTGCATGCCTGTAGTCCCAGGTACTCGGGATGTTGACGTGGGAGGATTGCTTGAGCTTAAGACCAGCCTGGGCAAGATGGTGAGACCCCATCTCTTAAAAAATATGTATTTATATATTGTCCTATTATATTTAGGGTTGGATTTGTGTGGGGGAAAGGTAGGAAGTGTAGGTTATAGGGAATAGACTCAAGATTCTTTGCACTTTATATTTGGGACTTTATTTTAATGTTACTGCCCCTCCCCCCAACCCATGAAACACCTAAACTTACAACAAAAAATATCCAGAAGCTTAATAATTATTTATTTAACCGTCACTAAGGTGTAGGGAGATGTGCAGAATTCCAGGAAGGAGTCTTTTCCTAATTAGACAGTCAGGGCTTCATTCCAGATTTATTATTCCTTTGGTAGGGTTCCAGCATGTGTATTTTGATAAGAGAGCTCCCCAGATTCAGGGATACATCCTTGATTTAGAACTGCCGAATGAAATAGCACAATTACTTTATCTGTCACAAGTGAGCCATGATTAGACGTCTTTTGAGAATACATTTCCTTTAGAATTCCTAATATGAGAAAGTTAACATACTTGTCTGAAATGCCCGCTCTTCTTTTATATTAGAATATGGATATATGTATAATTTTTAAGAATGCCAGATAGTAAGTCTTAATGATAATAGGTCACCTAGAAAGTTGTAGACAGAATTATAAATCACGATAGACAAGGACCAGCCCTGGCAAATAGCTAGAAAGCCTTGTATTCTCTAACAGACTTGCCCTAAGAAAAGCATGCTGAGTTAGTGATCCCCTTAGTATTGAACACCAGAATGTCAAAACAATTGTTTTCTATTAATGTCTTGACGTGAAGGGTTGGAAAGTACTACACTATATGATTCAACTTTCAAAGAGTATTGTGATATGAAATAGAAGTAGTGTGTTGGATTCTGGGAGAGGAGTGTGTGATTGTGTATGATAATATGTGTATACATATATGTAGAGATAATAAAATTTTGAGTTTACATATTTAAAATATGGGCCAATAGTGAGCTTTGATTTTCAACCTTTGTTTCTGTTGCTGTACCATTTGTATGTAGGCTTTTTGGAAAAAATTGGTGAGGGTTTAAAAAATCTAATTGCTTCCTTTATTGGGGTTTGGCCATCAATTTTTTGCCATTTAGACAGATTATAAAATGTGAGTTGACATGATCAAAGTAGAAATTCTTAATAGTGAAAGACTTTAAGATTTAGAGAAAAAGAATATCCTTTTACAGAGGTGAGAAGTAGGGTAGAAGGAGGAAGTGCTGTTAATAACTCCATTAACTTTTGGGCTCTGTATGGTTTAAGTGTAAGTACATTGTCTGCAAAAATTGAAGAGTTTATATCTCCCAGTTATCCAAGACAAGTATGTTTTCTGCTCTTGAAGAACTTTTCTGTTTTTACCAAATTGAGACAATATTGAAATTATACTTTGTACAACATAAAGCTCCATTACTAACACTGTAATTATCTTATTTTTAAATGTCCTAATATTTTAGGTTGCAGAAGTTTTACAAGTACCTCCAATGAGAGTATATGAAGTAGCAACTTTTTATACAATGTATAATCGAAAGCCAGTTGGAAAGTATCACATTCAGGTCTGCACTACTACACCCTGCATGCTTCGAAACTCTGACAGCATACTGGAGGCCATTCAGAAAAAGCTTGGTAGGGAATACATGATATTTGTAACATTGATAAAAAGTAGAATTGTCTCTCTAGATTTGATACATTTCTATCTAAAATTTCCAACTTCTGCCATCTTATTGGATCTGTACTTACCCAGTAATATTTTGTGTTACTGTGTTTCTACATCTTTATTTCTTCCTATTTGGTATTCTTCCTCAGTTCTTAGTGTTAAAGCTGAGTTTTTAATTTTTCTTTTTTAATCAGTATGTTTGAAATGCTTCTAGAAGTTATAAAATATTCGTTGTTTAGAAGATTGTTTCACTTAGAAAATTGTTTCACTTACTATTCTGTGACGGCATGTGGTATATTAAAAAGTGACCCATTATTGTCTGTATATTCTTCTAAAGAAGTCATGGAACAAATAAGATACAAGCATAGTAAGAATGCTTTGGGAAGGGAAATTTGAAACATGTTATTATAGTAACATTTGAAAAGTAAATTAGCATTTTAAAAGTAAATGGGCATTTTCCCCTACAAAACTGCCATTGCTACACTTCTGACTATGTATGTCAAATGAAGTAATATTTTGTTATTGAATATAATACGTGCATGTTGTAAAAATAGCTGGGTGGTATTGAAACACATAAAACAGAAAGCTGAAGTTGTTTCAAACCCCCCACCCCCAACACCATCAAGGTATAAATCCTGATGACAATTGGATATATTAGTTGTAGATTTTATATCTTTTTTTTTTTTTTTTTTTGAGACGGAGTCTCGCTCTGTCGCCCAGGCTGGAGTGCAGTGGCACGATCTCGGCTCACTGCAAGCTCTGCCTCCCGGGTTCATGCCATTCTCCTGCCTCAGCCTCTCCGAGTAGCTGGGACTACAGGCGCCCGCCACCACGCCCGGCTAATTTTTTTGTATTTTTAGTAGAGACGGGGTTTCACCGTGGTCTCGATCTCCTGACCTCGTGATCCGCCCGCCTCGGCCTCCCAAAGTGCTGGGATTCCAAGCGTGAGCCACCGCGCCCGGCCTATCGTTTTAATTATTAAATATATAAATGTACTGTATGTATGCTTGCTTTTTAGACTTTATTTTGGCTGTATTTCTACAGCACAATATATATGTCTGCCTCATTTTTTTTTTTCTGTTTTTTTTGAGTTGAGGTCTCACTTTGTCACCAGGCTGGAATGCAGTGGCTCGATCATGGCTCACTGCAGCCTCCAATTCCTGGGCTCAAGTGATCTTCTACCTCACCCTTCCAAGTAGCTGGGGCTATGGGTGCATGCTGCCAAGCCCAGCTAATTGATTTTTGTTTGTTTTTGTAGAGAGGGGTCTTGCTATGTTGTCCAGGCTGGTTGTGAAATCCTGGCCTCAAGCAGTCGTCCTACCTTGACCTCCCAAGTGCTGGGATCACAGGTGTGAGCCACCATGCTTGGCCTGCCTCGTTTTTCTGTTACAAACAGTTACTTTGATGTACACACATCTTTGCATACTTATCCTGTTGTATGCTGAGATTGTTTATAAGAAGTAGAATTGTAGGGTCAGACTTTACCGTATTTTTCCTAAATGTATGAGACTACCCATTTTCTTCACATCGCTTAATAATCTTTGGCGTTAGGAGTTTTCTGAGTCTTTGCCAAATCTGATAATGTGACTGTGATTTTAGTAGTTTAATTATTACAATCAAAATGAAAATAATACAGCCTGATGCACTGCTGTGTAACAACAAACACTGGCGATGAGTCCTCTGAAATTTGATTGCTTTTAAAGGAACAAGTCCACTAAAAACTTCCTTGAATGTTAAAATTACATAGTTTTTTTTTTTTTTTTTTTGAGAGAGCCTTGCTCTGTCACCCAGGCTGGAGTACAGTAGCACAATCATGACGCACTGTAGCCTCGACCTCCCGGGCTCAAGCAATACTCCTGCCTCAGCTTCTTGAGTAGCTGGGACTACAGACCAGCTGGGTATGGTGGTGCACCACACCCAGCTAATTTTTAATTTTTTTGTAGAGCTGGGTCTCCCTATGTTGCCCAGACTGGTCTCAAATTCCTGGGCTCAAGCCATCCTCGCACCACGGCCTCCCAAAGTGCTGGGATTATAGGATTGAGCCACTCACTGCACCTGGCCTAGGATTTTTTCTTTTTAAAAAACTTTTTTTTTTTGGAGATGGAGTCTCGCTCTGTCACCCAGGCTGGAGTGCAGTGGCGCGATCTCGGCTCACTGCAAGCTCTGCCTTCCGGGTTCACGCCATTCTCCTGCCTCAGCCTCCTAAGTAGCTGGGACTACAAGCGCCCGCCACCATACCTGGCTAATTTTTTGTATTTTCAGTAGAGACGGGGTTTCACCATGTTAGCCAGGATGATACAGATCTCCTGACCTTGTGATACGCCCACCTCGGCCTCCCAACGTGTTGGGATTACAGGCGTGAGCCACCGCGCCTGGCCTCTTTTTAAAAAAACTTAATAGTCTTAAACTTTTAATATACCTCTATAAAAATTTTTTTTTTTTAAACCAAATCACTATTAAAATATAACCTGGTCCTTAGAGTGTTTATTTGTATTTTTAGGAATAAAGGTTGGGGAGACTACACCTGACAAACTTTTCACTCTTATAGAAGTGGAATGTTTAGGGGCCTGTGTGAACGCACCAATGGTTCAAATAAATGACAATTACTATGTGAGTATTTCATGTAATACAAGTTAAAGTTGTATGATGTCATATTTAAAACATATTAAATATTCGATTTTGTGTCCTTAGATGTTGGTTTCTGAATTACTCATTTAGAAGAAATGTTTACCATAAATATCCAGGTTTTAAAAAATTCTTTAAACATTTTTGCATTTAACTTCAGAAGACAAATTTTAAAACTTTAGATTATGAAAAATTTAATAATTTGGATATAAATACAGAAAATAATCCTAGTGTAGCCAACTATCAGGACTTAACTTAGAGTAATATTTTGCCACATTTTACTTCAGATACTGTCATCATCATCATCATTTGTAGAAATAAGCTACAGATACAGGTGAAATACTCCATCCCAAATCTTTTTCTCTTCCTTTTATCCCTAGAGATAACCATTATCATAAATTGGGTCTATATATGTATGCAGCTATAGTAATATGTTATATGGCTTTTTAAAAAAATTTCATAGAGATGGTATCATACCTCTAAGTACTGCAGCTGGATCGCAGTCTTTTTTGTTTTTGATTGAGCGTCTCTATTTCTTTTTTAAGTTTTTCATTTTGATTTCTTTGACTTGTAAGTTTCTAAAAATGTTCTTAATATCCATATATATGGCGTTTTCTAGTTATTTCTTTAAAAATTGCTTGCTACCCTAATTATATCACCATTTTCATTCAAGATACCTTGTTAGCTCATATTTCTTAGAAATTTGTTTATGGAAATTTTGGAGGGACTGTACTTACGGTAGATTTTCTTTAAGAAGGGATTTGCCTTGTTTCTCTCTTGCTCCTGGCAGTACTGCTGGCTCCAGAAAAGCCCCTCTCCTTATACCCTAGGCCTCTGTTCCTCCGGTGTGAAAGGTTCCAGACTAGCAGTTTTCTTTGAGGGACAGTTTACTCTTATACTGAGGTTAAAGCTTTTGGGGACCTTAACTTTGTGTAGCTTACATGGTCTCTTGTTAGACTCTCTGGGGCTGGCTGGGTCCCTTGCCCCTTGCCCCTCTAAGCTTTGAAACTCTGAAGCCAAGTTTGCTTGATGTTCCACTTTTTTTCTTTGGTTTTCCTTGAGAATTTGGCATCTGGGTACTTATTTCTTGATTTAAATAGGAATTAGACAGTCAAGGCTTTGTGTGAAGCATTGTTAAGTCTAAATATAGTAGCCTGTAGATGGATTTGTTTGAGATAGATATTCTTTCAGTTAGCAGTAGTTAGATCGTTAGGGATAGATATTAGGCATCTACTTAACAAGTTACTACAGCTACTTTGTACCTTACTGTTTCTTCAATAATACAACATTTATTTAGTATGTACGTTGACATTGTTCTCATTAATCCTCAAAAACATGCCAAATTAGGTTTACAAATAAACAAACAAACTTGGGGACGCTGGGTAACTTGTCCAAGATTACTAGCTAGTAAGTGATAGAGCCAGAACTCAAATGCAAGTATGTTTCAGTTCAAAGCAATATTCTGTATTGCCTCTTCAGCTGCAGCTCTTGTTGCATATTATATTTAGCAGTGTGTACTATATATAGGAGTTACTTAATTGTTGATGCCTTGGTAACTATCTTGTGAACTGAGACAGACAATAAAATCACTGGCATTAGGGATTTACAGATTTCAGCAGTAGAAAGTAATTTTGTGCCAGGCGTGGTGGTTCATACCTGTAATCCCAGCAGTTTGGGAGGCTGAGGCAGCCTGGGCAACATAGTGAGACCTTGTCTCTATAAATATATCGATATAAAAGAAAGTAATTTCAATATGACTACTGTTAATTTTTTTTCCAGGAGGATTTGACACCTAAGGATATTGAAGAAATTATTGATGAGCTCAAGGCTGGCAAAATCCCAAAACCTGGGCCAAGGTATGCTTTATTTATATATAGGAAGTTTTAGTGGCTCACCTAAATTAATCTTTCACATAAACTTGATTTTAAAAATTTTATACCTTAAGTTCATAGGAATTGGCAGGAGCTTTGGATAGTATTATCTATATGAATCTCATTTAGAGCAGGAATAATTTTTTTCTAAAACCCTGTCTGATAATCATCTGATACCTACCTGAATATTTATAGAGAAGGAAATTTTACTACAAATAGAAATCTATTCCAATATTTAAAAGTTCATACTGATAGAAGATTGACCCAAAGACCATCTCCCTCTAATTTCTACCTAAAAATCCAATTCTGCCCTTTGAATCAACAAAAGATAATTTTAGTACCTCTTCCAAATGACAGCTCTTCAATTACTTGAAATAGCTACCCTGTCTTCCCCTTATCTTTTTCTCAGATGGAATATCCACAATTGTTTCATTGTTTTTCTCATATGACATAGCTTTGGTCTCCCTCCTCTGTGGGTTTTCTAGTTGGCTAGTGACTATTTAATGCTTTAATGTGATGCTTAAACTAATCATGGTTTTTTGTCTTTTTTATTTATTTATATTTTGAGACAGAGTCTCACTCTGTCACCCAGTCTGGAGTACAATGGTGCAGTGGCGCAATCTCAGCTCACTGCAAGCTCCGCCTCCCAGGTAAAAGCGATTCCCCTGCCTCAGCCTCCCGAGTAGCTGGGATTACAGGCGCCTGCCACCACGCCCGGCTAATTTTTTGTATTTTTAGTAGAGACGGGGTTTCACCGTATTAGCCAGGATGGTCTCCGATCTCCTGACCTCGTGATCTGTCCGCTTCGGACTCCCAAAGTGCTGGGATTACAGGCGTGAGCCACTGTGCCCAGCCTAATCATAGTATTTTGAGATACATACTGAGCAGCACAGAGCACTGTGAGACTGCCTCCTTTGTTCCAGACATTATGCTTGTAATAATTCTGCCTAATTACATCAACTCCTACTTCAGAGACATTACACAATTAACTGTACTTCATAGTACATAGATCTTTTTCTATTCACTGTTTATCCAGGTTGCTCCCATCCCATACTTCTGTTATATTAATTACTTTCCTTTCAGTTATGAACTTGGACTTTTACTTTTAAACAAACCTTTATTCCATATATGTGTCCAATCACTCAAAATTCTCTCTTAATACTAGCAAATGTTTGCATGGTTTTAGTCATAATCCCTCAAATTTTTTGTTTATATATATAAATTTTTTCTTCCTTCAGTACATTTGGAGGTTTTGATGTCCATACGGTATTCTAATGTTTTAAAACAGCTGTGATGTGCTCTTATTCCCATTTTAAAATATTTTTCTTAAGCTTTATTATAAAGAACAATTCCTTGAAATAGAATTACTAAGAGGGTATGAGTGGTTCTAGAGTTTGCGCTCTAAAACTACTAATAATACCCTACTTAATGAGAAAATGAGGTCAGTTCAGGATAACTTAAGTTTAGTAAATGCTAGCTGGCCCCTGTTGACCATTACTTTGTTTTCTAAGAAACGTATACTGTTGTTTTTTTTTTGAGACGGAGTCTCGCTCTGTTGCCCAGGCTGGAGTGCAGTGGCGCAATCTCGGCTCACTGCAAGCTCTGCCTTCTGGGTTCACGCCATTCTCCTGCCTCAGCCTCTCCGAGTAGCTGGGACTACAGGCGCCTGCCACCACGCCCGGCTAATTTTTTGTATTTTTAGTAGAGACGGGGTTTCACCGTGGTCTCGATCTCCTGACCTCGTGATCCGCCCGCCTCGGCCTCCCAAAGTGCTGGGATTACAAGCGTGAGCCACCGTGCCCGACCGACGTATACTGTTCTTAACCTGAGCCTATAGAATTGAATTTGCTTAAAGAGTTTTGGCATTTTCTTCCTAATTCCTCACTTTCTTGGGTATACCCCCTTTTTTTAGGAGGTAAGTCATTTCCCTGGTGAAAATCATTCTCCTTTATGGAGGCAACTGAAGTAAAACTTTAGTCATCTAACATTACAGTATCTTTCTTAGCTAGTGCTCCTATCCCTTACTTATTCTTGCTTTAAATAGACACTGTCCCCCCCAAAAGTACAAATTTCATAATATTTTCCACAAGCTTTATCTGCTTTTTAGGATTCAGGTATTTTAAAATAAATTCATGCTATTCTTAGGTTTGTACTTCAATCCATAACTTCTTTCACCTTTTGGGTACTCTAAAGAATATCTCAAGTGCAGATTTCCTTGTGAAATCCACTTGGGTTCTTTAGATGGCCCCTCTCTTCTGATTAGATGTTTTGAATTCTATAGTCATAACTTTGGTGTTGGGCTCCCCCCGGCCCAGATGGAGTCTTGCTCTGTCACTTAGGCTAGAGTGCAGTGGTGTGATCTTGGCTCACTGCAACTTCTGCCTCCTAGGCTCAGGCGATTCTCCTGCCTCAGTCTCCCAAGCAGCTGGGACTATAGGCACATGCCACCACCATGCCCAGCTAATTTTTGTATTTTTAGTAGAGACGGGGTTTTACCATGTTGGCCAGGGTGGTCTCGAACTCCTGACCTCAAGTGATCTGCCTGCCTTGGCCTCCCACGGTGCTGGGATTACAGGCTTGAGCCACCACGCTCGGCCACTTTGGCGTTTAGAATCTTCTGTTTTGCTTCTTGTGAACTGTGGGATCTATGGTTCATAACATTAATCCAGTATTACTCTCCTGCCACACAGATTGATAGTTGCTTTGTCTACTTTGTTATGTCACATTACATTACATACTCAACAGTCATTTTTTTCACAAATTTTTTTGAGTGCCTGCTGTGTGTCAGGCATTATTTTAGGTTGCGAATACAATTATGAACAAGATAAAGTTCTCATATATCTTCTAGTGATGGAGACAGATGACTAGTGTAATATGTGAATGATAAAAAGGCTACACAATAAAATGTAGCAGGGTTAGGGGATAGATTGGGAGTAAATTTAGTGAGGAGAGGCCTCTTAGAGGTGGTAATATTTGAGCCATGACCTGAATGAAGAGCTAGAGAGAACAATGTAAAGAGCCAAAGGAACAATGTTCCAGGGAGGGGAAAGAGGATGTATCAAGGTCCTGCAAGAAAAGTAAGGTAACAGTATGGCTGCAGTGAGGTGCTCAAGAAAGAAAGCAGTGGAAGGGGTCAGAGGAGATAAAGGCCCAGATAAGTAATCTGGGCTGAATCTTAAATATAATAAAAACTGTTGTTGGAATGTTTTCAGTAGGGAATGAAATGAGCAATCTTAAAAAATACTGTCATAGTTGCTATGTGGAGATTAGAATTTAGTAGATGTGTGGGACTAAGGATTTATGAGTGATTTCCAGCTTTTTGGCTTAAGCATCTCTGAGGTTCCTTTACCGAAAATGGAGAAGATTTGTGGTAGGGCAAGTTTGGGGAAGAAAAGTCAAATTTTGTTTTAGACATAGTAAGTTTGAGATGCCTGTTAGACATCCATGGTATGATGCTGATAGGTAGATATGAACCTGGAATATAGGGAATAGGTTAGGGCTGGAAACGCAAATTGGGGATTCATCAGTTACTAAGGGTAGTATTTAAAGTTATAAATCTGGATGACATTATCGGGGTGAAATTAAAATCTGTTGTTATTTGTAATACGAGGTACTGTAACATTGTATTTTAACAATAAGCAGGAACTAAGTACTCAGTTAAGCATTAATTAATAGGAATGTTACTTACCAGTAATCATGAATAGTTTTTTGCTGAGATTTTCTTGACAGTGTTCTGGATTTGAGCCAAATACTTTAAAATTATTAGTGTCTGAATCTATTTTTATTTTTTACTTACTACCTCTTATTTAAAAAGCAGACAAAAGTCTACTTAGGTTTCAATAATTGCAAGCATCCACCAATGCTGTATTATATAAAGCTTGTATTTGGACATAGCAATACTAGAATGTCATGTCAGCACATGAAAACAAGAACTTTTCACTTTACTTACCCAATATCTTGGATAATGACAGAGACTGGGATAGCAATAACCATAATATAGTTATAGTTACTCTAAATTAACCAAAGCTGTCTAATTCTTTTTTATTGGTATTTTAATAATAAATATCTCTGCTCTTTGAAAGAGGTACTAATTGTGCATCTCTATAATGAAAAACCGAGAGGAATTAAACTGGTTCAACAGTAACTGATTCCTGAGTACCACTGCCAGGTCTTACCCTGGCCAAAATTAGTAAAAGACTGATGTCTATATGTGGTTCAAAACTGCTTTTGTATTATCGTTGGTGAATGACCACTGAAAATATTAAAGCAGTGGTAAGATAATACAGTTGACTCTTGAACACCATGGGCGTTAGGGACATTGATTGCTCATGCAGTTGAAGATCTGTGTGTAACTTTTGACTCCTCCAAAACTTTACTGATAGCCTGCTGTTGTCTGGAGGCCTTAATGAATAACATAGCACATATTTTACATGTTGTGTGTATTATATAGTGACTGTATTCTTACCATAATCTAGAGAAAAGAAAATGTTATTAAAATCATAATGAAAATATATTTACTCTTCATTAAGTGGATCATAATACAAGTCTTATCATTATTTTCATGTTGTATAGGCTGAGGAAGAGGAGGGGTTGGCCTTGCTGTCTCAGAGGTAGCAGAGGCTTAAGAAAATCCATGTACAAGTGAACCCACGCAGTTCAAACCTGTGTTGTTCAAGGGTCAGCTGTAGTCTCTTAATCTTGACATTACTAAATATTTTTGTGCTGAGATTGTTCTTATTTTCAATGAATTTAAAGTACTGAAAAATTCTAAACTTGTTTTCAGGTTACTAATAGGTAGAAATTTTTTAGTGTGGATTAGTTTATAACTCATTTTAAATCCAATTTTAATTCTTCATATTTAGAGCTAGGCTACAGTTCCAATGCGGTTGGTAGATGACTCTAGACAATAGCATCACTTTTGGTTTTTTATACTAAAAATAGGGACAGTGCTGGATATATCTCAGCGATAGTAAAAAGATAAGCACTAAACTTTCATAAAGTAATTTGTCTATATAAAGTACTTTAAGCCATGAAAGTTTACAGAAAGGCCAAGTTTTCTAGAATGCAAATAAGTTAAAATGGTACACGTACGTATAGTGTTGGAATGACTGATGAACCATACTTTTTAAATTTTAGTGAAGACGTAATTATTAGATGGCATTTTAAGCATATCAGGAAAATCATTTTTTGTTTAGTAAGTGAAAAACACTAGTGTAAATTGTGGCTGTCAGGTGAGTGGATAGGGCTAGCTCACTGCCTCTTGAGTGTTCTGAGGCATGTTTACAGATGAAAGGGGGGGTTACATTTTTAGTAGATTAAACAGAATTATAGGCTTTATTGGAGGATTTTGTAGCCTTTGTAGTATTTTAAGGTACACTGTGTGAATGGCGAGGAAGGGAGGTTTACAGCCAGACATACTGGATCACTGGGACTCCCATTTTTCTATACAATGCCATGGGATTGTAATTTTATGGAACAAACTTTAGGAAACTCTAGACCAGATTATTTTAAAAATTACTTCCATATATAAAATTCTATAATCCTATGAAGAACTCAGGAAGTACTTACGATTAATTCTCCCATTTATTGTTCCGGAAACTTCAGTTTTTATAATCTTCCTAAATTGATCCTTTGTGTTGATAAACAGTGTCGATATTAAGGAGTTTATTAATTTTAGAAGATCTGTATGTATCCAAACTGGTAAGAGGCTTTAAGATACCAAATGCTTAGCTTTCAGGAGACGTCTAAAATGAAACTTTTAAATCGTATTCCATTCTGATATTTGATCAAGAGAAAAGTTTTAGGCAGAAAAGAAAAGAGGTAGCTGAGCTTAAACCATAAGAAGAAACTTAGTAAAGGTGCAGAAAGTTTCTCCAAAATAATTTCATTGGCATTTAAAGAGCAGCAGTGGTGCCTATCAATAGGTAACATAAAAAATTACAGGCCGGGCACAGTGGCTCACCTGTAATCCCAGCACTTTGGGAGGTTGAGGTGGGCAGATTGTTTGAGCCCACAAATTCAAGACCAGCTGGGGCAACATGGTGAGGTCTTGTCTCTACAAAAAATACAAAAATTAGCCAGGCATGGTGACGCACACCTGTAGTCCCAGCTACTTGGGAGGCTGAGGTGACAGAATCACCTGAGCCTGGAAGGTCAAGACTGCAGTGAGCCATTATCGCATCACTGCAGCCCAACCTGGGTGACAAAGTGGGACCCTGTCTCAAAAATAATAAATAAAATTTAAAAATTGCAAAATATAATACTGTTGTCTTTTTTAAAAAATTATCATTTCGCTGCTTACTCTACAAGTTTCAGGCTCTTACAGTATACAATGACTGCTTTTTGATCTGTTTTTGTAGTGAACAAGACCTATAATCCAAATATATTAACTGATTTCTGACTTTGTACATAATTGTTCATTACTTAGTAACTTGTATTATATGCTGTGACATCTTGAAAGATCTTATAAATATTATGTGGTGTCACTTTCCTGGCTCCAATAAAAAATGATTCCCTAGGGCTCTAAAGAACAGACTTAAAGGATTGATGACGCAATGTGAAGGGCAAAGCCAGAGGGGGTTGAAAAGATATAAACTGATCAAGTTCTTTCTTTAGGTAAATCTGTGGCAGGAACAGGTAAATTAGCAAAGCCAGGGAATAGTGGTGGAGGGGTGACATACAGTAAGTGCTGAGCTGGGTTCTAGAAACAGAGGTCAGACAGGGCAGAGGTGAGCAATTACCTGGGAAAGCGTGTGTGGGGTTGACAGACAGGTTCTTCTCCCTCTGTGCTGCCTGTCTTCATAAATTGCTCCATCAGGATTTGTTCCTGTTTACTTCCTTTTGTGGCTGCTGTGGCCATCCTGGTTTGGAAACTTTTTTTCAGAAAATTACTACTACTAATTTAGTCTTTATGATACATAAATACAAACTGATTTTGACTTCACTGCTTCTAAGGGACATTGTCCCAAATCATATTTCCTCAAGGAATCCAGTTTCTATTTCCAAATACAATGTATAAGTGTGTGTATTCCCTCTATTCACTGTGACTGTGGATCTCGATCTAAATAAAATTCAACTATAAAAAGAAATACAGTGCTCTAGTTTATTAAAACATGGTTTTTAAAAATGTTCTCTGGGGTTGGGTATTTTTGCCATAGTTCTTTGCTTTGATTCTTGGGTAGATGCTGAATCTCCCAAATTTGGTTTCTCTGTCTGTAAAATAAAGCCAGTATCACTTGTCTTGTGGCATTATAAGGATTCAATGAGCTAATGTATGCATACTGCTCAGTAAATAGGAACTATTATTAGTGCTACTTTTGTATTTTTTATGTTTATGGTGAAGTCTGATGTTTTTCCATATTTAACTTTAGGAAGAGAAAATCTTGCATCAGTTGAAATGTTTGAATTAAATAATCCATGCTAGTTCTTAGGGTAAAAATAGTTACTTAACTGGGCTCTTGTGAGGTAACCATTGGAATTTAAGTAAAAATTTACAAATGTTAATCATTAGTAGTTTAATATTACTTTTCATTTCAGGAGTGGACGCTTCTCTTGTGAGCCAGCTGGAGGTCTTACCTCTTTGACTGAACCACCCAAGGGACCTGGATTTGGTGTACAAGCAGGCCTTTAATTTATATTGAACTGTAAATATGTCACTAGAGAAATAAAATATGGACTTCCAGTCTACATAAACTTCTTATTTGTTTATTCTGCTCTGTGTACATCCTCGTGGTAACCGTAGCAACTTGCAGCTCTAAGTATTACGTCATAATGACAGAGGACCATTTTGAAGTCTTCTGTCTATGGCTGTGAAGACATCATTACATAATCTAGTTAACAGTTACTCTAGTGTCACCCATTTTCAATTTCCAGATCGCTTTTATCAAGATCAGGTTACTGTGAAGTAAAAATTTGGTTAAATTTCAAATGTTTTGCTTTCCCATCTTTAGTCACAGCCAAGTTTTAAGTTAACATGATCTTTCTATAAACTTTGTCAGTGCTCCCTTTAAACATTATTTACAACACATAATTGTTACTGTATTTCCAACTGGTAAGACCTCAAGCACACTGTAGGTTTAAGGAGGATAGGGTAGTTGTCTCTAGAAGCATTACCTTTTTTTTTTTTTTTTTGGAGACGGAGTCTTGCTGTCTGCCAAGCTGGAGTGCAGTGGCAGGATCTCGGCTCACTGCAAGCATTACAGGCGTGAGCCACTGCGCCCGGCTTAAGCATCACCATTTTTAAAAAAGAAAGGTCCAAAACACTTGACATTATCCTTAGCTATTCTGACACTGCAAGTATACAAAAAATAATTGGGTGAAGGGATTGGAAGTATGATTATGTACTCTGCAGCAGTATGGATATTACAACTTAGAAAAAAGGATAAAACCTTTTGTGTATTTAAGAAACTAGCTGTAGTACATTAGTTTTGCATTAGCCAGCTTTAATGCATGAATAATTTATATTAATCTAATCCTTGATTTCTCAAAGTCACCTGTACTTGAAACAGACTATTCACTAGTAATTATGCTTTTTTTTTTTTTTTGAGACAGGCTGTGTCCCCAGGCTGAAGTGCAGTGGTGTGATCATGGCTCACTGCAATACTCTGGCCTCAGCCTCCTGAGTAGCTGGGAGCACAGGCAGGCACCACCAGCCTGGTTAATTTTCATATATTTTTTTTAGAGACAGGGTCTTACTATGTTGCCCTGGCTGGTCTCAAACTCCTGGGCTCAAGCCGTCTGCCCGCCTCACCCTCCCAAATTGCTGGGATTAGAGGCGTGAGCCACTGCGCTCGGCTATAACGATTAGTTTTAAGTATGTCTTTAAGAATTTTTTTTTTTAATTGAGAGAAGGTAAACAACAGTTAATTTTCCAAGTGGCACAAAAAAGTAACAATGAAAATGTCCTACCCTGGAGCTCTCCTGACTTTCTCATAGGCGACTATTTTTTTCTTTGTATTTCACAACATAAATAACCAAATTAAATGTAACACTATTCCACCTCTAGCCGTAAGGTGCTCTTTTTCTAGTCTTTTTGACCCTAAAGATTTGTAGGTGGGAGAAATCAGGAACCCAGGAAAGGAAAAACTCCTGATCTTTAATGCAGGTTTATGCTTTATATAGTAATTTGATGGGACCTCGCCGTCCCTGTCAGGTCTGAATGTCACTTCATCTGCTATGATCACACCTGAACCCTCAGTTCATCAAGATGTTAAAGGACAGTGTAACATAAATTTGTAACTGCATGCACTAAGTCATAAACAGACGCTGTTGTTGCAGATTAACCTCTACGTAAATAACACGCGCCCAGAAGGGAGTGAGTACACGCTGCTGCCACGCTGCGACGGTCAATTTTCCTCAGGCACCCTTCCTAGTACCTAAGCAGCTCCCTCTCAAATCCCCAACACTACGTGTGGGAAAGTGCACTGAATTCCTCTAAAAAGGCCACTGGAAGGCGTGGCTGGGAGGGGACGCGCTCTAGATCCCCAGGTCCCAGGGCAGGTGCACGCTACCGCGCTTTCGGGGCGGGGCCCAGGGCCCCACCTGAGGCGGGAAGCCGCGGGCTCTGGGCGCAGGTGCAGCTTCTCCGGCTTGGTGCGGGGCCAGGCGGCCGCCAAAGGCTGAGCGGGGGAACTTCCCCTAGTCCTCGGGCTGCGGTCGCAGCGTCATTTTGCCTGAGTTGGATCACGCTCGTCCACCCACCCGTGTAAAAATAAC
The DNA here is from genome assembly GCF_006542625.1 of Nomascus leucogenys. Lineage (NCBI taxonomy): Eukaryota > Metazoa > Chordata > Mammalia > Primates > Hylobatidae > Nomascus > Nomascus leucogenys. Next base: position 68,139,322 of record NC_044384.1, read on the forward strand.
AGGTGAATACCCTATGTGGGGGTCTTCATCGCCGCCGCCATTTCCAGAAGCTTCCAGTCACAGCCACTGCCACGGTCGCCACAAATGCTACTGCAGAGCCCGCTTGCCCAGCAGCGTCAGCGGCGCCCGCCCTACCTCTTCGCCCAGCCTTTGATTTCCCCCTCCTTTGTCGGATGGTGTCTGCGGCGCGGAGGCGGTGACACTAGCCCGAGTGGGGCGTGGAGACCGACCAGCACGAAGGGCGGAGTTCCGGCCCGCAACCCTCCGCCGCCTGCCGCTTGGTACGTCTCGCTTCCCCGCCCTGCGGCTCGCGGAGCCTGGCTGAGCAGCAGGAGGGGCGGGCGCCGGGGGGCGGGGCGGTCACGCCGCCCGTCCCGTGCCCGCGGTAGTCACGTGTCCGCGGGTGTCACGTGCTCGCGTCGCAGCCAATCGCGGGGCGACGCTGTCCTGGGAGCGAGGAGGCTGTGGTGAGAGACGGACCGAGACCGGAGATGTTTTCAAGCCCGGCTCCGGCGGCGTTACAGGCGGTTGCAGCGGCGACGAAGACAACAACAGCGACGGCCACGCCGAGGCACTCGTTCCGGGGGTGAAGCCTCCTGCGCCGGCCTTGCCTCGGGTCCGTACGGGTGAGGGGGGCGTGGCGACAGGAAAGGAGGAAGGAGGGGCGCGGTTTCGAGCTTGTCCCCGGCGCCTGGGAGGAGACCCCCTCAGTTTTGCGCTGCTCCCGTTCCCCCTCCCCAGAGCAAGGTAGGGGACGCTCCCTGCCCGCCCTACCCGGCCCCGACGCGCCACCGGCCTGTCCTGGCCCGAGCCGTAGCTCGCCTGACAGTGACAGGCCGTTAGTGCCCCCCGGCGCGGGTCCGCCGGGGCCCCGCCCGCCGCAGCTGCCGCCGCCGCCTCTCCCAGCGTCCCGAGGAGCCGCGGCGCAGGTGGGAGCCGCCAACTGGGCGGGGGCGCCACGCGGGGCGGGGCGGGGGCCGGGCGGAGGGCCGCGAGCTGGCCTCGGCGCGGGCGCCCCTCACCGCGGCTGTCGGGGCTGGGCTGCCGCCGCCTCCCGGAACATGGCGGGGCCGGAGGAGCGTGTGCGTGCGAGTGTGAGTGTGCGCGGCCGAGAGGGCGCCGCTGGCGTGCGGCGGTCGGACCCGCGGGGGCGGGGGCGCGGGCGCGCCCGGCCCGCCGCGCGTTCCCGCCGCCAGCCGCCGAGCGTGCGCCGACGCCGGGGAGTCTACCGCGGCCGCTCGGGCCGGGAGGAGGTACCCGGGTCCTGGGAGAGGTGGATGAAAGCAGGAAGAGGAAATTGCTGCTTTAGTAGTGTCCGGGGAAAGAGCAGCCACTCTACAGTACTGTCTTAAATGCCAGTGTAATCTAACCTTGCCGCATTGGACAGGCAGTTCCCTTCATCGTTTTTCAAGTGCCCACTTGTGATGCTTCAAGACCCGTGGAGCATGTCAGGTTCTTCTATCGCGTTTTGAAGAGTGATGTGGAATGACGCATCCTTACAGATCCCAAAGCGTTGAATTTGTACAAAGAGCTATCCGCAGCTTAGCTGACAGCTGTTTTACTAATAACAGTAAGACGGTGTCTGGGATAAGAAGTTACTGTTGCACTCGTTGAAACCTTAGGAAACATTTAAAGCAGTGTAGTCGCCGGGATTGTAATTTCCACTGGACACCCGTGGTTAAACTGCGAACTAAGGTGAAGTGTGTTGCAGATCCAGTGCTGTGTATGTAATGGTTCGGAATTATCTCTAATCCTAAAGTTGAAATGAGCCTGCAATCTTCAGTCATGTATTTCGTTTTCATTTTAGAATGGTTTATGTAAATTATAAGGGATAGTGAAATAGCTGTTTTAACGGAAATTAACTGTGTATTAAAAACATGCACGGCCGGGCGCGGTGGCTCATGCCTATAATCCCAGCACTTTGGGAGGCCGAGGTGAGTAGATACCTGAGGTCAGGAGTTCGAGACCAGCCTGACCAATACAGTGAAACCCCGCCTCTACTAAATATACAAAATTAGCCAGGCGTGATGGCACATGTCTGTAATCCCAGCTACTTGGGAAGCTGAGGCAGGGGAATCGCTTGAACCCGGGTGGCAGAGGTTGCAGTGAGCCGAGATCGTGCCACTGCACTCCAGCCTGGGCCACGAGAGCGAAACTCCGTCTCAAAAACATACCAAAAAAACCACAAAAAACAAACAAAAACATATGCTCAAGTAGGCCGTTAAAAATCTTGGGCACTGATCTGAGTTTCTTCAATCGTTATACAAAGCCTTTCCTGGAGATTAGCTCAGAACTGGCAGAACATATGCTCTATTGGTGCCAAGTGGCTTAAAAGCAAAATGAGATAGTGTCCACTGTGTAAGATGAAGTCGTTATATTAACAGTCTTGTTGAGAAAAATCTTTACTTTGGGTTAAGAGCAGAAGCCTTTAAAAATTTGAAATGTTTACCCCTGGAGATTATAGACAAGGGGAGAAAAGTTTTACTACTTAAGGATCTTTTATATTTGACACAGTCACTGAATAGATTTCTGAAGCTCTACAGGCATCTTGGTTAAGGTCAAGTTTAACTCGTTATGTGTTTTAGTTAGAGATAGACGAGGTGTTAAAATGGAAGGAAAATGAGTGTTAAGTGTACTTATGTAGGATACTTTTAATGTTCTTAATCTTGTATAGTTTTCATAATCTCATAGTTTTCATAGTAGTTGGTAAGAATTAGTTATCGGAATAGTTTTATGAACTACGCAGAACTGGGAAAGTGGAAATCTCTGGGTGTGTATTCCGTGAAGAATATTTGAGGAGGAGTGAAGAGAACAAAAATATTCAGACGAGGAAAGAATTTAGCTGAAAATACATTGTGCAGACTTACACTGGTTTGTTAATACCCAGGGGGGGAAAAAGCCTGAATTTTATTTGCAGACTAGTGTCCAGCTGGTAGAATGAGTTTAAAAGGAAGATGTTTTTATCAAGCTGTCGATACTACTTTTTCCCCTATGGAAGTTGGAAAACGTGACTGCTACTCTTTTGAAGTAGATTGGAGAAATGGTAGGATATTTGGAAAACACTTCGTTGGAGAAGAGGTTTTTATTCTTAAAAAAAATTAAGAGTGATTTTAAAAATATCATTTTGATTTCTTGCTATTAGCTGACACGTAAACTTTTCTTTAAACCATTCTTAGTTTTAGGAGCATTATTTCAGTCCAAAAAGAGGATGGTTAATGGAGTCATTTCCATCATAGTTCATAAGAGGTTTCTACTGCTCTTTGTATATAGACTTAGTCACGTTAAAGTAACGTGTAGCAGATGGGCATGAAGAATTTGTCTAATAATTGCTGTAGGTTGCTTAAGAGCTGTTGACACTGCTTTCTGACTTGGAATTTGTTGCTAAAAACATGTATTTGTAAAATGCCTGTGCCTTGTAAAGGGTGCAGTGTTGAGATTTATCCTTGGGACAGGAAGGGACCTCTGATTTTCTTTATTCATTTCCTTTATTTTTACACATGAGAAATTAAAGGTGAAAAGACTTAAAGGTAGTCTGCAGCTAGTTAAAAACTAGTCTGTGGTTTGGCCGAGAGGTTTCTTTCTGTGAAGATGCTAATTTGCCTCTTTCTTTAGAAGTTTTACGGAGTTGTGGAAAGAACATTGAAATATAAGTGAGAAGGCCTGGGTTTAAATTCTTGATTTATCACTTCCTCACTTCCTAACAATGGTTTTTGACATATCGCATTAACTTTCAGAACCTTATCTTCTATCAGCTGCAACTTTAAAAATACAAAAATAATAACCTTGTCTTCTTATCCTGCAAAAGTAATTTTCCTGCATAATTTAATGTTTTCGTGTGGAACAAATGAGAATACTTTAGAAAGCACATTGTATACTGTAAACTTCTATACAACGTGGTGATGTTATTTTTAAAGAAAATACAATTCTTAAAGCGTAACAAGGTGTTTAGATCCCTGGATTTTTGCGTACAAGGTGTTCAGATCCCTGGATTTTTGCATAGCCCTAGCTTTATTGTTTTCATCTTCTGCTGTTTTACAGATTATAACTCCTGTAGATACATTTTCTGATCCCCAGTTAGTTCTAACCTTAGTTAAGCTGCTTATGAACATTTTAAATATTGCAGTTATTAGTCTGACTTTCCCTGGAGAATATGAAGTTTCTTTAGCATTTGAAAATATTCTTATATATACTCATGCATTCATAATCTGTTTCTGTAACACAGTGGCTTTTTAAAAGTAATAGTGAAAGTAATCTTAGTAGCAATGTTAATTTATTTGACTCTTGCTAGCTTTCAGATACGCAAAAGCAGGAGATTTCCTTTAAAAACTCAGCTTTGAATGGTTCGTGTTAAGGTTATCTGGTATATCGGAAATATTTAGAAATGTTAAAACAGTTTTTGTTTGCCTTCGCTGTTAAGTTTGAAACCTCTTAGTGCTTTAAATTGATAATCCTGGAAACCAACATGAGTATTGTAGTATTACATGGATTATTGGAGTTTTTATAGTCTTGAAAATAAAGGTACTAATAATAGATAATATTTGCTGAACACTTAGAATATGCAAATTTCTATTTTAAGTGAAACATTTCAGGTAATTTTCATAATCTTGTAAAACGGAGAGAAAACAGACTGTGAACAGTTACGTGATGTGTAGATTTTACACACTGAATAATAGATTTCATTGTCCTGTTTTAACCATTTCTCTGCTCTGCCTCTAATTAAGAGTGTTGGTTTTTGAAGAGTTTTAAGGCTGGGATTCTTAAATATCAGATTTCATGAAAAATGTTTGGGGGCCAGCTATTCTGCCTTCTGGGTGGTCAAAAAAGAAAAGAAGTACCTTATGGGACTCATAGAACATAGGCCAGCAACCCTTTTTATGAGATGCTGATAAACTTGTTGCTGTGATGGTGGTTTTATATTAGTTGTCAGAGCACATTATTCTTACCAGCTACTAGAAAGAGCCATGGTTGTTCATATAATATGAGGCTATCCTAACAAATTTCACTTTGCTATTGATATCATTCTTCTAAAGAGACATTCTTTCATCACAATGACTGAAGAAAAAACTAACCAAACTCTTTTAGGACTTTCATAACGGAGTAGATCCAGCAATAGAAAATTTGCTGAGTTTGTCCAGCTTAGAAACCCCGTCTCTACTAAAAATACAAAAAAAAAAATTAGCCGGGCGTGGTGGCGGGCGCCTGTAGTCCCAGCTACTCGGAGAGGCTGAGGCAGGAGAATGGCGTGAACCCGGGAGGCGGAGCTTGCAGTGAGCCGAGATGGCGCCACTGCACTCCAGCCTGGGCGACAGAGACTCCGTCTCAAAAAAAAAAAAAAAAAACAAACAAACAAAAAGAAAACAGTATCCAAGACCACGTTTTCTGATTAGTGCGATCCTCCAAAATTCTAAGAAACTTAAATTCAAACATAAGTCCTTAAAAAATTCAGTTGTAACATGGAGACGCTTCCAACTTAAAGGAAGTAGATTATGAAGCTGCAAGTTACAGGGTGGAAGTCATTTCTTTTTCTTTGGCTTTAAAAAAACTTCTAAAAATTTAAAAATTGTGTCATCATTGGCCAATTCCTTAACATCTGTTTATTGGGATAAAATTGTTTCAAAATATGTAATAGTTTACCTTTCTGGTTATCAATGTGTATTCAGGCCATGACTGGGAAAAATAACACAAATGTTAGCAGTAAGTACATTTTTAACTACCTTATGTCTGGTAACTATATTATTTTGACAATATAAGATTAATCTCTAATAATATGCATAGATTGGGGAATTGTTAACCTTTTAAAATAAATAGCAGGTTTTTTTTTTGTTTTTGTTTTTGTTTTTGTTTTGTTTTGTTTTAGAGCCAAGGTCTCACTATGTTGCTCAGACTGGTCTTGGTCTTGAACTCCTGACCTCAAGCAGTCCTCCTGCTTCACCCTCCCTAGTAGCTGGGATTACAGGTCTTAGCCACCTTACCTTGCTATATAGTCTCTTATTGTAACAATAGCAAAGGGTTACAACAGAGCTCTATAGCTTCTCAGATTTCAGATTGTTCCTCCTACATAGGAGTTTTGTCAGCATTCTGACTTATAATAGAGACCAAAAACCATTTGTGGCTCTCTTTTCTGCCTAGAAATAGCTATATTGACTCTCAAAAGAAAAATAGTACCTTAAAAATGATAGTGCTTTGTAGTTCACACAGTGCTTTTTACATCTGATTCTCTTTTGAACCTCACAGCTCAGTAGGCAAAACAAGGATTGTCAGCTAATCTGATGATATTGAGCCATGGATTGAATCCAGGTTAAAAGTATCTGGAGTAATACTAGATTCCTTTGAAACTCACTCATGAAAGAGAAGCATTAGCAAACCTAAAGGAAGAGAAAGGAGAGACATGCACTTTTATTTTCTCCGACCAAATTCATATTGTACACAACTTCCTATTCTGTTTACCTGTTCTGAAACAGAGTAGAGGTAAACATTAAAAACATTCCTTATACAGCTTTAATAATTAGTGGTAATGGGCCAGGTGCAGTAGCTCACTCTTGTAATCCCAGCACTTTGGGAGCCTGAGGCCGGCAGATCACCTGAGGTCAGAAGTTTGAGACCAGCCTGACTAACATGGTGAAACCCCCTTTCTACTAAAAAATACAAAAAATTAGCTGGGTGTGGTGGCGCACCCCTGTAATCCCAGCTACTTGGGAGGCTGAGGCAGGAGAATTGCTTGAACCCAGGAGGTGGAGGTTGCAGTGAGCCAAAATTGAGCCACTGCACTCCAGCCTGGGAGACAGAGTGATACTGTCTCAAAAAAAAAAAAAAAAATTAGTTTTAATGGTTAATGATGATAAAGACAATTAGATAAGAAAATTAAAATTTCATAACACATTTCCTACCATAATTTGCACAAGAATATTGTAACTAGGAATAAAGCCTTGGCTTGCATTCCAGTGTTCCATAGTAGTCTTGGAACCTCTGAGTTAAAATAAATCCTTTCTACCAGAGTTTAATTCTCACTACTTGGAAGTTACTTGGTAATCAAGGAAAATAACTTCTATTGAGCTTCTGTACGCTAGATACTATTAGATACTTTCATATATGTTACATGTAAGTGTAGATATCTTAAATATCGAGTTAAGAAAACACTTCAAAAAGTTGTTGCCAGAATATCTCTAACTGGGTCTTTTTTACTCAAGAACTTAAGTTGAAATTTTTAAGTTATATAAATGTAAGTCTGTTACTTTGAGAAATTTTTTCTTGATTAAGATCAGTCCAATTCACTAATATATTTATAGTTGACGTGATCATCCAGTAGTGGTTATTCAGCCTTCAGAAATTATGCTTATCTTCCAGGATTTGTAAAAACATCTCAGGAGTGAAGAGCATTCTTTTTTTTTTTTTTTTTTTTTTTTTTGAGACGGAGTCTCACACTGTCGCCCAGGCTGGAGTGCAATGCAACCTCTGCCTCCCGGGTTCAAGCGATTCTCCTGCCCCAGCTTCCCAAGTAGCTGGGATTACAGGCGCCTGCCACCACGCTTGGCTAATTTTTTGCATTTTTAGTAGAGATTGGGTTTCACTATGTTGGCTAGGCTGGTTTCGAACTCCTGACCTCGTGATCTGCCCACCTTGGCCTCCCAAAGTGTTGGGATTACAGGCGTGAGCCACCACTCTCTGCGGAGCATTCTCTTTAAGCTGCAGTTGAATATGACCAAACACCACCACCACCACCACCCTCTTTACTGTGTTTCTGTTTGTCGTCATGTTATTGAAAGTAAGCAAGAATGGTTGACAGCAAATTGGCTTACTCATTCTTTCCTTTGTCCTTTTTCACCCTTTGAAGCTCTTCCTCTTCTTCAGGAACTAGTGCTCTTTCTTGGAAAGCCCCATTGAAAATTAATCTCTACTTATATAGATACTTACATACCTATATTTGTGTTATTAAACTTAATTATATTACCACTTTGATTTTACATTAGTTAATGCATGAGGAAATAATCATTTGCATTTTCTCTACTGTGACTTGACACATCATATCCTTTGGCCATTTTTCTCTTTTTTTCTTACTCAAAACTTCTAGGAGTAGCAATCAGTAATTTAAACAAATAATATTTTAACATTTTTCTTAGGGTTTTACAGCATGCAATTATTGTATGCTATTGTTTAGAGACTATAATAAAAAGGTTATTAATTTTCCAACCTCCTTTTGCATAATCTTTATATGTTAGTAATTATTAATCTTCCTATATATGTTACAGATATTATTTTATAGCACCATTGCCCCTTCAAAAACCCCAGAAGAAATAGGCTCTCTCTAAAGTACTACTACCTTGTTGGGGTGATTACTCTTTATGCTCTTTTATTATTCCATTCACACTCTTAGTCTAAGAATTTCCCCTCCCTATAGCTTTTGTATACTCAGATGTTAGGGTGGGAGTAGCAGAAAACAGAATCTTTTGAGCATAGGGGGAAACATGTAGTCTCACACTTGAGTCATATTCATTCATTATGAAGTGCTAATAGACTGGCAGAGGTATAATTAAAACTACGCCATAGTTGATCATAGCTTCTCCACATATACTTGCAAAAATCTTATGAGGTTTATCTTATTCCCATTTTGCACCTAAGGTTCAAGTTAAATCATTTAAAGTTACACATATCTAGTAAGTGATGGTGACTATATTGCTTCCTTTCAAAACTGCACCTTCAAAGATGATGATATTAAAAGAAAAGATAAAATGATAAATTTAGAAACTTTAGGGGAAAATATGTAATTTGTATTATGATTATGGACTTTTACAAGGAGTAAAAAATGAAAATTCATGAAGTATTCAGTCTGAAAATGTAATGGGTTCTTGAATTTGAAAGTATTTGGAATTTTTATCTTTTTGTTTCTGAATTTTCCAGTTTTACCACAATGAACAAGTATCGTAGATATAATGAAGTTTTTGTTAGTTTTATTTTTAGATATGGGTTCTTGCTCTGTTGCCCAGGCTGGAGTGCAGTGGTGCCATCATAGCTCACTACAGCCTCAAACTTCTGGGCTCAAGGAATCCTCCTGTTCCAGCCTGTCTTGTAGCTGGGATTGCAGGCATAGGCCACCATGCCAGACTCTGGATGTAGTGAAGTTTTAAACATTCACATAATTAACAGTTTTTAAAGGAATGTCTCTAGGTACAGCACTACATTTAGCATTGTTGAGGCAGGGATTTGGGAAGATACAAGTGAAGGCAATATTATAGTATGTGTCTTTTTAAGAATTCACACTCAGGAAACAAAATACACACATAATCACATAGGAGGATAGTATTATTCCTTAATCATCCAAATTGCTTTCTAGTTGATGTGGAAAGGAACATGGTAAGCCATGTAAAGACACGAATCATTCTGTCTTGTTCTCTATTCCATCACGTTGTAAGTGGTTAGTATATATTTATTGAATGAATAAGAATCACCTTAGTGCCAATGGCAAGAGGGTGCTCTGACTGGCATAAGAGGATGAACTGGGACTAAAAGTGGGTAGCAGTTGACGACAGCCACAATTACTAGGATGAGGGGCTTAATAAAAATTAATTTGCAAGGTGGGAAATGATATAATACACATTTTCTTAGAAAGTAATTCTAGAAGTATAGAATTTAGATAGGAGGTAACTATTTAGAAAGGTTCTTAAGGTTTTAGACCCCAATTGTAAGCACATATCTGAAGAAGGCATTCTCTGTTTATGGGCAACTTAAAATCTAGCAAGAAGAGGTAATTACCTAAAACCAAGATGCATAATTAGGAAGAGGTTCTGTGTATATTCTGAAGTTGTAGATTTTTTGGTGAATATGAGTTCAGGGAAAAGGACCTGTGTGTTTTAGGCACTGAAATAGGTCTCTTCAAAAAGGCCAAGAATCACTGAAATGTAGGTTCAGTTTTTGCTGTAGAACTCTTAGATTCTTAAAGAGTCCTTAATTTCTTTTTTAGGTGTCATTTTTTATAATATAATTCCTTTAGTAAACCTGCTTAACATTTGCACCATCAGTGACATTTGCCTTTTTTTCCCCCGATTCAAAAACATTTGCGTGGTTATATGTCAGAAAGTGTTCTATTTTAAAAATAAAACCAAGCCTGGCACAGTGGCACATGCCTGTAATCCCAGCTACTCCAGGAGGTTGAGGTGGGAGGAACATGAGTTTGAGCCCAGCCTGGGCCAAAATAGTGAGACTCCATCTACAAAAAAAGGAGTTTTGGCTGGGCACAGTGGCACACACCTGTAATCCCATCACTGTGGAAGGCAGAGGTGAGAGGATTGCTTGAGGCCAGGAGTTTGAAAGTAGCCTGGCCAACATAGTGAGACTCATCTCCATAAAAATAAAAAAAAAAAATTTAAAAACCAACCAAATACACGCTTATTCTTTTGCATTGATATTGGAGTTTTCAGAGTACTAGTCTTTTCACATTACTTTCTTTCAGCTATTAGAATACAGTGAAAAATAACTCTGTTCTGGTCCCTCATTACCATATTTCTCCTCCTTCTCATCAACATGCTTTGGCAGGGAAAACAGTTTATAATTCTAAATGACTTTGGTCAGAAGAGCTACCAGTGACATATACTTCTACATTAAACCACTTTAAAGTGTGTTTTCCTTTGAATGCCGTGGAATATACAGTTGCTCTGAAATCTAGTGTATAAGAGGTAGGTTTATGTTGGAGAGTGAGCAGGATAAAGAAAAACGTAGCAGTTCAAGACTAAAAGGCCCAAACAATTCAGTCCTGGTATAGTCATGGAAGTGACAATTTTAATCTGTAATTTTAGCAGTGTTATTACCCATCATATTATTGGATCAGGGTGGAAATGATGTTGTATGTAAGTTAGAAATACTTTATTTATTACTTGGATTGCTGTCTTGTAGGGACTGATTTCAGCTCTCCACAACTGCATCAAGAATTTGGGTGTAGTTTTTAGGATCTCAGGCTTATATTGCAGAAGCAGTGATTATTGTAAACTATTCTGGTTTCTTAATGACCTATCCCAATCTCATTTGTCTTATGTACCACTGTTAAAACTATATCCATTATTTAAGTAGTTAAGAATCCTTTTTTTTAAGGCTAAAGTATGTGCCTATCATTTTTATAGAAAGCAGTAAAAGTGAGATAGGGCACTTTTGGGGGTTAAGCTGTGTGAGTAATACTTAACAGTAGCACCAGCCTTATTTATAATTGTTATGATATGTTGCGAAGATTGGCTGCAATAGCCTATCTTTTGGGGGGGGAGCTGCAGAGGGGGCAAAAATAAAATACAAAATTTATTTAGAATATTTTAGATAATTTAAAAGGTACAAAAAATAGCATGATGAACTTTCCCTTTTCTCTAGACCTATTTAAATCCTTTTATTTCTTCATGGTTCATCTCAACTGTGACCTATTCAGTGAAGCCTGACCTCTTCCATCTTAAGTCTTTCGCACATTGTATATAGTAGTGAGAGCAGTGTGACTAGAGGAGTTGAAAATAAGATTTATGTATGTGGTAGAAATGTACCTAGAAATCTAGTGAAAGCTAAACTTCAGCATTTCACTATATGCAGAACAAAACTGATAAAGTATAGATTTGAGAGGAACCAAACAAAATAATTATTTTAGGAAGATCAGTTGTGTGGAGCAATAGGTCTAAAAGGAAGTGGTGAATTGCCAACTCATTTTGATTGGCTTTTTCACCGTACTTACTCTGTGAAATTTTACTTGGCCTTCAAACAGTTTACCATTTTGCTAGAAGAGAAAGGAGATGGCAGAATTCTTAATTATGGATGTTTCTAGTTTTCAGGGTTTTAGAATCCTTTTAGAACCTGTAAGCTTTTTCCCTATTGACAGTGAAGTGAATACAGTGGCTATTAGATTTCTACTTTTCAGCATTGGTAGTGTTTTCTGCTCCCAGTGCCAGAAATGCAAGTAAAGCTGCCTAACCATTTTCTCTGAGCTGTTGCAGCCCTCTACTGGTTTATGGAAGTTGCAGCAATTTAGAACCTATTAGGGCCAGAAGGTCAGTAAACTCAGCAACTCATTCAAAAAATCTCAGACCTTTAGAAGTCATCTGTGCCAAACCTCTCAATTGCAGATGAATATTTTATATACCTACCTTAACAATTCTGGAGTGAGGGAAAAATATATATATACACACACATACATACATACACACACATACATACGTATATGTATGTATGTATGTATGTATAAAATACCCTAGGCAAATAGATAATTGTAAATATAACTGCCCATATTTATTTGCAAACTCTAAATGTATTGTTAGAATGTGATCCTTTATAATCAGATGTTTCACGTCGTCAAAAACATCTCTTTAATGTCTTATAAATATTTAATGAAGTAATGAGAATTTTATTTTTTTAAAATTTGAGGTATTTATTTATTACTATCAGAAGATAAATACAACAGATAAATGCTAATTGCTTATTTAAATTATTTCCAAAGCAGTTTTACTTCTTATTTATTGCTGGAGCCGGAAACTTAGGTTTCATTCTAGGCTTCTTGTTCTTGTTTACTCTTCCACCCCTGTCCCCTGTGACCCTACCCCCGCCACAATCTGGTCATTGTGCTTTAAGTGGTCTCCTTGTGTCTTAGCTAATTCCTCTTAAGTCCATCTTCCAGAGTTTCACCAAGGGCACCTTTCTGAACACACTACTCGAATTATGTCACTACTTTTTTAGAAGCCTTTTTTGTTACCATAAAGAACAGACTACACAATGACAAGGGGCTTCATGATGAGATCGCTTCCTGCTTTCTTCAGCCTCATTTTCTATCCCATTCTGCTTCAGTTTTTTGCTTTTCCTTCATTGTGGTCTGTTTTTGTGTGTGGGCATGTGTGTACACCTGTGTGTATGCTTATCCTCCTCCCACACCAGCCCCATCTATATCTACCTGCCTCTGAGTCATCCTCAACACTCTATTTTAGTGTTCCCTCTTCTTGAAATTCCCCACCCCTACCTCTGTACACATGCACCCAAACTGGGTGCTTGCTTACATAGCATTTATTATTCTGCATGGTAATTAAATTGTCTTTTTCCTATTAAAAACTGTCAGTTCCCTTCAGGCTAGGATTGTGTTTTGTTCATCTTAGTTCCATTATGTGACATGTAAGTGTTTAGTAAATGCTAAGTGATAGAATAATTGCGTGAGCAAACTAGGATATGATAGCTAAAGGAAATACTCACACTTAAATAAGTTAACATCACAGACTTAATTCATTTTTGTTGACGTTTTAAGGAGGATTAGTTCATTTAGACTACTGTTTATTGAACATACTTTTCATGATGTCTATATTAAGGAAAGTGATGGTTGGGGGAAATAAAGAATGGTAGAATTTTAGAATTGAAATGGACATCATTTTAAAATGAGGAAACTGAAAGCCAAAGAGTTTACTAGAAATTTCAAGTTACAATTAGAACCCAAGTCTTATAGTGCTTATTTTTGCTTTCCTAATTTCCTTCTAATGTATTTTACCTAGATTTGGCTAGGATTAGTAGATACCGGTTGTTTTATTTCAGGCAATCGGACTGTCTAAATAGAACTCTATCCTATAGGTTTACCTTTGTGGAATTTTGAAAGTAATAATAGACATATAGCTAAAGCAAACTGACTGTTTGTAAGGATTTATTCATTTATTTATTCTTATTTTTATTTTTATTTTTTTGAGACGGAGTCTCACTCTGTCACCCAGGCTGGAGTATAGTGGTGCAATCTGGGCTCACTGCAACCTCCGCCTCCTGGGTTCAAGCCATTCTGCTGCTTCAGCCTGCTGAGTGGGACTACAGGCATGTGCCCACCACGCCCGGCTAATTTTTGTATTTTTGGTAGAGACAGGGTTTCACCATGTTGGCCAGGCTGGTCTCGACCTCCTGACCTCGGGTGATCTCGCCTCGGCCTCACAAAGTGCTGGGAATACAGGAGTGAACCATTGTGCCTGGCCTGTAATGTGTTTATTTTGTATAGTCTTCTGAATTCTCTCTCATGCTCAGATTCCCGAAAGGTATAATATTTAGCAGCACCAATAAAAAATGAATCCTATATTTACTGGATTGAGCTTGTGTCCTAAATCCTTTGCTTCTTTCCCTATTCTGGTTTTAGAGTTAGAAAACATGTAAGTACCTTTTGTCTCTTTTCATCTACCATTGTCTGAAGCACTCAGTTACCTGCCATCTCATGTATTACGTCCTCTTGAGTTCTGCCCAGAACGCTGTAGGACTCCAGAGGAAACCAAGTAGAAATGGACCTATGTTATTATTTTGAAAGAATTTTTGTTTGCTGATAAAAGCAGTACATGTCCATTCTAAAGTAACTTTAGAGAACTTTATAAAATAGACCATAAAAATTCCTTAAGGACTTTTAAGAACATTGTTTTAAGGACATTGTTGAGGACAGTTTATTGTAAAAGACTGTAGGTGCCTGTACTTTTTTCTTCATCTTTTGCATGCTGTTGGTGGTTAAATTTTGTGATTTTGTGATTTTTTTAAATTTATTTTTATTTATTTATTTTTTTTTTTTTTTTGAGACAGAGTCTCGCTCTGTTGCCCAGGCTAGAGTGCAGTGGTGTGATTTCGGCTCACTGCAAGGTCTGCCTCCCAGGTTCAAGCCATTCTCCTCCCTCAGCCTCCCGAGTAGCTGGGACTACAGGCACCTGCCACTACACCTGGCTAATTTTTTGTATTTTCAGTAGAAACGGGATTTCACCATGTTAGCCAGGATGGTCTCGATCTCCTGACCTTGTGATCCACCTGCCTTGGCCTCCCAGAGTGCTGGGATTACAGGCATGAGCCATCGCGCCTGGTCAATTTTGTGATTAAAAAAAAAAAAATCATGCTAATTTCTTGATCTGGAATGCAGCCGTTAGCTTTTTGTGGGAAAATGTTATGGAATAACTGCCAGAAAACATTGTAGTGAAAATTAACCATTACTTACTTTAGGAAAATATGATAAAGAGAGCATGTTCCCTTTTTATAGACTGAATTCTCACTTGAATGGCTTAGTTAAGGCAGGGAGGGAAGTCCAGTTAATATCTCAGAAGCATGACTATTTGTTTCGAGGCTTTTTCCAGTATTTTTTTCAAAACCACTTTAAAAAATGTGAGGGAATTAAGCTGCTTGCTCGGTTTAAGTAGGAATTACTTAGTGTTTATGTCTAATGGTTTATTTTTTGCATGTGAGGAAAACAGCAGTAAGTATATCTAATAATTTAAGGTATCATTTTGCATTCATAGAAAAAATACTAGAATTTGGAGTGAAATCATTCTAAACCTCTTATTCAAGAATCAGAATTTTGGAACGAGAGGATCTTAAATGTCATCTAATCTAATTTTACTTTCAAGAAGAAACAGAAATATTGAGAACTGATGAAGGTCAACCAAAAAGTCTTTGGTAGATCTCAGAATAGAACCTTGGACCTCAAGCTCCCAGATCACACTACATAAAAAGTGATGGTCACTTTCCTAACTGAATGACCCTTAAGGACCATTCAAAATTGTGTACTGTGATATGGTCCTTTACTAGTTGTCTTTTTTTCTCAAATCAATTTTAAAGACAGCATTTTTGCCCTGAAAGCGGCTGCAGCTCAGTGGAAGCTGGAACTGAAATGAAGTTAGGAACTTGCATTCCATGCTCAGAGTTCTCTCTTTACTTTCTCTAGGTAGAATACAAAGTGGGTGGTAAATTTGAATATTTTATATGCACCGGGGTCTATGCTAAGGTATAATTTTAGTTACTTCTCATAGCCTTTTTATTGAACTTTATCATTTCATAATATAGATGATGAAATTAAGTAATTTAGGCCAGGTGCATTGGTTCATGCCTGTCATCCCAGCACTTTTGAGAGGCCGAAGCAGGAGGATTGCTTGAGGCCATGAGTTTGTGGCTAGCCTAGGCAACAAAGCAAGACCCGGTCTCAACACTTAAAAAACAAAAAGTAAAAAATAATTTGGACTTTGCTCTCAGTTGTATTTAATCTAAAGTACCTGTTTTAGGGACTTCTGGACAAAAGGCTAGACTGGAGATGCCCCCTTCTTTTTCAAATATGGAAATGCTAGATAAAAATAAAACATTTAAAGAAAGGGGAATCTGCAGGTGCCTGAAATGAAAAAGAACACAGTCATAACAGAGAACTGAAGTTGAAGCTTTGTCCTATAGGGAAAATAAAAAGATACCTTTAGTGTGTGAGCTTTAATGTAGTAGTGGAATCCATTGGCCCAGGAATGGCAGGAAGCCAAGACTGGGCTCTTTGAGTAAAAGTCCAGACCAGGAGGACGCTCAATTATTCATAAATAGGTCCTTAAGAAACAGAAAGGCCATCTACCAGCCTGGGTTTATATTTCCAGGTATATCTTCTTCCTGTCTTTTTATTTTCACTGTTTTTGGTCTTCTTTCGTGGTCTGCTTTTTTTTTTTTTTTAAAGTATATTGCTGGATTCTGTTTATCCACTCTTACAGACTCTTGATTAGTGAGTTTCATTTATTGTAGTAACATATATATTGGACATTATTTACATTCTGTTTACGACACTTAAAAAATTTTTTTTCTGCCTTCTGTCACATAGATTGAATGTTCATTTGTTTTCAAAGGCATCCGTTTGATTTATTGAGACCTATATTTCTATTAATTTTCTACAGTTTTTTAATTTTAATGTATATTTTCCCTCTAAGCCAGTTAAGTCCTTTAAGTGCTTTTTCACTTTCCTGTGGGCTTTTTCCCTCTCCTTGACCCCTACCCTTTCCCAAAAGCCATGTTGATTGATAGGGGTATTCTTTTACATATTTGTCCTTTTTCTTTTTGTATGAAATAGACTTACTAGATTATAAACTCACTCTTACTCCCATATGTTACATAATGTCCTCATGTATTTCTTTTTTTTTAAATTTTTTTGTAGAGACAGGTCTCACAATGTTGCCCAGGCTGGTCTCCAACTCCTGACCTCATGCAGTCCTCTTACCTCAGCCTTCCAAAGTGTTGGAATTACAGACGTGAGCCACTGTACCCAGCCCATAGATTTATTTCTATTATTTGAGTGCCTACTCAAAAGTAGATTTTCAAACAGGATATTTATATGTCCTTCTAAAGCCTTTTGATGTCTGAAAATATTTTTAGTTAACCCTCACGTATAGCTGATAGCCTACTATCACCAACAGCTTAGTTCGAGTAATGATTTTGGTTTTAAATACTTTCCCTTTAACATTTTGAGAATATTACTACACTGTTTTCTTATCTCTGATGTTACTTTGGGGGAAGTTCTGATGTCAGTTTGATTTCTTTTCCTCTCTAGAACATTTTGAAATCCTTTGTCTTTTTCAGTTTTGTTGTAATGTGTCTGTGTATAGTTCATTTTCCTGGTTTGGCCCTTGGATTCATGTTTACTCACTCATTTACCAAATATTGAATTTGTTGGGAGCCTACTGTCTGTCTCAGGATGTATTCCAGACAATTTAATCTGAGTTCTGTCACCTTTTCTTATTTGGGGGAAATTACTGGTCATTTTTTAGATATTTTGTTTTCCCCATTTTCTTCTCTTTATGGAAAAATTATTGGTCATTTTTTCAAATACTTTGTTTTCTTCATTTTCTCTTTATGGGAATTCTGTTTTATGGATTTTGTCACTTCTAGTTTCTGTATGTTTCTTAACTTTTAATATTTTGTTTTTTTTCTAATCCCTTCCTGATATCTTCTGGGACTGTCTTCTCTACTTGTTCTTTTAGCTCACTAATTCATTCTTTGGCTTATCTATTATATACCTAATATGAAGAGTTCTTTATTTCAACCCATGTATGTTCATACTCTGTATTGGTTCTTTTTTGTGACTACTTAGTTCTGCATGTTATCAATCTTCTAGCTCTAAGAGGATTTTAAATGTTTTGAAAATTCTTCATGTGTCTTTTCCATTAATTCTGCTTTGTATACATAGTTTAGTTTGAATGGGAAACCAATAAAAAAGTTCAAGCAGGGCAGTGATATAATTTGATTTTTAGTTTTAAAAGATTACTCTGCGGCTGGGCACAGTGATTCAAGCCTGTAATCCCCCAGCCCTTTGGGAGGCTGAGGTGGGAGGATGACTTGAGCCCAGCAGTTCAAGACCAGTCTTGGCAACATGGCAAAACCCTGTCTCTACAAAAAATACAAAAATTAGAAGGATGTGGTAACATGTGCCTGCAGTCTCAGCTACTTGGGAGGCTCAGGTGGGAGGATTGATTACTTGAGACTGCAGTGCGCCTTGATCATGCCACTGCACTCCAATCTGAGCTACAGAACAAGATCCTGTCTCAATAAATGAATGAATGAATGATTATTCCAGGTCAGGTGCAGAAGCACACACCTGTACTCCTAGCTGCTTGGGCGACCGAGATGGGCGGATCGCTTGAGCCCAGGAGCTTAAGGCCAGCCTGGGCAACATAGTGAAACTCGTCTCTTAAAAAACAACAACAACACACACTCTGGCTACTGCCTGTAGAAGATGGGGGTGTGTATAAGGCGGAGGTGGTGACAAGAATGTAAGCAGGAAGATCATTTGGGAAGTGTTTGCAATAGTCTATTCAAGAGATGATGGTGGCTTGGATTAGGATGGTAGCAAGTGAGATGGGAAGACATGAATTTAATTTGTGGTATATTTTAGAGATGGAATCAGCATTTCTGAATATCTGGCTTAAGTGATGGATGGATGTTGGTGGCATTTATTGGAATAGAGAAGATTAACAGAAAAGAGTTCTCTGTAGCCCTTTTTGGTTTGGTTATGCCTATTAGATATCCATGTGAAGATGTCAAGTGGGTATTTACATATACAAATCTGGAGTTTTAGAGAAGGTCTAAGATTAGAAATACAGAGTTGGAAATCAGTGGCTTATTAGTGGTATTCAAAGCCATGAGACTGGATTAGGTTTTCTAACTTCACAGATTTAGGTAGCATGGGTTAGTGAATAAAAAGAGACCTAGCCTCAAATGCTGAGGCACTCCTAATATTTACAGGTTCTTCAGAAAAGAAGAGATAAAAAAATAAGAAAGCTGCTTTTTGGAGAAGTAGGGAGGGTAAATGGGTACAAAAAGTAGAAAGAATCAATAAGACCTAGTATTTGCTGTCACAGCAGAGTGACTGTAGTCAAAAATAATTTAATTGTACATTTTTAAGTAACTAAAAGAGTATAATTGGGTTGTTTGTAACACAAAGGATAAATGCTTGAAGATAATTTTCAGGATAAAAATGTACCATAATTTGTTTAACCCGGTATAAATGGATATGTAGATTTCCCCTCCAGTGTTTTGGGCATACTAGTAACACTTCCTTGAATGTCTTTTTATATTATCTTTACATATTTGTGTAAGTACACCTGTAGGATAATCCCAGAAGTAGAATTACTAGAAGAGAAGGCTGTGCGTTTAAATTTTTATGGTTTTTGTCAAATACCTCTCCAAAGAGAATATATCCCAGTTTTTATCCCCATCAGCAGTGGATTAAAATGCTGGTTTTCCCAAACCCTTGCCAACAGTTTTAATCTTGGTCAGACTTTTAAGTGAGAAGTCATGTCATTATTTTATAGTTTCAAAATTGTGAATGAGTTTGCATACTTCTCTATGTTTACTTTTGTGTTTTTTGTTCTTTGTTCTTTATGTCTTTTAATACTTTTTTGTAATTTTTCTGTTTTTCACTGATTTGTTGTACCTCTTGGATTGTTCTTTTTCATATGTGTTGCAAATGTTTTCACTTGTTTTCTGATTTCTGTTTATGATGTTTACATTGTAGAAATTTTAAATTTTTATTTAGAACTAAAAAAATGGCTTTTAAGGCCGGGCATGGTGGCTTACCCCTGTAATCCTAGCACTATGGGAGGCTGAGGTGGGCGGATCACTTGAGGCCAGGAATTCCAAAGCAGCCTGGCCAACATGATGAAACCGAATCTCTACTAAAAATGCAAAAATTAGCTGGGCGTGGTGTTGCATGCTTGTAATCCCAGCTACTTGGGAGGCTAAGGCAGGAGAATCGCCAGTTGAACCTGGGAGGTGGAGGTTGTGGTGAGCCAAGATCACACCACTGCACTCCAGTCTGGGCAACAGAGTGAGACTCTGTCTCAAAAAAAAAAGAAAAAGACTTTTGACCTTTATATCACATTTTGGAAACGCTTTCTCTATCCAAGGATTTTTTTCCCCTAACACTTAATATGGTTTAATTTTTATATTTTTTTGTCCCAGATACCAACATTTTTACCTTATCAGAATTAATTCTGAAATTCATTTGGTGAGAATTAAGATAATTTTGAAAAAGAAAAACAGTGAGGAGGGAGTAAAATTAGTATTAGAAAGCTGTACGATAAAAACAATACAGTATTGATACAAGAATGGAAAGACAGATGTTGGTGGAACAGACCAGAAAGCCTGAAAAGAGATTTAGTTATTAACATATAAAGGAGTAAGAGTGTGGTTTAAAAATAAAAATTGGCATTATAGATAAGTGGATGAAAAGAGTTAAACATCAAAAGTAGTTGAAATAAGACTGAATGTATTCTGATCTTCTGCTAGAGAAGCTTTATATCTAAAAGCAAAGGAAGGATTTATCAAGAAAACTACAGGCATCAAAAATGTATTTGCATTGTTTACCCATGTTTATAGCAGCATTATTCACAATAGCCAGAAGGTAGAAACAACCCAATATCCACTCAGCAAAATGTGGTATATACATAAATGGAATATTACTCAGCCTTAAAAAGGAAAAGTATTGACTGTATAGAGAGCATTGAAAAAAATTGTGACACATGCTACAGCATGTGTCAGAACTTTGAAGTCAGTATGCTAAGTGAAATAATCTAGTCACACAAAAGGAAAAATATCATATGATTGCACTTGGATGAAGTGCCTAGAGCAGATTCATAGAGACAGAAAGAATGGGTGATTACCACGAGCTGGGAAAAGTGGGAAATGAGTTGTTATTGTTAAATGGGTTTCAGTTACAGAAGATGATCAAGTTCTAGAGATAAATGGTAGTGATGATTGCATGACAGTGTGGATGTTACTCAGTGCCACAGAACTCTGAACAGTGCTTTTAGACTTAGAATGGCGTTACATCCCAACTAAACAATAGTTGAAAATACTGTAAGTTAAAAATGCATTTAATACACCTAGTCTACTGAACATCATAGCTTAGACTAGCCTCTGTAAATGTACTCAGCATACTTACGGTAGCCTACAGTTGAACAAAATAACATGAAGCCTATTTTATAATAAAGTGTTGATCATCTCATGGTGGTTTACCCCTGTCATCGTGTGGCTGACTGCGAGCTGCCCAGCATCACAAAAGAGTATGATACCACATACCAATAGCCTAGGAAAAGATAAGAATTCAAAAATCAAAGTACTGTTTCTAGTGAATATGTATGACTTTTGCACCATTTATAAAGTCCGAATATTGTAAGTCAAACCATTGTAAGTTGAAGACCATCTGTATTTATAGTTAAAATGGTAAATTTTATGGTGTGTGTGTGCATGTATGTGTATATATATATACGTATATATATAGCTATATATATTTATATAGCTATATATAACGTATATATGTGTATATATACGTATATATGTGTGTATATATACGTATATATGTGTGTATGTGTGTATATATACACATATATACACTCACGTATATGTATATATACGTATATATATACACACGTGTATGTATGTGTATATGTGTGTATATATATATATATATATATATATTTTTTTTTTTTTTTTTTTTTTTTTTTTTTTTTGAGATGGAGTCTTGCTCTGTCTCCCAGGCTGGAGTGCAGTGGCGTGATCTCGACTCACTGCAACCTCTGCCTCCAGGTTCAAGCGATTCTTTTGCCTCAGTATGTTATGTGTATTTAATCACAGTTTTAAAAAATATGCAACAAAAATGACAGCATCGGTTTTCCTCTTACAAATCGATAGGAAAATGATTGCCCCAGCAGAAAAATGACCAAAGATATTAACAAAAATTCTGAAAAACAAAAATAAAGTAAGTGGCTTAAGTGGAGTACAAAAGGTTTTTAATCATGAGAAGTCAAAGAACTTAAGTGGTCAGACTGAGATGGGATATATACATGAAACCAGGATGGGGGCAGGATTTGAGGTAGAGATAAAAGCTGTGAGTGACACAAAGTCGGTATGAGGTAAAGTAACTAAAGATGTAGATGCTTTCTCTGAAAAGGATGGAGTTATTGCTTAATGGCTTCCAAACCATCAAAGTTACCTGAGAAACTTTTTAAAATAAACTTTTTGCTTTAGTAGAGTGGTTTTAGATTTACAGAAAAACTATGAAGATAGTACATAGGTTTCTTGTATACCTTTATACGAGTTGCTTCTATTAACATCTTACATTGGGATGATACGTTTGTCCCAAATAAAAAACCAATATTAATAAATGATTGTTTAACTAAAGTTCATACTTTATTCAGATTTCCCTAGTTTTCACTGAATGTCCTTTTTCTGTTCCAAGGTCCCATCCAGGATACCGCATTACATTTAGTTATCATGTCTCCTTAGCCTTCTCTTGGCATGACAGTTTCTGAGACTTTCCTTGTTTTTGATGAACTTGACAGTGTTAAGGAGTACAGTGAGGTAAGTGTAGGATGCTCCACTATTAGAATTTGTCTTAAGTTTTTCTCATGATTAGGCTGGGATTATGACTTTGAGGAAGAGGATCACAGAGGTAAAATGTCATTTTTATGACATCTTAATCAAGAGTACATACTATGAACATGACTTAGCACTATTATTGTTAACCTTGATCACCTGGCTGATAATAGTATTTGTCAGGTTTCTCTACAGTACAGTTTCTCTTTTTTTCTCCTCTTTCCATGCTGTATTCTTTGGAAGAAAGTCACTCTGCCCAGGCCACACTTACATGCTCTTCCTCCTTGAGAGGAGATGTCTACATAAACTGTCTGCAGTTCTTCATGGAAGACTTACTCATTCTCTCTCATTTAGTTCTTAATGGAAGACTTACTCAATCTCTCTCATTTATTCAATTGACTAATCAGTGTGGACTTGTAGATGTTGATACCTTGGGTTATAATCCAACACTACTATATTCTGTTTCTCAATTTTTTTCTGGCATTGTCTGTTGGGACCCCTTTCACTTTGCACCTGTATGCCTTTGACATATCACTATTATTTATGTATACTTATTGAGTACTTCCTTTCTGGGAGTGCAAGATTATCCAGACTCATCTTTTGTTTCCTCCCTTGGCCTAGGATCAGCCATTTCTCCTTTTACTGAGAAAGGTTAATAACCAAGATCTGCATTTTAGGTGTGCTGCTTGCTACTGGGGTGTTGCAGCTTTTGTGGATTCTCTCCAGCTGACATAGTAAGGAAATATATGTGTATATTACTAATTCTATATACATATTTATTATTCTATATGTAACTTTGTATCTGTATTAAACTAAACATGAGTTTATATTCATATTTCCAGCTGTAATCCATTACCACATTCTAGCCTTCTCCTGACTTGTCTATCTGTAACCTCCCACTCCAACAGCAAGAAATCTGGCTTCTATTCATCCATTTATTTTTTTACTTTTTTATTTTTATTTTTTGAGATGGAGTCTCACTCTGTCGCCCAGGCTGGGGTGCAGTGGCACGATCTCGGCTCACTGGAAGCTCCGCCTCCCGGGTTCATGCCATTCTCCTGCCTCAGCCTCCGGGGTAGCTGGGACTACAGGTGCCTGCCACCATGCCTGGCTAATTTTTTTTTTATATATATATTTTTAGTAGAGATGGGGTTTCACCGTGTTAGCCAGGATGGTCTCGATCTCCTGACCTCGTGATCTGCCTGCCTCGGCCTCCCAAAGTGCTGGGATTACAGGCGTGAGCCACTGCGCTCGGCCCTTCACCGTCCATTTATTAATATTTAATTGTTCATTTTCTTTATACGTGTATAGTAGTTTCAGATTTTTTTTTTAAATTATTTGAGACAGAGTCTTGCTGTGTCACCCAGGCTAGGGTACAATGGCATGACCATAGCTTACCACAGCCTTGAACCCCTGGGCCCAAGTGATCCTCCTGCCTCAGCCTCCCAAGTAGCTGGGACTACAGATGTCCACCACCACACGCAGCTCATTTTAAAATATTTTTTACTGTTGCCCGGTGGCTCATGCCTGTAATCCCCGCAATTTGGGAGTCCAAGGTGGGCAGATCACTTGAGCTCAGAAGTTTGAGACCAGCCTGGGCAACATGGTAAAACCGTGTCTCTACCAAAAATACAAAATATTAGCTGGGTGTGGTGGCATGGGTCTGTGGTCCCAGCTACTTGGGAGGCTGAGGCATGATCACAGCTCACTGCAACCTCAGTTACCTGGACTCAGGTGATCCTCCCACTTCAGCCTTCTGAGTAGCTGGGACCATAGGCTGTGCTGAGACACCTGGCTAATTAAAAAACAATTTTTTTAGGGATGGATTCTCACCAGCTCAGGCTGGTCTCAAACTCCTGGCCTCAAGTGATCCTCCTACCTTGGCCTTCCAAAGTGCCAGGATTATAGGCATGAACTTCTGTGCCCAGCTTAAACTATTTTAAGTATACAATCCAGTGGTTTTTTTAGTATATTCACAGTGATGTGCAACTATTGCCACTGCCTGATTCCAGAGCACTTGTCATCACCCAAAAGGAACCCTTGTAACCATTAAGCAGTCACTCCATGTTTTCCCAGTCCCCTGGCAAGCACTGATGGAGCTTTCTAAAAAGTTTTTTTATCACTGTACTCAGATACTCCGATTCAGTAGCTCTGAAAATGAAGCTAGGGATCTGTATCTTTTTTAAAAAGTATTCTTCTTGCTTCTGGTAACCAGGCAAGTTTGCATTATCAAGTGTTATGAGCCTAAAAGAACAGCTTATTAAATTTTAGAGTAAATTGTAATGTTCTAGAAGCAGTTAATATGAATCAAGGAGCACCTAATCAAAGCTAAAAACAGTGCCAACACAATTTGATTGTCTTTAAAAGTCAGCTTAGATAGGGTTGAAATGAGAGAAAGAAATCATTTTATAAACTGTTAGCCTGTTGCATCTGTGTTTAGATTTCAGGTGAATTTAATCTGTAGTCAGTATTCATCCATCACTCAGTTTTGGTGTATTTTGTTCTCATTGGTTTCCCCGAGTTTCTGTTTTTTGTTTTTGTAGAGATGAGGTCTTACTATGTTGCTTAGGCTAGTTTTGAACTCCTGGGCTCAAGCAGTCCTCTTGCCTTGGCCTTTGTGTGTGTGTGTGTGTGTGTGTGTGTGTTTTTTTTTGTTGTTGTTGTTTTCCTTAAATTTTTTAAAAACTCCTGCTTAGCTTAGTTCAGTCAGAGGGAAGCTATCCTTCTCCATGACCTCCAATACCTTAGTAAAACTGAGCTCTTAAAAAAGAGTGAGTACTTATTGCCCAGTATGTAGCCATGGTAAAGCTAAGTATATCTGAAAACTTAGTTGTCAAAGATTTGTAGACAGACTTTAATTTTGATCCCTTTTTGTCCTTTTTTTTTTTCAATTTTTGTTTTTATTTTATTTTATTTTTTTAATTTTTTAATGTTTTTTTGAGACAGAGTCTCGCTCTGTCGCCCAGGCTGGAGTGCAGTGGCGCGATCTCGGCTCACTGCAAGCTCCGCCTCCCGGGTTCACGCCATTCTCCTGCCTCAGCCTCCCGAGTAGCTGGGACCACAGGTGCCCACCACCATGCCCGGCTAATTTTTTGTATTTTTAGTAGAGCAGGGTTTCACTGAGTTAGACCAGGATGGTCTCGATCTGCTGACCTTGTGATCCGCCTGCCTTGGCCTCCCAAAGTCCTGAGATTACAGGCGTGGGCCACGGCGCCTGGCCTCTGTTTCTATTTTTAATTGAAGAAAGAATTGTGTATAATTACAGGGTACTATGTGATGTGTTGGGGTGTGTGTGTGTGTGTGTATATATAAAATATATATATATGGAATGATTATACCAAGCTAATTAACACATTCATTATCTCTCATACTTAACATATTTTGTTGCAGTGAGAACATTTACATACACTATTTATTTATAATTTTTTTTAGAGACAGGTTCTCACTCTGTTGCCAGGCTGGAGTGCAATGACACAATCATAGCTCACTGCAGCTTTAGACTCCTGGGTGCAAGCCATCCTCCCGCTCTAGCCTCCTGAGTAGCTGCGACTACAGGGGCATGCCACTACACCCAGCTAATTTTTTTTCCTTCAACTTTTAAGTTACGGGGTACATGTGCAGGATGTGCAGGTTTGTTACATAGGTAAACATATGCCGTGGTGGTTTGCTGCACAGATCAACCCATCACCTTGGTATTAAGCCCAGCATCCATTAGCTATTCTTCCTGATGCTATCCCTCCCGCAACCCCTCCCTCCTAAAGGCCCCAGTGTGTGTGTCCCCCCACCCCCACCCCAATATGTCCATGTGTTCTCACTGTTGAGCTCACATTTACAAGTGAGAACATGTGGTGTTTGGTTTTCTTTTCCTGTGTTAGTTGTCTGGGGATAACAGCTTCC
Organism: Nomascus leucogenys; assembly: GCF_006542625.1. Lineage (NCBI taxonomy): Eukaryota > Metazoa > Chordata > Mammalia > Primates > Hylobatidae > Nomascus > Nomascus leucogenys. The sequence continues at coordinate 68,165,830 of NC_044384.1, forward strand.
AGCTCCATCCATGTCTCTGCAAAGGACGTGATCTCTTTCCTTTTTATGGCTGCATAGTATTCTGTGGTGTATATTTACCACATTTTCTTTATCCAGTCTATCATTGATGGGCATTGGGGTTGATTCCATGTCTTTGCTATTGTGAATAGTGCTGCAGTGAAGATACACATGCATGTATCTTTGTAATAGAATAATTTATATTCCTTTGGGTATATACCTAGTAATGAGATGGCTGGATCAAATGGTATTTCTGCCTCTAGATCTTTGAGGAATTGCCACACTGTCTTCCACAATAGTTGAACTAATTTACATTCCCACTAACAGTGTAAAAGCATTTCTTTTTCTCCACAACCTCGCCAGCATCTGTTTCTGGACTTTTTAATAATCGCCATTCTGACTGGCATGAGATGGTATCTCACTGTAGTTTTGATTTGCATTTCTCTAATCAGTGATGTTGAGCTTATTTTCATGTTTGTTGGCTACATGAATTCTTTTTTCGAAAAGTGTCTGTTCATGTTCTTTGCCCACTTTTTAATGGGGTTGGGGTTTTTTTTATATAAATTTAAGTTCCTTGTAGACTCTGGATATTAAACGTTTGTCAGATGCACAGATTGCAAAAATTTTCTCCAATTCTGTAGGTTGTCTGTTCACTCTGATGATAGTTTCTTTTGCTGTGCAGAAACTCCTTAGTTTAATTAGATCCTATTTGTCAATTTTTGCTTTCATTGCAATTGTTTTTGGTGTTTTCATCGTGAAATCTTTGCCTGTGCCTATGTCTGGAATGGTATTGCCTAGATTTTCTTCTAGGATTTTTATAGTCTTGGGTTTTACATTGAAGTCTTTAATCCATCTTGAGTTAATTTTTGTATAAATTGTAAGGAAGGGGTCCAGCTTCAATTTTCTGCATATGGCTACCCAGCGCTCCTAACACCATTTATTAAATAGGGAATCCTTTCTTCATTGCTTGTTTTTGTCAGGTTTGTCAAAGATCGGATGATTGTGGGTGTGTCGTCTTATTTCTGAGTTCTCTGTTTTGTTCCATTGGTTTGTGTGTCTGTTTTTGTACCAGTATCATGCTGTTTTGGTTACTGTAGCCCTGTAGTCTGGTAACATGATGCCTCTAGCTTTGTTTGTTTTCCTTAGGATTGTCTTGGCTATACGGGCTCTTTTTTGGTACCATATGAATTTTAAAGTAGTTTTTTCTAATTCTGTGAAGAATGTCAGTGGTGGTTTAATCGGAATAGCATTGAATCTATAAATTACTTTGGGCAGTATAGCCATTTTCACAATATTGATTCTTCCTATCCATGAGCATGGAATGTTTTTCCATTTGTTTGTGTCCTCTCTTATTTTCTTGACCAGTGATTGTACTTCTTGAAGAGGTCCTTCACTTCCCTTGTTAGTTGTATTCCTAGGTGTTTTATTCTCTTTGTAGCAATTATGAATGGGAATTCATTCATGATTTGCTCTCTGCTTGCCTGTTGTTGCTGTATAGGAATGGTAGTGATTATTGCACATTGATTTTGTATCCTGAGATTTTGCTGAAGTTGCTTAACAGCCTAAGACGCTTTCGGGCCGAGACAATGTGATTTTCTAGATACAGGATCGTGTCTTTTGCAAACAAAGGTAATTTGACTTCCTCTCTTCTTGTTGGAATACACTTTATTTCTTTCTCTTGCCTGATTACCCTGGCCAGAACTTCCAATACTGTGTTGAATAGAAATGGTGAGACAGGGCATCCTTGTCTTGTGCTGGTTTTCAAGGGAAATGCTTCCAGCTTTTGCCATTTAGTATGATAATAGCTGTGGGTTTGTCATATATGGCTCTTATTATTTTGAGGTGTGTTCCTTCAGTACCTAGTTTATTGAGAGTTTTTAACATGAAGGGATGTTGAATTTTATGAAGGCCTTTTCTGCATCTGTTGAGATAATCATGTGGTTTCTGTCTTTAGCTCTGTTTATGTGATGAATTACATTTATTGATTTGTGTATGTTGAACCAACCTTGCATGCTAGGGATGAAACCAACTTGATTTTTTTGTGTCTGTGTCTCCTTCAGTTCAGCTCTGATCTTGGTTATTTCTTGCCTTCTGCTAGCTTTGGTGTTTGTTTGCTCTTGGTTCTCTTTTAGTTGTGACATTAGGTTGTTAATTTGGTATCTTCCTAGCTTTTTGATGTGGGCATTTAGTGCTATAAATTTCCTTCTTAACACTGTTTTAGCTGCATCCCAGAGATTCTAGTACGTTGTTTCTTTGCATTAGTTTCCAAGAACTTCTTGATTTCTGCCTTAATTTTATTCGCGCAGGAGACATTCAGGAGCAGGTTGTTCAGTTTACATGTAGTTATGTGGTTTTGAGTGAATTTCTTAGTCTTGAGTTCTAATTTGTGCTGTGTTCTAAGAGAGTTTGTTATAATTTCAGTCCTTTTGCATTTGCTCAGGAGTGTTTTATTAATGATTGTGATTATGTAATCAAATTTAGAGTAAGTGCCATGTGGCAATGAGAAGAATATATTATCTGTTGTTTTCGAGCGGAGAGTTCTGTAGTTATCTGTCAGGTCTGCTTGATCCAGAGCTGAATTTAGGTCCTGAGTATCTTTGTTAATTTTCTGTCTCTATGATTTGTCTAATATTGTCAGTGGGGTGTTAAAGTCTCCCACTGTTATTATGTGTGAGTCTGAGTCTCTTTGTAGGTCTTTAAGAACTTGCTTTATGAATCTAGGTGCTCCTGTATTGGTTGCATATGTATTTAAGATAGTTAGCTCTTCTGGTTGAATTGAACCTTTTACCATTATGTGATGCCCTTCATCTTTTTTTGATCTTTGTTGTTTTAAAGTCTATTTTGTCAGAAACTAGGATTGCAACTCCTGCTTTTTTCTGTTTTCCATTACTTGGTAAGTTTTCCACCATCCCTTTATTTTGAGCCTATGTGTGTCTTTGCATGTGAAATGGATTTCTTGAAGACAGCATACTGATGGGTCTTGACTCTATACATTTTGCCATTCTGTGTCTTTTAATTGGGGCATTTAGCCCATTTACATTTAAGGTGAATATTGTTATGTGTGAATTTGATCCTGTCATCATGATGCTAGCTGGTTATTTGTTAGACTTGTTTATGTGGTTGCTTCATAGTGTCACTCGTCTGTGTACTTCAGTGTGTTTTGTAGTGGCTGGCAGTGAAAAGGAAAGTTTTTCCTTTCCGTATTTAGTGCTTCTTTCAGGAGCTCTTTCAAGACAATGATGAATACCCTCAGCATTTGCTTGTCTGAAAAGAATCTTATTTCTCCTTTGCTTATTAAGCTTAGTTTGGCTGGATATGAAATTCTGGGTTGGAAATTCTTTAAGAATGTTGAGGCCAGGTGCAGTGACTCACGCCTGTAATCCCATCACTTTGGGAGGCCGAGGTGGGTAGATCACCTGAGGTCAGGAGTTTGAGACCAGCCCGGCCAACATGGCAAAACCCCATCTCTACTAAAAATACAAAAATTGGCTGGGTGTGGTGGCATACACCTGTAATCCCAGCTACTTGGGAGGCTGAGGCAGGAGAATCACTTGAACCCAGGAGGTGGAGGTTGCAGTGAGCTGGGATCGCACCATTGTACTCTATGCTGGGCAGGAAGAGTGAAATGAAGCTCTACCTCAGAAAAAAAAAAAAAAAAGAATGTTGAATATTGGTCCCCAATCTTTTTTGGCTAGTAGGGTTTCCACTGAGAGGTCTGCTGTTAGTCTGATGTGTTTCCCTTTGTAGGTGGCCTGGCCTTTCTCTCTGGCTGCCCTTAACATTTTTTCTTTCATTTTGACCTTGGAGAATCTGGTGATTATGTGTCTTGGGATTGATCTTCTTACTGGGGTTCTCTGGATTTCCTGAATTTGAATGTTGGCCCTTCTTGCTAGGTTGGGGAAGTTCTCCTGGATGATATCCTGAAGTATGTTTTCCAATTTGGTTCCATTCTTCTCATTTCTTTCAGGCACCCCAGTCCTAGGTTTGGTCTTTTTACATAGTCCCATATTTCTCGAGGTTTTGTTCATTCCTTTTCATTCTTTTTTCTCTGTTCTTGTCTGCCTGTCTTATTTCAGAAAGACAGTTTTCAAGCCCGGAGATTCTTTTCTCTGCTTGGTCTATTCTGCTATTGATACTTGTGGTTGCATTGTGAATTTCTCATGTTGTGTTTCTCAGCTCCATCAGGTCAGTTATGCTCCTCTCTAAACTGGCTATACTGTTTAGAAGCTCCTCCATTTTATCATGATTCTTAGCTTCTTTGCATTGGGTTGCAACATGCTCCTTTAGCTCAGCCAAGTTCATTATCACCCACCTTCTGAAGCCTACTTCTATCAGTTCAGCCATCTCAGCCTCAGCCCAGTTCTGTGCCCCTGCTGAAGAGGTGTTGGGGTCATTTAGAGAAGAGGCACTCTGGCTTTCTGAGTTTTCAGTGTTTTTTGCGTTATTTCTCATCTTTGTGGGCTTATCTACCTTTGATTTTTGAGGTTGCTGATCTTCTTGTTTGTTTGTTTGTTTGTTTGTTTTTTAAGACGGAGTCTCGCCCTGTTGCCCAGGCTAGAGTACATTGGCACGATCTCGGCTTACTGCAGCCTCAACCTCGTGATCTGCCCATTTCAGTCTCCCAAAGTGTTGGGATTATAGGCGTGAGCCACTCTGCCCAGAGGAGGTTGCTGTGTTTTTTTTTTTTTGAGACTGAGTTTAGCTCTGTCGCCCAGGCTGGAGTGCAGTGGCACAATCTTGGCTCACTGCAACCTCCACCTCCCGGCTTCAAGCCATTCTCATGCCTCAGCCTCCAGAGTAGCTGGGATTACAGGCGCCTGCCACCATGCCTGGCTAATTTTTGTATTTTTAGTAGAGACGGGGCTTCACCATGTTGGCCAGGCTGGTCTCAAACTTCTGATCTCAGGTGATCCGCCCTCCTCGGCCTTCCAAAGTGCTGAGATTACAGGCATGAGCCACCATGCCTGGCCAGTTGCTGACCTTTAAATGGGGTTTTTATGGTGTCTTTTTTGTTGATGCTGTTGTTGTTTTCTGTTTTTCTTTTAACAGTCTGCACTTTTCTATAGGGCTGCTGTAGTTTGCTGGGGGATCACTCCAGACCCTAGTTGCCTTGGTCTTTCCCTTACCTGTAGGTATATCACCAGTGAAGGCTGTGAAACAGCTAAGATGGCAGCCTGCTCCTTCCCCTGGGAGCTCCATCCCGGTGGGGTGGTCGGGGGGCGGGGTAGGGGGGTGCAGTACTGACCTGTTGCCAGCCTGGACGCTGCTGTAGAAGGTGTCTGGAGATCCCTGTTAGGAGGTCTCACCCAGTCAGGAGGGACAGGATCAGGGACCTGCTTAAAGAAGCAGTCTGGTTGCTTTTTGGTAGATTAGGTGTGCTGCATTGGGGGTAACCGTTCCTTGCCCAGACTGCCTGGACTCTCCAGAGCCAGGCTGAGTCATTCATGTACTCTAAAACTTAAAGTAAAAACAAACAAACAAAAAAAACAAGAAAGGCTTAGTCAGCTGAACCGCAGAGACATTGGCCACTCCTCCCGCTAGGGGCTTGTCCCAGGGAGAGATCAGAGTACTGTTTATATAACCCTAGCTGGAGTTGCTGAAATTCCCACAGGGAGGCCCCACCCAGTGAGGAGGGATGGATTGGGGTCCCACTTAAAAAAGGAGTCTGGCCACAATCTAGCACAGCAACTGTGCTGCCCTGTGAGGGACTCCTCCTCATCAGGACCACCTGGATTCTTGAGCGCAGGCTAGAACAGCTGGGTCAACTGAACTGCAGAAATGGCAGCCGCCCCTCCCCCTGGGAACTCATCCATTTTAGGCAGTCTCTAGCCTGTTGCACTGGCTGGCTAGAATTCCAAGCCAGTGGGTTGAGGTGCCATGGAAGTGAGGCCCACAGAATGACACTGCTTGGTTCCCAGGATTCGACCCTCTTCCTAGGGGGAGTGTACGGATGGATTTCTCAACTTGCTGGGATTCCCAAGGGTGGAGTCTGTAAAACTCCTGGGTTTCCGTGTGAGCCTAAGCAACTGCTCTGCCAAGACTCCACACAGCTCTGTATATTGGACCTAAGGCCCTGGTGGCCTGGGTTCATGAGGGGATCTCCTGATCCATGGTTGCAAAGATGCGTAGGAGAAGTGTGATTTCCTGAGTGGGGTTACACAATCACTCACCGCTTCCCTTGGCTGGAGGTGGGGGTTCCTTTGGCTCCCCAGTGCTCCTGGGTGGACCATTGCCACACCTTGCTTTTTTTTATTGTCTGTGGGTCATGCCATCCTACTGGTCAGCCCCAGTGTGAGAACCTGGACATTTCAGTTGAAGGTGCTGAATTCACTTGCTGTTGTCATTCTTCTCTATGAGAGCCATCTTGTTTCTAATCGGCCATCTTGGCCCCTCCTGCCCCCTCCTTGTCTTACAGGTGGAAACTGAGGAATAATCCCAGTGCTTTGTGAAACTGCTATGAAGAATTTTCAAGTCAAACTTAAGTTGGGAGATAGTGACTAGAGCAAACAGACCAAAGCATTTATTTATTTATTTATTTAATTTGTTCATTCCTGAGACAGAGTCTTGCTCTGTTGCCCAGACTGGAGTGCAGTGGTGTGATCTCAACTCACTGCAACCTCCTCCACCCAGGTTCAAGCAACTCTCCTGCCTAAGCCTCCAGAGTAGCTGGGAATACAGGTGTGCGTCACCACTCCTGCGTAATTTTTTGTATGACCAAAGCATTTAAAGCATTGATTCTAAGGGCCTAGAACTCACTTAATGCTGCCAGACTATAAAGTGATCTCAAAATAGACTTTCTGTGGTTGGAACACTTCTGTAGATATTCACTTGTATTATACGTGTGCAATCTCCATGTCTGTAGCATTCAGATATGCAAATTCTATTATTTCTGTTCCCCATAGTCCTCTAGGCCACATTGGCAACTAGAGGTGTTTTTTTCTGTCAGCCCTATCTTGTAAATAGTCTGAGTTGTCTTTCTCTGTTACTGGATTTTGTCCCCGATTTTCCCTCCTTTTGTCAGTGTTCAGTAGTTTTTCCTCCACAGAAATGGTCCCCAGGCTTCTTTCCTTCTTGATCACTTGATCAATTTTTCAAAGGCTCCTCTTTTTTTTTTTTTCTTTGAGACAGTCTCTGTCACGCAGGCTGGAGTGCAGTGGCACTATCTCGGCTCACTGCAGATTCTGCCTTGCTGGTTCAAGCAGTTCTCAAGCCTTAGCCTCGTGAGTAGCTGGGACTATAAGCACGTGCCACTATGCCCAGCTAATTTTTTGTATTTTAGTAGATATGGGGTTTCACCATGTTGCCCAGGCTGGTCTTGAACTCCTGAGCTCAGGCAGTCTGCCTGCCTTGGCCTCCCAAAGTGCTAGAATTACAGGTGTGAGCCACCACACCCAGCCAAAACCTCTTTTTGACAAAGTTCAGCCTCATCCTGTAGGTGATTTTGTGCTCTCTGCTAAGATAAAATTTTCTCCAAATTGTTAGCCTTAGGATAAAGGACAATTTATGAACAAAAAAAAACTTTTTTTGTGTGTTTCCTGAAGAGTCAATTTGTTTCCTGAAGAGTCAATTTAGTTATTGTACTAAGAAGTCTGTCAAACAAGACTTGTTGTATTGCAGTTACCTCAGCTTTCAAGAAGGATGTTTATCTGTGTATCATTGCTGTTGTCTTGAGTTGTGTTTTTTGAGTCTGCTGGTCTTGTTATTATAATTTAGCATTAGTTTAGTGATGTTGCTGAGATAATGACATTGGTTATCTGTGAGGAGTCACAGGTGAACATTTTTGTTTGCCTAATATCTTTGAATGATAGAAAATTTTAGTTTTGGTTATAATTTTGACTGTGTTAGAAAACAGACAAACACCATTCTATTTTTTTTGAGACTGAGTCTGGCTCTGTTATCCAGGTTGGAGTAGCTCTGTCGCCCAGGCCAGAGTGCAGTGGTGCAACCTCACCTTACTGCAACCTCTGCCTCCCAGGCTCATGGAGTCCTCCCACCTCAGCCTCCCCAGTAGCTGGGACTACAGGCACATACCACCATGGCCAGCTAATTTTTTAATTTTTTGTAGAGGCAGGGTTTCACCATGTTGCCCAGACTGCTCTCAAACTCCTGAGCTCAAGCAGCCTCCCAAAGTGCTGGGATTACCAGTGTGAACCTCTGTGCCCAGCCCAAACTCGGTTCTTAAGGTGCTTATACTTAAAAAAAAAGAAAAAAAAAGGCATCTGTACATCTTCTTAACCCAAATGATGTTTAGTTTACACTAGAGTTTTTGATGTATGTGTATCTTGGTACCTCAGAATAGCAACTAGAATGTTTTGCCTTCATTATAAACAAAATTATTTAGAAATAGCAGTGGTATTAAACAATATATTTTTAGTATCCCTTGAGTGATCCCAAGTAGTAATGCCATTTAAAAAAAAAAACACCAAGAGAATACTGGGTTATTTTGTTTTAGAAGAAGATATGTTTTACTGCTGTAAATTAGAGTGGAAAACTGTCTTATAGCATACATTTAGAGAATGTTAATCCTGGAAGTCAGTTGCTGTTCGATACATAGACTCTGGTCTATAAGGAGCAAGAACATACCAATTTTAAGGGAAGAAATATCTTCGAAGGCAGAATAGAATCTATAAACTGCATCATTTAGCCATTGGATAACAAAGTCGACAGTAGAGCTTGCAGCTGTTTGGCTTAAACAAGAAAGTAGCCCTGAACAAGTATTAATATACTCTGTGCAGCCCTTAGGGCATGGAAATTGAAGTGCAAGCAGTGTAATAGCCACCAAGATTGTTATACGGAGAATGGAGGGAATATGAAGGACTCTTCTTAGCCATATGAAGATAACACCAAATATTTTCATTTAGCAAGTGGCCGTACCGCTATGCATCATTGCCCGTCCCCTCTCACCCTCCAGCCACATACGAGAGTTCCAGTTTCTCACCAACATTTGGTCTTCTTAGTCTTTAATTTTAACCATGCTGATGGGTGACATCTCATTTTTATTATTTTAAAATTTTAATCGTTTAATTGACCCATAATATTTGTACATATTTAGGGGGTACATCTGATGTTTTGTTCTGTGCATAAAACATGTAATGATCAAGTCAGATTATTTAGGATATTCATCACTGAGTATTTGTCAATTCTGCATTGGGAACATGTCAGGTCCTGTCTACTAGCTATTTTGAAATATATAACCTATTATTGTTAATTATAGTCACCGTACTGTGCTGTCAAACATTAGAACTTATTTCTTCTATTTATGTTTGTACCCTTTAATCAACCTCTCTTCATCCCCCACCCTCCACACGTACCCTTCCTAGCCTCTGTTATCTATCATTCTCTCTACCTTCGTGAGATCAACTTTTTTTAGCTCTCACAAATGAGTGAGAACATCTCATTATTAATTTTCCTGGTGACTAATGAGGTTGCGCATCTTTTCCTGTGCTTATTTGCCATTCATTATATGTTATTTGCTGAACTGTTAAAATCTTTTACTCACTTTTAAATTGGGTTGTTTATCTTATTGATTCATAAGAGTTATTTATATGTTCCGGATATAAGTCCTTTAGAATTATATAATCTGGATATAAGTCCTTTATAAAGAAGTGATTTGCAAGTATTTTCTCCCAGTATGGCTGGTTTTTCATTTTCTTAATGCCTTAACGGTAATTTAAAGAACAGAAGTTTTTGTGAAGTCTAATTTATCCATTTTTTGCTTTCATAATTTCTGCTTTTCATTGCCTATTTAAGAAATCTTTGTCTAATACAAGGCCACTAAAATACTCTGTTTTCTGCTAGAAGTGGTGTAGTTTTAGCTCATAAATTTAGGTTTATGATGCATTTTGAGGTAATTTTTCTCTGTGGAGTGAGGTGTAAGGGTCAAGGTTCTCTCTCTCTCTCTCTTTTTTTGCATTTGGATATACAGTTTTTCCAAGACCATTTATTGAAAGGAATATATCCTTTTCCCAGTGAATTACATTGACAGATTTGTTGAAAATCTGTTGGATTGGATGTATATGTGTAGATCTGTTTCTGGACTTTCCATTCTGTTCCGTTAAACTATGTAAGTCTATCTTTACATTAGTAAACACTGTCTTGCTTACTGTATCTTTGTTAGTAACAATGGAAGTCAAGTAATGTGAGTCTACCACATTTTTTCCCAACATTATTTGGACTTTTCTAGGTTCTTAACATTTTCATATACATTATAGAAACAATTTGTCAGTTTCCAAAAAAAAACAAAAATAGATCCTGGAAATTTGACTAGGATTGCCTTGAATTTATAGAGCAATTTGGAGAGACTGACATTTTAACGACATTGCGTCTTCTGATTCATGAGCATGGCATGTCTTTCCATATATTTAGATCTTTTTTTCACTGCTTTCCAAAGTGTTTTGTATTTGTCATTGCATAGTCTTATATACATTTTGTTATATTTATCCCTGAGAATTTAGTGGTTTTGATGCCATCGTAGGTTATATTTTAAATTTTAATTTCTAATTGCTTATTGCTAGTATGTAGAAAAAATTTTTCACATATTCACCATGTATTCTTACACATATTTTGTTATACTATCCCTAAGAATTTAGTATTTCTGATGCTGTTGTAGGTTGTATTTTTAATTTTAATTTCTAATTACTTATTGCTAATATGTAGAAATAATTTTTATATATTGACCATGTATTCTGTGTCCTTCCTATATGCATGTATTAGTTCTAATAGCTTCTTTGTAGATATCTTTGCTTGTCTACATAGATTATCATGGTATCTGGAAATACGGCCTATTTTACCACTTTCCAAGCTGTATGCCTTTTTTTTTCTTGCCTTATTGAACTACATAGGACCACCAGTAAGTAGTACAGTGTTGAATAGGAATGGTAAAAGCTAACTCAGCATCCATGCCCGTCGATCTTAGAAGAGAAAGTATTCAAGTTCCCTTCTAATTCTGGTTTGCTGAGAGTTATTTATTATTAATGGATATTGAATGTTAGCTAATGCATTTTCTCTTACCTGTTGAGATGATCATATATTTTTATGGTTTGAATTAATACACTGAATTACATAGTTTGATTTTTTTGAGGGGGGGCAGGGGCAGGGCCTCATTCTGTCACCCAGGCTGGAGTGCAGTGGCGTGATCATGGCTCACTGCAGCCTCGACCTCCTGGGCTCAAGCAATCCTCCCACCTCAGCCTCCTGAGTAGCTGGGACCACCTGCACAGACCACCATGCCCAGCTAATTTTTGTACTTTATTAGTAGAGGTGGTGTTTCGCCATGTTGTCAATCTCAGGCTGGTCTTGAACTTTTGGGCTCAAGCTGTCTGCCCACCTTGGCCTCCCAAAGTGCTGGGATTACAGGTGTGAGCTCCCATACTTGGCCTGGTTTAATTCCTTTATTGTCTACGAGCAAACTTTATATGGTTTTAATTAAATTTGTTAAAGTTTGTTTCATGACACAGAATGTGGCCTATCTTGGGGAATATTCTGTGTGCCCTTGAAGGAGTATTCTGTTGTTGAGCAGATATTTCTGTAAACATCAGTTAGAACCAACTGATTAACGGCGTTTTTCTGTTCTTACATAATCCTTGCTGATGTTCTGTCAATAAGAAGTATAATAGTTGAAGCCTCCAGCTGTAATTATGAATTTATCTATTTTGTCTATCAGTTGGCAGTTTTTGTTTCATGTATTTTGAAGCTCTGTTGTTGGTTGTATACATATGTCAGATTGGCATATTGTCTTAGTGTATTGACCCCTTTATCAATATGTCGTATATAATGTCCCTCTTCATTCTGAAGTCTGTTTTGTTGATGTTGTTAATATAGCCACTCAGGCTTGCTTTCTTTCTAAGCACTTGGAAACTCAAGTACTTCCATGGGTTCTTTTTCCATTCTTTTATTTTACCCTACCTATTATGATATTTGAAGCGAACTTCTTGTTGGGTTTTTTCCCACTTTCTGGCATTCTCTGTCTTTTGGTGTGTTTAAGCCATTTGTGTTTTACATTATTATTAATATTTGGGGTTAGGTCTGTATCATTTTATAATTTTGTTCTTTCTGTTTTTCATTGCTCAATTTTTCTTTTCCTGACTTTCATTGGATTCTTTGTATATTTTTTAATATTCCATTTTAATTTACCTAGTGTGATTTGTGTTACTTTTTGTATAGTTCTTATATAGTGATTGCTTTAGGGATTACAGTATACATCTTGCACCCAGAAGCTAACTCAATATTAAATGCTTAATATTAGTTGATTGAAGGAATATTTTTGGAATCGTGATTTTTATTGTTACTGCTGGCATTTTTCTAAATAGTTATTGAAAAATGATGGAAGCTTTTCCTTACATAGAATCTATTTAATATAATATTGTCCTGTAGAATTTTCTCAAAAAATATTTGACACTCCTTTAGTTCACTAATAACGTGCTTTGCTTCATCTACAAAGGAGACATTGTTTTATCTTCATAGTCTCACTTAGGCTGATGTTTATATGTATTATATAGCGCAGTTTTGCTTTTGAGCCAGTCTTTTTGTTTTTATGTGGCTCATAACTTTAACTCCATAAGCTTTACCAGTGGCTAGCTTTGAGGACAGTGCTATGTTTAAATTATTGTTTATATGTTAATGAAACGGTTAAATGGCCCCAAGGTAAGTTCTGCTTCTTGAGTGTAATGTCAAAAGAGTTTCTTAATTTCTTCAAGTTTGTTTCCTCCTCTATAAAATGAAAGATTTGAACCATTTTTCTTTGGTAGTTTTTTGTGTTGTAATGTATTCTAATTTAATTATTTCCAGATTAATATGGTTTTGATAATTTACAAATTAGCTCAGTTTATTTAAGGGATTTTTGGTTTTGTTTCTGTCAAAACAAAAGAAATGTTAAAGCACCAACGGGACAGCAGATTTTACTAATACTCTGTTCAAGGTGTCTGAGTTTTAATAATTTACATAGGTACTAGAATGACAGCTAACTTAGATCTATGATATCCATCTGTAGGAGATTTATAGCATGAAAGTTCAAAGTAATCTTGTTAGTCATTCTGCTTCTTGTTGTAGCCCAAGTAATGCTCCCCTTGGCCAGCAGCCTCAATCTAGCCCAGTGCTGTGCAGTAGACCTTTCTGTGATTACATAAATGTATATCTATGCTGTATAGTACAGTGGCTAGTTTAATTTCATTTTAATTAATTTAAAATTGCCACATGTAGGTAATAGATTATCTGACAGCAACATAGTGTAGCCTCGTAGGTTCCTCTTTAACATGTAAAACCCCTTGGAATTTTTTTCTGGATCATTCAGACATAAACTTGTCATAATCATAAGCTCTTGGGAGAATCTTTGACCTATTAAGCTTGTAGAATAGGAAAGAGAAGGCTGAACAAATTGGAAATAAAATAATGTATACAGTGGTGATTACAGTACAATAGAAGTATATCAGTGAGTGGTTTGATAAAGTGACTAAATGGCTGAGGATGTTCAGTAAAGAAAATAAACTACTCTAGGGATTTTAAATGGGAAGGATTTAATGTAGGGAATTAGGTGTTGTAAAATTACTGATCAAACCTAACAGGTTCTTGGTTGGGTCTTCAGAAATGACTTCCAAACCAACACGAAACTACAAGGGCATCGATTAGGAGCTCGCATTATGGATTCCTACTGAAAAGAGAAACGTTTTGTCAGTGGTTCCACTTTCACTGCTTCTGCTTACCCAAAGCTAGAGATGTTACTTGTCTCGAGAATATGGGAAGAAATTTATAATTCTCTTTTCGGTGACAAGCTGAGTGGACTTGACTAAGAGAACCAGAAGCTAAAATAAGGTGAAAACTTATTTTAGCTTAGGATAGCCTCTCTGAGAAAATAAGGTATCTTATAAAGACAGAGAGAAAACAAATTGGACTAATTGTGGTGCATAAACTTCAAGTAGGTTCTATTGTGTACGTATTCAAATAACCCTTATATATCCATTCTTTACAGATCCAGGATGAGAAGACTGATAAAAGAAGCAGCTAGCTGAACAGCTATAAAATGCCCAAATCTGGGTTCACAAAACCAGTTCAGAGTGAAAATTCTGACAGTGACAGCAATATGGTAGAGAAACCATATGGAAGAAAGGTATATGATTATATTAAAGATTTGTTGACTTTTCGAACTGAGAAAAAGACTCCCAATTAAGTATTTTTAGTAATTTCTCACAAGATAAAAACCAATATGGATGCCAGATAAATCCAAACCGTTTATGCCCTTTAGAAATAAATTGGATTCCTGGGGAAGTGATTATCATTCCCTAAGGTGAACACACAACTACTAAGTAAAACACAGTTACTAAGATTGTGCAATTAAGAAATAATGATTGAGAGGGAAAATTTTTTATTATTAGTCATTGTCAGTGACCTTTAATTCTTTTTATATCGATCCTTTTTCATTCCTACTTAATTTAGACCCTCAGAACCTTCGTTTGGACTCCTGCAATTGTCTCCTAACTGGTCTTGCTATCCCTAGTCTCTCCTTATCTCTGGTTTTATACTTTGTCTTTGAATATTTTTTCTGTTTACGTTTTTAAGTCTTTTTAAAAGCCATTTTCTTATGGAAAGATGTCTGAGGTGTTTCCAGACATTTTTAGCTAACAGAGTTGCGCAACCATCATCACAATAAGGTTTTAGAACATTGCTGTCATTGTGGAAAGGTCTTTGTTGCCCATTTGTAGTCAGTCTCCACTGCAACCCTAAACCCTCCAGGCAACCCCAAATCTGCTTTCAAAATCAGGAAGTGTAAGTTTTCAAACTGTATTCTTTTCAGAATCGTTTTGAGTCCTTCATGATTTCATATAAATTTTAGGATCAGCTTGTCAATTTCTACAAAAATACCTGCTGGGATTTTGAAGGAATTTTATTGAATTTTTTCATTGAATCTGTAGATCACTTTGACTTGTATTGCCATCTTAATATTGTCTTCCAATCATGAACATGGAATATCTCTTCATTTACTTAGATCTTCAGTTTGTCTCAGTAGTGCTTTGTAGTTTTCAGTGTAAAAGTGTTGCATTCTATTGTTAAATTATTTGTAAGTGTCTTATTCTCTCAGTGCTACTATGGATAATTTTATTTTGGGTTCTTTATTGCTAGTACAGAAATATAATTGATTTTTGATGTAGTTATCTTTGTATCCTGTGATCTTACTCAATTATTAGTTCTAACAATTTGTAATTCCTTAGGACTTTCTACATATGGAATCATATTATCTGTGAATAAAGATAATTTTACTTCTTTTCCAGTCTGGATATTTCTTTTTTTGCTTGATTACCTTTATTCCCCCACTCCTTATTTCCCCCCTGATTGCACTGGCAAAGTCTTCTTAATTACAGTACTTAGTCCACTTACATTTAATGTAATTATTGCTATGACTTATATCTGATGATAATTTATATGTGCAGTTTTGCTCTTTATTATATATTTCATGTCTTTTTTGTTACCTCTTTTATGTTGCCATTTTTGGCTTTAAATATTTTTCAGTGTACAATTTTAATTTCTCTGATTTTTTTAAACTTTTTTTGATTTATTATTTTAGATGTTGATCCTAGAGATTGTAATACACATCCTGATCACAGTCTACTTACAGGTTGATATTGACTCAATTCTAGTAAAATATAGCAGCTTTGCTTCAATATAGCTCCATTTTCTTCCTTTGTGTTATTTATATAACATCAATTACATCTAGATATGTTATTAACCTAACAAAAGAATAATTGTTTGATACAAAATGTTATCTTTTAAAGAAATAAGAGAAATCTATGTTTATGTAGTTTCAGATTTCCCCACAAATTTACTGATTTTGGTGTTCTTAATTTCTTCCTATGGATTTAAGTTACTGTCTGGTGTAAGAATTTTCCTTAGTACTTACTATAAGGCAAGTCTTCAGCCATGGTTTCTGTCTTTTTTTGATCTAGGTAGGAATATCTTGATATTGCCATTTTTTTTTTTCCTTTTTGAGACAGAATTTTGCTCTCTTGCCCAGGCTGGAGAGTGCAGTGGTGTGATCTCAGCTCGCTGCAGCCTTGACCTCCCAGGCTCAAGCAATCCTTCCACCTCAGCCTCCTGAGTAGCCGAGACCACAGGTGCACACCACTATGCCCAGAGATAGGGTTTCATCATGTCGCCCAGTCTAGTCTCAAACTCCTGGCCTCAAGTGAGCCACCTGCCTCAGCCTCCCAAAGTGCTGGGATTACAAGTGTGAGCCACCACGCCCTGGCTGATTTTGCCATTTTTAATAAGTAGCTTTATTGAGATATAATTCACATACCATACATTTAAAGTATACAATTCAGTTGTTTTTATATTTACAGAGTTGTATAGTCACAACCACAATCAATTTTAGAAGTTTCACCCCACTATATACTCTTGAGAGAATGAGAAAGATAAAAATAACATCTTAAATGTTATTATGAAGATACTGACCTTGCAGATCTCCTCAGTTGATCTCACGGACCATAATTTGAGAACTGTTATACCACTGTAATAAGCTCATTAATGAAACTACTGAGTGTATAGTGATGGGAGGAAAAGAGGAGAGAATGCTACTTAACAGGTTCAGCGATAGCCTAATAGTAGAATTAGGTACTTAATCTGGGTTCTCAAGGATGAATCCGTATTTGACCAGAAGGAAAGTGAAAGTAAAGGGTAGTATAAGTGAAAGAAACAGCAAATGAAAAACATACTTGAGTTGGGATATAGCCTATGAAGGATGGAGGATAGGAGGTGAGTCTAGCACTAGACAAGGAGCAGTTCATTATAGCCTTGTGTGCCTTGTGAAGGATCTTGGAACTTATTCTGTAGTCGGTGAGTCAGGAGGGAAGGGTCATAGAAAGAACCAGTCAGAGTGCTGTTTAATAAAATATAAGGAGGCAGTGTGGGCAGTGGCTTTTGGGATGAAGAGAAGTTGGCAGATGGAAAAGCTGTTGAATGAATTAAACTTGTGTATGGAGAAAAAATAGTCTGGGTCCATTCTGAGGTTTGTTTCCATTACTAGGTTAATGATTGGGCCATTTCCTGAAAGGAAATTCAAGAGAAAGAACAGGTTGTTTTGAATAAGTTTGCTTTGTACTTGCTGAACTGAGTTGGCCCTGGGAACATTCAAGTAGAAATGTTTATTAGGCAGTTACATATGAGTGTAAGAACTCAAAACAAGTCTAGATTGGAAATAAACATGAGGATTTGTAGAAAGTAAGTATGGAAAAGGGTGTACAAAGAGTGTATAAAGTGGCACAAGAATGGAGGAGGATAGACCCTGAGGAATTCAAATATTTTAGGAGGAGTAAAGAGACAAGGAAAGAGGAGGACAGAGAGAGAACCAAGGGAGGTTCCACAGAGAATGGCTAAAGGGAGGAGAGAGTCTGCATTGCCAAATGCAACAGAGAGGTTAAGAGGAAAGATGAGGCCATTGAAATATTTTAAATGACCTTGATGAAAGTAGTTTGTGTGGAGATGTGGGGACAGAATACAATGTTAGATTTGAAGAAAGCATTATAACTTTTATTTCTGCATGTTTAAGTATAGTGAAGGTTACATTTGTGGAAATTCATCTGGGCTGTTTGATGCCACTTTTTGGATTTGAATTTATAAAGCTAAACTCAATGAAGCTTTAATTGTTCCTGTGTACTTTTCATGTATCTTTTGAAAGTTGTCACTAAATAAGTAGTGCCTGAATATTGCCCTCCTAAAAGTGTGATTTTTTTTTTTTTGAGACGGAATCTTGCTCTGTTGCCCAGGCTGGAGTGCAGTGGTGTGATCTCGGCTCACTGCAAGCTCCGCCTCCCGGGTTCACGCCATTCTCCTGCCTCAGCCTCCCGAGTTGCTGGGACTACAGGCGCCTGCCACCGTGCCCAGCTAATTTTTTGTATTTTCAGTAAAGACGGGGTTTCACTGCGTTAGCCAGGATGGTCTCGATCTCCCGACCTCGTGATCTGCCCACCTCGGCCTCCCAAAGTGCTGGGATTACAGGTGTGAGCCACTGCGCCCGGCTGATTGTCTTTTCATAGTGAGTGGCATTGAAGTCAACTGGGTTCTGCTAAGTTGTTTTTCTCCATAACATTTTTAGAAATGAGGCTGGGCATGGTGGCTCATGCCTATAATGTGTGCTTTGGGGAGACCAAGGCAGGAGAATTGCTTGAGGCCAGGAGTTCAAGACTAGCCTGGGCAAAACCCCCATCTCTACCAAAAAAAAATTAGCTGGATATATTGATATACAGCTGTGTTCCTAGCTACTGGGGAGGCTGAAGTAGGATTGCTTTAAGCTACAGAGAGCTATGCTTGTGCCACTGCATTCCAGCCTGGGCAAGAGAGCAGGACCCTGTCTATCTCTATTCATTTTTAATTTTTTTTTTTAACAGTTCGCTTACGTAAGTAGAGACCCCATTTACAGTTTAATATGACAGAATATTGCTGTTATGAGGTCCTAAATTAATAAAATAAACCAAAATTTCACTCCTTAAATTCATTTAAGTAGAGCATAACTTAAATAATTGTATTTTATAGCAATTTAATTTTTATGTAAAGTCCTCTCATTAAATATGAAAATAGTTAGGATTTTGACAAGAATGTTCACACCTTTCACTGCTCATCTGTGGTCTTTTCCCCCCATTGATTCTAGTTTAGTTTAGAAATTTCTCCACTACTCTTTTAGCTATAAATCAGTATTTAAAATTTGCAAAGCAGAATCTTTTATAAAATTTGTTAAGATAATCTAAAACCTGATTAAATTCATAAAATGTGAGAGAGGGGATATTAATTATTTTAACCACCTGAATAGTTCTGTCGTATCCTTTTCGTCATCACTGTAGTTCAGACATTCATTATTTCCTCTCCAAGTGACTATTGAGAATTTTTTTCTTTTATTATCCAAGTATTATAATACATGTTTGTTGTGAAAAATTAGAAAATACCTATAAGAATAATGAAAATAGGAATTACCAATTACCTTGTCAACAACTGTGAAGGTTCTGAGATTTTACCCTACTTGTAAGCTAATTAGCTTCATGGATGCTGGCAGAAGACACAACTCCTAGGTCAGTGATGACGGAATATTTGCTACTCGGCAATAGCAGTAGCCGGAATATTATTGTTTGTGCCTATTCCCTGAGCCTCACTTCTCACATGGGGGATGCAGTGATGGGCAGATGACAACTGCATATGCAGCGGGTTGTATTACAGGGTAGGAACCCCAAATCTTTTATGATGGGCAGTAAGTCTGCCTGAACTTTTCCCTAGAAGGAGACGTTATTACACTGGACAGCAAACAGGTATGTCCTTTGCTTTAGAGGGAGACACTACCTCTGTCTTTCGAGGCTGTTTATCATGCAAATACCCATGAAAAGATAGTCCAGGACAAAGGAAATTAGTGTGTCTGCTTGCAAGATGTGCAAAAATGCAAGAGAGACATGGAGAATTATGTCCGAACACAGCTGTAATGGCACCACCTACAGATAGCTATTAACATTTTGGTTTACAGGCATACCTCATTTTATTGCACTTCACTTTATTGTGCTTTGCAGATAATTGTGCTTTTTACAAATTGAAGGTTAGTGGCAACCCTGTGTTGAGCAAGTTCATTGGCAACATTTTTCCAACAGCATGTACTCACTTGTCTCTGTGTCACATCTTGATAATTCTCATATTTCCAACTTTTTCATTATCATGATGATGATTAGTGATCTTTGTTACTATTGTAATTGTTTTGTGGGCACCACAAACTGTATGCAGAAAAGATGGCAAGCTTAGTGTTGTATGTGTTTTACTGCTCCACTTACTGGCTCTTCTCCCAACTCTGTCCCTCCTTGGGCCTTCCTATTTCCTGAAACAATTTGAAATTGTTGTGTTTCAGTGGTCTGTAAGTATTCAAGTGAAGAGTGGAATGTCTCTCATTTTAAGTTGAAAGCTCTAAATGATTAAGCTTAGTGAGGAAGGTATGTCAAAAGCTGAGAGAGGTCAAAAGCTAGGCCTCTTGTGCCAGTTAACCAAGAGAGGAATGCCAAGGAAAAGTTCTTGAAGAACATTAAAAGTGCTGTTAAAGTGAACACACCGTAAGAAAGCAAAACAGTCTTATTGCTGATATGGAGGAAGTTTGGAGTGGTCTAGATAGAAGATGAAACCAGCTACAACATCCCCTTAAACCAAAGTTCAATCCAGAGCAAGGTCCTTTCCTCAATTCTGTGAAGCCTGAGAGAGGTTTGGAAGCTGCAGAAGAAAAGTCTGAAGCTAGCATAAGTTGGTTCATGAGGTTTAAGGAAAGAAGCTGTCTCCATAACATAAAAGTGCAAGGTGAAGCACCAAGTGCTAATGTGGAAGCTACAGCAAGTTATCCAGAAGATCTAGGTATGATCTTTGATGAAAATGGCTACACTAAACTACAGATTTCAGTATAGATGAAATAGCCTTCTATTGGAAAAAGATACCATCTAGGACTTTGAAAGCTAGAGAGGAGAAGTCAATCCCTGGCTTCAAAGCTTCAGAGGACAGGCTGACTGTCTTGTTAGGGACAAATGCAGCTGACAACTATTAAGTTAAAGCCAGTGCTCATTTTCCATTGCAAAAACGCCAAGACATGTAAGAATTATGTGAAATCTACTCTGCCTGTACCTTATCAATGGAAAAACAGTGCCTGATGACAGCACATCTGTTCACAGCGTGGTTTCCTGAATAGCTTAAGCCTACTGTTGAGACTAAGAAAAAAGGATTATTTTCAAAATATTACTGCTCATTGACGACATGTCAATGAGCTGTCACGCAAGAGCTCTGACAGAGACATACAAAGAGGATAATGTTGTTTTCATGGCTGCTGACATGCAATCCATTCTGCAGCCCATAGGTCAAGGAATAATTTTAACTTTTTAAACAAGTCTTATTAAAGAAATACGCTTTGTAAGGCTGTAGCTGCCATAGAGAGTGATTCCTCTGATGGATTTGGGCAAAGTAAATTGAAAACCATCTTGAAAGGATTAACCATTTTAGATGCCATTAAAAACATTTGTGATTCTTGAGAGGAAGTCAGAATACCAATATTAACCAGAGTTTGGAAAAGTTGATTCTAACAGTCATGGATGACTGAGAGGTTCAAGACTTTAGTGGAGGAACTAACCGTAGATGGGATTGGAAAAAGCAAGAGAATGAGAATTAAGTGGAGCCTGAAGATGTGACTGAATTGCTGAAATCTCATGATCAAACTTGAAACCTACTTTTAAAACAATCTTATAAGCAAAACATTTGTCTTTGAAGCTCCATTTCATTGGCAGAAGAGAAAAATAGCTCATCTTTCTTATGGATGAGCAAATAAAGTATTTCTTGAGATGGAATCTACTCTTGGTGAAGATGCTATAAACATTGTTGAAATGACAGCAAAGGATTTAGTATATTACATAAACTTAGTTGATAAAACAGCAGCAGAGTTAAATAAGATTGACTCCAGTTTGAAAAGAAGTTCTGTGGGTAAGTGCCGTCAGCAGCATTGCATGCTGCAGAGAGATCTCTTGTGAGAGAAAGTCAGTTCACATGGCAAACTTCATTGTTGTCTTAAGAAATTGTAATAGCCACCCCAACCATCAAAAACTACTGTCCTGATCAGCAAACAGCCATCAACCTAAGGCAAGACCCTCCACCAGCAAAAAGATTACAACTCACCCATGGCCCATGCAATCTTTAGCATATTTTAGTATATTTAGTACTTTAAAATTAAAATAGGTATATATGTATTTTAGGCATAATAGTATTGCGCGCTTACTAGACTGCATCATAGTGTAAACATAATTTTTGTACTGGGAAACCAAAAAATTTGTGTGACTTGTTTTGTCATTATAATTGCTTTATCATGGAGGTCTGGAACTGAATCTGCCATATCTCCAAGGTATGCCTTGATATTGTTCCCGAGTTTTCTGTGTATGTATTTGCACGTGTGTATATATATTCTTGTTTTCTGGATACATTTTTTACCATCTTTTCTATCTTACTGAGATGACAGAGGCTATCAATACATTGTTTAATAGCAGAATTAATAGAAGATCATTCTTACCATTGATGCTTTCATTATTATGTGTGATGGCTGTTGCCAGTTATTGGGAAAATAATGTTAAATGAAAAAGACTCTAGAAATATTTTAAGGTAATAAACCTAACAGAGTTATGGGCCTAGGATGTGCTAATGAGCCTCTCTTGAATTTGATAGAGTATTTCTACTCTTTGGTAATACAGAAATTTCAAGACTATCAAAAATATTTCTTTTGAAAGAAAAGAAACCCTTTGTTCAAATACGCCTTGAAGGACAGTTTTATAGAAGACATAACAAATAGCAGTTATGAATAGTTACACTTATCACCGTATTGCACAGGAGAACATATTCCATATACTCTTGTGCTGTTTTCTTTCAACATGATATCACATAGGTTTTTTTAAACTCATTTTGTGGCACAGACCTGTATCTTACGTAGCTGCAAGGGAGAAGGGATTTTTAAGTGATTCTTAAATCTTTTATTCATAACAATGAGTCATTTTCTAAGGCAAGTTAACTGGAGTTTTGTTGGTTAACCTGTGTATTAGCTGTGCCTTTTTCTGTATTTCTGATGCTTTGACTTCTGAGGCCTTGCTGACCATTGAGAGACTATGTCTTCCAGGGCTAGCTAGTTCCTAGAGATAATAAACTCACTGTGAGCAAATCTTTCACTCTCAGACTGACCTATCTAGACCCCACATCCAAACCCCCAACTTTGTTGGGCTCTCACACTCTGGGCCACTGGCTGTCTGTCCTAATCACCCCAGAACCAGGTACCAATTAGAGAAACAGCTCCTATACCCCAGAGCCCACTGAAATTATTCAAGGTAGCCAATCCCAAGCCTGCTTACCCTGCTTCACACTTTCTTTCCTGTGGAAACTACAATAAAGGCTCTTGCTCACATTTCACCTTTCTTCTTTTACCTCTTGACCAACCACCCTGGTACCACCCTGTGTGGTCTGGAGTGGCATGATGTGGCATGGCGTGCCCCCCACCCCTTGGAACTGTAAGTAACAATCTTTTCCATAGCAGTAATATCCTGATTTGTTGGTCTCACTATATAATAAAACCTACATTTTAAATAACCTTATAAGCAAAACACCTTGTCTTTGAAGCTCCATTTCATTGGCAGAAGTGAAAAAATAGCTCGAGGATTTTACTTGAAAGCTTGGAAATTGATGAAGAATGAATGTAGAATTTATTGATGTTATTCTTGTCACTTTGTTCTTGCCATCATAGGGTTTTCTTTCATCTTTTGATACAATGAGTTAAGAGGTTTTCTATCAGTGAACTATCCTTGCATTCTCTAGATGAGCCCTGCTTGATTATAATATATTCTAAGAATTGAATTTGGCTTGATAGTCTGTTTAGGACTTATGCATTTATGTTCATAAGTGGATTTTTGTCTATAATTTTGTATCTTGTGCTGTTTTTTGGTATCAATTTCATTTTAGACTTTTAAAATGAATTGGGTAACTTCTAATCTTTCTGTGCTCTGGTATTTATAAGACATGGGAAATACCTGCTTCTTGAATTTTTGTTTTTTTGGTTAAAACTCTATTGTAAAATCTTCTGGAGTAGGTGCCTTTTTAAACATACATTTCACTATGGATTTATCTTTTTTTTCCTCCTTTTTCTTTTAGAGACAGGGTCTTTCTCTGTCACTCAGCCTGGAATGCAATGGCATGATTATAGGTCACTGCAGCCTTCTGCCTCAGCCTCCCAAGTAGCTGGGACTACAGGTGTGTGCCACTGTGCCCAGCTAGTTTTTAAAAATTTTTTATGGCGATGAGGTCTTACTACGTTGTCCAGGCTGGTTTCAAACTCCTGTCCTCAAGTGATCCATCTGCCTCAGCCTCCCAGAGCATTGGGATTACAGATTGTAGCCACTGCACCCAGCCTGATTTACTGTTTTCTATGGTAATTGGTCTATTTTGGTTTTCCCTTCCTGTCATCCTTCCTGTCATGAGCCAGTTTTTAGTAATCCATATATTCCAAGGAAATTACCCATTTTTACAGACTGTAAGTTTTTTAATAGTATAAAATTGAATACAGCATTTTTTTTTTTTTTTTGGATACAGGATCTCACTCTCCTGTCCAGCCTGGAGCACAGTGGCAAGAACATGGCTCACTATAGCCTCAATCCTCCCAGCTCAAGCAATCCTCCTGCCTCAGCCTCCCAAGTAGCTAGGAACACAGGTGCATGCCACCATGCCTGGCTAATTTTTAAATTTTTTTATGGAGACAAGGTCAAGGTCCCCCTGTGTGGCCCAGGCTGGTCTCAAACTCCTAGGCTTAAGTGATCCACCCACCTCGGCCTCCCAAAGTGCTAGGATTACAGGCATGAGCCACCATGCCCAGCCAACAGCATTCTTTCATAAGTTTTTAATATTCCCTCTCTAGTTGTATTCAGGCTCAATCTCAGTGGTTTTTTTTGTCTTTTCTCTGATTTTCATTATTAGGTTCACCAAAGGTTTGTTTATTCATTTGCTCTTTTAGAGTCATCTTTTGGTTTTATTGATACTTTAAAAAAAATGACATTAATTTGTTATGCCCTTTTTTCCTCCTCATCCCTCCTTTATTTTTCATCTTGGGTTGAAAACCGGTATCTTTTATAGTCTGAATCTACTTTTCATTTGCTTTTGAGAATTTCTACAATCATGATAAGTTATTATCATAGCTTGGGGAATGTTCTTTTAAGATCTCCTGCTAAGGCAGTGTGGCTTAGTTCTCAGTATAAAGCACATTTCTCACAAAGGAGTTGTCATACCCCGGTTTTAGATGTGCCGTATCAGTTTGGATGTTTGATTATAGGAGTGAACTTCATAATACCTATAGGTCACTTCACCTGATTGGGCGAGTACACAGTGTTTTTATTTCGTATGTCATTCTTTTTCTAAAATGATTTATAAATCCGTTTCTGGTTTTCTGATTTAAGAAATAGAGTTGTAATCTACTGGCCTGGATAGATTATTCTTTGGTTCCTGTGATCCTTACATATTTTCTTCTTTATTGGTAAATAATAGTGGTTCTCAGACTTTACTGTGCATCAAAATCATGTGGCAGGACTATTAAAACAGATAATTAGGCCCTAGCCCCAGAGATTCTGATTCAGTAGGTCTGAGAGGATGCCTGAGATTTCGCATTTCTAGTAAGTTTCTAGGTGATGCTGATACTGCTAGTCAGGAAGCCATTTGAGAACTACTGATATAGATAATTTTATTTATTTATTTATTGAGACAGAGTTTTGCTCTTGTTGCCCAGGCTGGAGTGCAATGGTATGATCTTAGCTCACTGAAGCCCCTGCCTCCCAGATTCAAGCAATTCTCCTGCCTCAGCCTCCTGAGTAGTTGGGATTATAGGCACCTGCCACCACACCTGGCTAATTTTTTGTATTTTTTAGTAGAGACAGGATTTCACCATGTTGGCCAGGCTGGTCTCGAACTCCTGACCTCAGGTGATACCCCCGCCGTGGCCTCCCACAGTGCTGAGATTAACAGGCCACCACACCCAGCCAATTTTATTTTTTAAATAAAATACTATCAGTTTGATTCGATTCAGAATTGCTTTTTAAAATTTACATATTCATTGGCACTACATCTAGATATAATGGTTCTATTCAAAATATTTTGTTTTACTGTTGTTTTAAAATTGTTATT
The DNA here is from genome assembly GCF_006542625.1 of Nomascus leucogenys. Classification (NCBI taxonomy): domain Eukaryota; kingdom Metazoa; phylum Chordata; class Mammalia; order Primates; family Hylobatidae; genus Nomascus; species Nomascus leucogenys. Next base: position 68,191,504 of record NC_044384.1, read on the forward strand.
AGAAGTACTATTCAACCCAGCAATCCCATTTTTGTTTACCCAAAAGAATATAAATTGTCCTATTAAAAAGACACATACATGCATATGTCCATTGCAGCACTACTCACAGTAGCAAATCATGGAATTAACCTAAATGCGCATCAACAGCAGACTGGATAAAGAAAATGTGGTATGTACACACCATGGAACACTATGCAGCCATTAAAAAGAATGAGATCATGTTTTTTGCACAGCAACATGGATGGAGCTGGAGGCAATAATCCTAAGCGAAGTAATACAGGAATAGAAAATCACCAAATACCAGATGATCTCATAAGTGGGAGCTAAACATTGAGTACACATGGTCATGAAGGGAACAGCAGACACTGGGGCTTACTTGACAGTGGAGGGTGGGAGGAGGGAGAGGATCAAAAAACTGCCTATCATGTACTATGCCTATTACCTGGGTAATGAAATAATCTTTACACCCAACCCCAGTGACATGCAATTTACTTACATAACAAACCTGCACAGGTACCTCGAACATAAAATATTTAAAAATAATATAAAATTTATGTTATTAAATAAGAGTAGGGAAATATGAAACAGGGAAAATGTACTTTTTGAAGCTGGGTCTTGAGTATATTGAATACAGTGATACGTAATACTGTCTCTATTTTTGTGTATGTTTGAAATTTTCCTTAGGAGGGGTTTCTATACTGTATTGCTTAGCTAATATTGATATAACTTTACTCTTTTTGACTTTATATAGAGTAAAGACAAGATTGCATCCTACAGCAAAACTCCAAAAATTGAACGAAGTGATGTGAGCAAGGAGATGAAAGAGAAATCATCCATGAAACGTAAACTTCCTTTTACCATTAGCCCATCAAGAAATGAAGAACGAGATTCAGACACAGGTAGAATAATTTGCTGTTCTCTGGTAAAATCTTGCTCATTCTTTAATTCTGACTTTTGTTTCTTGTACACTACTCCTTTTGACACCCCAGTTTATAGAGAAATATTTGTATTTCACTATTTCAGATTTATCATTTTGGGGCAGAAATTAATCTACCATGCCAAGTGTGATTTCTGATCAGAGATAAAAACAATATTCTTTATTCCTTACTCTTTGAATGTTTATTGTGAATTTCTTTATCAAGAAATTAATTTTGGGAGGAGCATTCAAATGAATAAAAATTACTCAGTGATAAGGAAGCATTGGGATATGCAGATTTGAGAAAAGGTTATTGAGCTTTTGTGAACATATGGTCACACCCCAAAGAAGTTTAGGCACTTTAGATTCAGAAATAAATTAGAAACATGCATCACACACACATACACACACACACACACACACACACACACACACACACACACACACACACACACACAAATTGAGGCTAACTACCTCAGTGCTTTTCATAGAATTTTTGTTTCCCAAAACTCCTATATACCAGAAATTGATACTTGAAATCAGCCAATCCCAGTTATTCATAACGGATGAGATTCTTGTTACTGCTATCTAATAAATTACTAGGTTGTGTTTTAGCCCTGAACTAACCGATTTTTGAAACTAATATAAACTTGAATGTATGTATTTACTGTAGTTTTAGTCATTGCATGAAATATTAATAATGAACTGTTCTTAAAAATGTTTTAGCCTCAGAGAAAGTATTCCATTCTGAGTTTATGTACATAGATTATATTCTGCCTATATCTTTCTAATCATTTTAATTGTCAGTTCAGAAATGATCTTGACTCCAGAAACTGAAAACACTCATAAAGATTTTTGAAACATTCTGTGCTAACATAGTTTTAGAAAATCGTGTAGTATACGCTTTTGGTAGCCAGGTCTCCTTTTGTGTATTTTGCCACTGCTGTTGTGTGAATTAAAAATTGTTCTTAAACACTGATGACATTTTTAAACTTTGAAGATTGATCATTCTTGCAGTGATTACGAAATCACGTGCTTTTTCATTTTAAGCTACACTGGTTTCTTTGAGAGATTCAGAATCTTTTTTTTTCCCCCTGAAGCATCCTAAGTGATACTCTCAAGCTATTACTAGGTCGCTTAGCTGAGAAGAAGGTGCTTATGTGCCTTTGGATAGCTATTTAAGATTGAACTCTTCTCGCATATTCTTGTTAAAAGTTTCTTAGCTAGTCATTTTTAAATTACTTACATTACTTGGGTTTTGTTTTCCAATGAGAGTATATTTCTGAAAGCTGTTTGAAAAATGGATTTTGATAAATTCAAAGAATATTAATATTTTTAAGGAATAAAGTTTCAAGATAATCTTTTCATGAGAGCCTTTGTCATTGGATCAGATGGATTATTTTTCTTTTATTTAGAATAAAATTGAGGAGAAAATGTTAGGAAGGTAAGAAATTTAGGCATTGAATAAATGTAACCTAATTCATTGTCTAAAATTGGGTTATATACACTTTCCCCCTTACATTTTTTCTACTATTGGACTTTAGTTGGGATATCGCAGCTCTCTATAAGACTGTTTCATAACACTTATTCTTCCATTTGCAAAGTTACATGTTGTCACCAAATGAAATTTTGATGGATTTAAAACACAATTGACCCTTGAACGGTGTGGGGACTAGGGGCGCCAACCCCTTTTTTCCCCCTTCACACAGTCAAATCTGTGTATCTTTTGACTCCCCAAGTACCTAACTACTAATAGCCTGCTGTTGACCAAAGCTTTACCAATAACATAAACAGTCAGTTAACACATCTTTTGTGTGTTATGTTATTTTTTTCTTTACTAAGTCTTACCTGAGATGACATGTTATATTATTATATACTGTACTCTTTAAGCTAGAGAAAAAAATGTTAAGAAAATCATAAAGAATAGAAAGTATATTTACTGTTCATTAAATGGAAATGTATCATTATAAAGATCTTCATCCTCCTTGTCTTCACATTGAGTAGACTGAGGAAGAGGAGGGGTTGATCTTGCTGTCTCAGGGATGCAGGGAGGCAGAAGAAAATTCCTGTGTAAGTGGATCTGTGCAGTTCAAAATCAGGTGGTTCAAGGTCAATTGTATTTATATTTTTGGTAGGCTTTACTTATAAATTTTAGTAAGTAATAGATGACGTCTTTGGTTTAACGTATCACACACAGTGAAAACATTAAGGAGGATTTCCCTAGTCCCAGTACAAAATGTGTTATTTACGATTCAAGTGTCTTTTATATAATTTTTTTAAAAAAGTAGAATTCAGTACCATTAAGTGATATTTCCCATATGAAAGATACAGCATCAGACTTCATATCTGACATTGATCTTTTTTATGTAGTATTCTATATTTTAAACTATTAGCTGAAACTGTGAAGATAAAGATACAGAGGGGAGAAACATTTACAGCATATATCAAAACCCTTAATATATGTAGTATTTAAAGATCTCGTAAGTGTGAAAAGGAAACTCAAAAATGGGAAAATGGACCAAAAAATACAAGCAGTTCAGAACAACAATTATAGTTGGCAAAGAAATACATGAAAAAAATACATCAATAGTAATCAAAGAAATACAATTTATGGTAAATGACAAAATTGTTTTTGGTCTGAATCACCCAGTGGTTATGGGTTGGACATAGGAATTTGCTTTAGTGGGTCTAAATTATAGAAATACTTTGTTTAAGGTAAATAGGGCAGTGTATATAAAAAGTTGTTTCTTAACATTTGACTAATTTTTTCTTTGGGCATTTATTATAATAATGATAACCATTATTATTTTGAGACAGAGTTACTGTCGCCCAGGCTGGAGTGCAGTGGTGCCATCTCAGCTCACTGCAACCTCTGCTTCCTGGGTTCAAGTGGTTCTTCTGCCTCAGCCTTCCGAGTAGCTGGGATTACAGGCGCCTGCCACGACGCCTGGCTAATTTTCATATTTTTAGGAGAGACGGAGTTTCACCATGTTGGCCAGGCTGTTAACTCCCGACCTCAAGTGATCTGCCAGCCTCAGCCTCCCAAAGTGCTGGGATCACAGGAGTGAGCCACCATGCCTGGCCTCTAATAAATAATTACTGATTAGAGCATTTATCTTTAAGAATGTTTATCTCAGCTTTCTTTATAATAGCAAAAACAACCCAGGAAAATTGTGTTGAGTAATATAGAATTTGTTAAATTATGATAAATTCAATGAAGAAATAGATTTTTCACCCTTAAAAATAATGTAGTAAGGCTGGGCATGGTGGCTCACACCTGAAATCCCAGCATTTTGGAAGGCCAAGGCCGGAGGATCACTTGAGGCCAGGAGTTTGAGACCAGATTGGCCAACAGAGTGAGACCCTGTATCTACAAGAAAATTAAAAAATGAGTCAGGCTTGGTGGTATGCGCCTGTAATCCCAGCTACTTGGGATGCTGATGCATGAGTATTGCTTGGCCTGGTAAGTCGAGGCTACAGTGAGCTGTGATCATGCCACTGTACTCCAGCTGTAGAAGAATACATAATATGGGAAGGTGATCATGATATTGGAAGTAAAAAATTAGATTATGAAACAGTATGTGCTATTTGCATTAAAATTGTAATTTGTGTGTTTACATTTATTGTGTGTATATACGTGCACACATGATGTATATTAACACATGGAAAGATTAAGACTGTCTAAATATAGGACTTTTTTCACTGTAGGAACTACCTGTTGGATGTGTTTTGGGTACAGAACAAAATATAAATGTTACAAACCTTGACGTAAGGAAATAACAGAAAAAAGGGTAGGGAATAAAGAGAAAGCATATCATCTTATCTCTTGTAAGCAAGGGATTAACTGATATTATCTAAACAAGTATATAGTTTCTTAAAATGATTATATAAACTTTTTAATGTTCCTGTATTTAAAATTCCTTTATATTTTTGTTTATATTTTATAGTAGACAGTGTCTTTTATAAAGAAGAAGCAATGCCTTTAGTTTTTTTTAATGTTGGATTAAAATAAAATTAATCTTTAAGCCTTTTATTTCAAAACAGCATATGTATGTTATTTTCTTGTTCTTACATAAATTTATTACTGTCTCTGCTAGTTCCTTTGTTGCTATATGTATTTAGAGGGATGCTGGGAATGATGCTTGCCAGAGGTTAACACTTTATTTCTTGGATGTGGGATATTTATTACTTCCTTCTTGGTCCTTTTTGTATGGCTTGAATTCTTGAGATAATGATCATATGTTACTTTTATAAAGTCACTGCTTTTTTTTTTTTTGAGACGGAGTCTCGCTCTTTCGCCCAGGCTGGAGTGCAGTGGCGCGATCTCGGCTCACTGCAAGCTCCGCCTCTCGGGTTCACACCATTCTCCTGCCTCAGCCTCCTGAGTAGCTGGGACTACAGGTGCCCGCCACTACGCCCGGCTAATTTTTTGTATTTTTAGTAGAGACAGGGTTTCACCGTGTTAGCCAGGCCGGTCTCAAACTCCTGACCTCAGGTGATCCGCCTGCCTTGGCCTCCCAAAGTGCTGGGATTACAGGCGTGAGCCACTGCGCCCGGCCTAAGTCACTACTTTTTAAAAGATGTATTTATAACATTGTCCAAAGTAAGCCTACTGGCACCCGAAATTAGCAGTAATGCTGTCTACTGAATGAGAGATTCCTAGCCTTCATTTTGCAAGGTACCATAATGTGTCTTAAACTTCCTAATTCTCAATTATTTAGTACTTACTAATTTTTTTAAAAAAGAAAACGCTTTCTAGAAAAGTAAGTGCTTGGCTAGACAGAAAAAATTAGGGAATGAATTACAACATAATTTGAAATCAGGCCAGTGGGTCCTTGTAGCTCTATCATAGTACTATATTTATTCTGAATTAATTTATTTAAACAAATCACTAACATATTGTCTTACTCTGTCAAAGAATTCCCATAAATTTTGTCCTGTGGAATATTAAGCCAATATATATACAGTGACCCATTGAACCTATGGAAGCAAAAAGCAACTGCTTATCTAAAAGATATTTCTTATACCTACATCAGGCTTGCTTTATCACTAATTTTTACCTTTTCCTTTCATTCTCTCCTACTCTAGAATTGACAGGATAAATTTTATAGTTGTAACAGAGGTAAATCATGGCAGTGTTTACTATTGAAGACTTTGGAATCTGACTAGTGTTGACCCTCAGCCCCCTGCAAGCACTGGCCCAGTAATTTGACTTCTTTGTAAGTCCCAGCTTCCTTATCTGTAAAAGTACATACAATAGTATCAGTTTCAGAGAATTGTGACCTTCAAGTGACATAGCATGTAAATTTAGCTGTAAAACTAAATTAAACATAACCAAAAACTAACACTGGTTTAAATACATAGGAATTTTACAATTTAATGCAGTAAGAAGACCAGGCATAGGCAGTACAGGGTTGGCATAGCAGTTCAATAAGGCCATCAGGCACTGATCTCTTTTCATCTTAATGCTCTGCCACTCTTAGCTCATACATGGGCTTTGTCCTTAATCGTTTTGCCTTATAATCACAAGATTATTGCTTCTTCCTGGGTAGAAAGTAGGAGGGAAAAGACCAAGGACAAAAGTATCTTTTTCCCAGTGAGATTTGGCCTTTTTGTTTCTGCATCTGATTGGTTAGGCTATTCTAGTTGCAGGGGATTCTGAAAAATCATACTTTTAGCTGGGCATATTGTTTGCCTGATCAAAACTGGGGTATTCCTGGTGAGAAAAGGAGAATGAATATTGTATAGGTATCGTATAATATCTGCCACCATATATAAAGTGTAATCAATAACTGATAACTTTTGTTATCTTTAATAATTAATAAAGTTTCCACCTAAGTGAACTTTATTCCTGTATTATCAGTCACAAAATCATACTTAATTTCTTTCCTAGTCTTATGGTGTCCAAGGGAAAGCCAAAATCTCTTAATGTGAAAGTGTTAAACAGCTGTCTTGAGGCTACATATGAGAGACTGTCTTCTTGGCTCTCAAACTTAATTTACAATTCTTTCGTTATGAATAATGCCATCAAGACATCGTTGCAGATTGTGGTGTTTGTCATACCCTGAATTATTTCTTTATTCATTCCCAGGAGTAGGGTTACAGTGTTATAAGGGTTAAACATTTCTGTGATTCTTCATGTTTCTCCAAAATAATTATACCTAGTTAGAAAGCCTCCAGCAGTATATGAATGTTCTTTAACTTCAAATAGCATTGGGGGACATGTTTTTCTTTAGGTTGATAAATCTGATGTTCTGTAGAGATAAACCAATAGTCCTTTGTCATTTTAGTTTGCATGTTTAAATAATCAGAAAGATTGAATGTCTTTCACTTTTTTTCTTTGAATAATTGTTTCCTCTTAGCATTATTAGTAAGCAAATAGTTTACTAGTTTTTTTGGCTTTTTTTTTTTTTTTTTTTTAGGTGATACAGAGTGTCACTCTTTCACCCAGGCTGGAGTGCAGTGGCACAGTCTCAGCTCACTGAAACCTCTGCCTCCCGGGTTCAAGCAATTCTCCTGTCTCAGCCTCCTCAGTAGCTGGGATTACAGGCGTGCGCCACCACACCCAGCTAATTTTTGTGTTTTTAGTAGAGATGGGGCTTCACCATGTTGGCCAAGCTGGTCTCAAACTCCTGACCTTAATTGATCCACCCACCTCGGCCTCCCAAAGTGCTGGGATTACAGGCGTGAGCAACCGCGCCCAGCCTTTTTTGGCATTTTAAAAAGATAATGTGTTATGAGAAAATTCAGAGAACACAGTATGATGTGTTCACAAAGTCTACAGAGGCAGTTGTAGAATATGTTGAAATTTTATTAACAAAATCTCTGCCAGCCAGCCTTAGTTCTATTTTCCTAAGACTTTAGATGCCATTTAAGGGTTTACCATATTATAACGTGACTCAGTCAAATTTGAGGAGAGGAGCTTCTTTTAAAAAGAAAACAGATACAATTTTTCTAGGAACTATATTAAAATAGATAAAATTAGTGCTTTGCATAGTAAGAATAATCACCTTTGGTGATTTTTTCATGGCAGTTATTCATGATAGATTTACCTCTGCCCCCTTCTCAATATTTCGTTATAAAAGTTTCAAACATACAGTACAGGCTTTTAAAATTATTTTTGGTATTTTTCTTTTATTTCCTTGCAACCCAAGCAAAATATTAACTTAAAAGGATGGGTTTTAAAATACAAGTGTCACTTGTTTTGCCTCGTTACGAAGAACGTATGGGGGACAGAGAATGGCTCTGTTTAGCACTCAGTGTTTTGCATCAATCTCAATCTCATAAACAGTGGTAATCTCATACAGCCTAGTCTCAGTACAGCATAAAAGGAAGTCGTTGAGGAAAGGGACAGGGATATGTTAATAGAAGCTTTAATTTTCCAGTGCCTGAGTTAAAGCTTTATAGACTATTCAGATGGCCCCAATAGAAACATACCTGTTTGAGTAAAAGCCAAAGAGTGTGTGGGGTCAGAGTGGTTGCTTACTTCCAAAGGAAGATTTGGATAAACTGGTAAACTACATTAACATAATTGAAAGCTTAGTTTATTCACTATGCTTTAAGCTATTAAAATAATATCTGCTTTCAATAATTCATTTAATCCAATTGGCACAATTTAATGGTTGCTGGTTTGCTTCGCAATCTATGGTGGTTATTTAAATTTTTTTGCTTGTCTTTGTCAAATATTATTTTTCATGAAATTTTTGTAGTTGCTAACTTAATGTATTCCATTTTGAAACATGTGTTCATTGAAAGTTTTACCATTCAGCCCATTTACCTGTTTACTTTAGAGTTGGTCTAAATGTTATTGATGATTCCTCTTTCAGTTGAGTGAATCTTCTCATCACTAAACTTTTAGGCTTATCTGTAAAATTTTCAAATGCGGTGCTTAGAGGTTACTTGTTCTCTAAGTTGTTTTTTTTGAACACTTGGTTACTTATACCTAAATAAAATCATGAATACTGTGTAACAGTGATCCTGGAAAAAAGTTTGTCAATTAAGGATATGAAGAACACAATAATATTGTGAGTTGAAATGGTATTTGTAAGTCAAAATATATTTATAAGTAAAAATACCTGCTCTGGCCATATTGCCAAAGTCAGTTCTCCATATTCATATTTCTCTGTCATGAATTGTTAGGCAGAATTCCACATATATATATATATATATATATATATATATATATATATTTTTTTTTTTTTTTAATGCAGAGTCTCACTCTGTCACCCAGGCTGGAGTACAATGGCATGATCTCAGCTCACTGCAACCCCCGCCTCCTGGGTTCAAGTGATTCTCTGGCCTCAGCCTCCCAAGTAGGTGGGATTACAGGCATACGCCACCACACCTGTCTAATTTTTGTATTTTTAGTAGAGATGGGGTTTCACCATGTTGACCAGACTGGTCTTGAACTTCTGACCACAGGTAATCCACCCACCTTGGCCTCCCGAAGTGCTGGGATTACAGGCGTGAGCCACTGCACCCAGCCAGAATTCCATATTCTTAACTGATAAACTTTGTTTTGATTTAGGTTACTTTCTTTCCAGACGGTCTTCAGTAGTAATCACTGTAGTAATTTATACCATTTGAAGTGTATATGATTTGTAGAAAGGTCTGGGGTGTAGGATGATGGTGCAGTCCAAAGTGTTTTACTGTCTCCGGAGTCGTGTTGGCACTCATAGAACAAAAAGCATAAGACAAGTTCTAAACAGAAAACCAGTGATAGAGTACTGGCTCATTTACTGTTATTCAGAAGTTGAAAAAGTATATAGCCTCAAAAAAGACAGTATGTTTTAATATACAACATCAGTAATACCTGTTATTGAAACTGCATGGTTGAATTTCCCAACTTTAAGATATTTTTGTTGAAGAATTTGAAATATTAGATGTTGACCAAACCTGTGTTTTAAATATAATTTTGGCTTTACTTTAAAAATATTCTTTTGGCAAAACAATGATAGCTTATTAACTGGTAGTCTTTTGAAAAATGTTGGTTTGTTGAATTCTGCATTTCCCTCCGTGTGCTTTTTTCTCTTCTCCTGTCTCTTCTCATTCTGTAGATTCAGATCCAGGACATACAAGTGAAAATTGGGGGGAGAGACTTATATCTTCTTACAGGACATACTCAGGTAATTAGATTATCAGGTGTTCCTGTTTAGCCAGTGGTTTCTGTCACATTTACAATTAATTATTGTACTATAAGTAACTTACTTTCAAACCAGTATATGGATATCTTTGGTTAAATAAATGAACTACATGGGTGACACCACATTTTCCAATTTTTGCTCCGAGGTACTCAGTGTATCATATCTAACACAAGCTATGTGTGAACCTTGTAGCAGGACTGCCATATACCTCCACTCCAATTTTTTACAGCACAATGTGGGGAACACCATTCATGTAGAAAACAGTGTGAAAGTCAACCCCTGGTGTTGCATAGTGTAGTGACTCCTATGGGAAGATACCCAAGTGTTTTGTTGTATACCCTTCACAAGGTATACCAAGTGTGCTGATTTCAATAGACAGCGTCATCTTACCCTTTAGTCATGTGATGTTTTTTAAAAAACACATTTAATACAATTTTTTTCCATTGAACTCATTAGCCTTTATTGACTTTGTTGCCTAGGTAAATTTAACTATAACTGAATTAAAATATAGGTCACCTAGAGAAATGCCATTACCACTGTGTTGCAACCTCTCTATTAAGCTATGGCACCTGTTATTATAATGTTAATGATTCGTAATTGCTCCAGATAGAATACAAGAGGATATACAAGTACTGTGTCCTTTTAAAATAAAGAGTAAATGTATTCTCTAGTATGTGAAAGCTAATTAGTTAAATGTTTTTTGATTGTCTTTTTTTAAATTGGCTAACATTGTTATCTCTGAACTTAAATAAAAATATGATTTTTTTTAGTCCCTGGGTGTCTAAGTGTCTAGTTTTCAGATATGACATTTAGCTATAAAAACTAAAGTAAACCTGTTTTTATACACTTTTTATTTATTTTATACATTTGTGGGGTTGGGTAGGGGCAGTGGAAGAACCAAATAATTATTCTTAAAATTATCCCTAAAGTTTTAATTGAGCTGATAAGTCAATAGTGCCTGGTAACCAAAATTGAGGGGATGGGGCATATTTACAGTCAGTTACTGTGGAATTAGGCATGCTTTTCTAAAAGGTGACTTCTGAGTACCCAAAGTGCCCCTGAAAGAGCTGTATGTATATGAAGCCATCCATAATCTGAGTATCATTGCCGGAAATCAAAAGATGCAGACATTCAGTTAGAGATTCATATAGATATTTTAGAACCAGAGAGTAATGGCAGTTTTTTTTTTTTTTTCAGAATTGAAGTATGTACATTGCAAACAGGATTGATTTAATTATGTTCATCTATATTTGAGTCGTGATTCCATTGTTTGATTCTTATAGTGACTTCTTTGTGGGAAGATGTTGTATTCTTTAATTTTTGAGACACTAATAGGTTTATGAACCAAGTTCCCTAAGAAAAACAATTTTGTCTCTTCTACTTAATAAGTCCTTAATACTTAATTGGGATGTGATGATGTTGAGCTTTCTATTTATTCTGACAAGACATAAAAAGAAAGCATTAATTTTCAGCATTATAAAACTGGAACATGTTTGTATATCTGAAGATCCTCTAAACCTTGAAAGAATGTTGGAGCGTTGAAAAGTCCATTTCTCTGTTTGCTTTGAATAGTCTTAAGTGAATCTCATGTATATTTTCTTAAAAAATCCCTAGGCTGTCTGAATGGAACTTAAGTTTATAGTAGACTGTGCCAAATGAACACATTTGTCAGTATACTTACATTGAAACTTCAAAGTTCTTGTCTATTATTAGGGCAAATAAATACATTTTTCAGGTACTGAATCTTGAGAAGTAGCTAACTCTTTTTTTAAGTGTTATTTAATCAGCTTCCTGACAAGAGAAGTAGCTAACTCTTTATAAGATATATAATATATTATCACTTTTTACTTATGATGGGTCAGAGGAAACAAATTCTTTACCGGACAAATCCCAGATAGTCTTGTTGACTGCTTTTAACTTGAAAACGCATACTTTGGGACATATTAGTCTAACACAGTTTTGACACACAGTATAGTTGTCTGTGCCGGCTGCTGTTTTCTTACTTTCCTATCTCATGCAGAATATGAACTCAGACATATGACTATGGTAACTGAAAGAAAATAGAGTTTATATTGGATGCTAGCATCTGATTCGAATTTTGTTTTAAATATTTGGAATATATCCAATTTGTTTATTTCTTTCCAAAATAATTACATCTTTATTTGGCAGCATGGCATTCTAATGATGCATATATAAGTATCTTTTTACTGTTGTCTGGGTATATATTACTTTATCATGTTAGACTGGCTTTTTTAAAACCTTGTGTTAAAATGCAGTCAAAATAAAAAAGGCAGTTGTTTTACAAACAGAAATGCAAAATTTTCCCCAATATTTAGAAAATATTTTGAGGGTAGATGCTAAGTATTTTTGTTTCCTCTAATTACTAGATTTTATTTCTTGTCTTTGAAACATCTCTTCTATTTTCTATAAAATTTTCACATGTTAAATATATTTATTTTAGGAGAGAAATACATTCTTTATAGTTAAAGATTTGTTATTCAAATGGAAAACTATTAAAACAACAACACTTGTGGTTCCTTATTAAATACTAGAGAACCAAGATATGCAGAAAATTAAGAGAAAAAATCCATATATGCTTCAGGAAAAAATTGGCTTCTCCAAAGATCTGTTTAGGGCTTTATAATGCAGCATAAGTTAGGAAAAGTACTGTGCTAAGATTGGATTTATACTAAATTGGATCATTAATGATCATGAAATAAAAAATGAAACAAAAGATTACACTGGAAAAAAAGTTGATTTAAATAAGTCTTGAAATTTTGTTTTAATGCAAAACCAAATATTCAAGAAAATGGACTTTTTAGGAAATGTTTAATTTTGAAAGATTTGTGGACAGCAGAGTTTTTAAAATTAGGACCTCTGATTTTTCTCAGCCATAAAGGTAACAGAGTATCCTGATTAAGTGGCACACTGGAAGAATTATTAATTTCTGATGCCTGCTAATAATACCAGGTTTTAATTAGTTTTTTTAAACTTGCTAGATTAAAACATGCTTTTTTTTAAGAGCATTTTAGCTGCTCTTCATATCTGCTTGAAAAAAAGACACTATTTTGACTACTAAGACTTTCCTTTTCCCATTTTTGCTATTTTTAAATATTCTTTATTTTACTTATTTGTTTTTGCAGCTCCTCTTTGCAGGTACCCTCAAACCTGGATCAGTAAATTCCAGATATTTGTATAGGGTTTCCCAAGAAATAGATGCCTGGACAGGTAATAGCCAGACCTCTGCATTTGGTTGCACAGAGCACCTGCCTTAACTCCCAAAGAAGTCTTACAGAAAAGACAAACATCTGTATCTCTTACTTACAGAATTCAGTTCAGTCTGAATTTGCTGACACTTAATGGGGAATGCAGGCTGCATTGCTAATGGGTTTCCCAGATAGTTAAATCTGAGCGCTAACTTGGTGATGGATCAGATCTCTTTGAAAAGGTCCTTGAAAATTTTTGGATCTTTGCAATATCTGTTAACCTATAGCCACACGGAATCTTTAATTTGTGCATTCTTGGCTTTGGCTAATGTCATTTCATGTTCAGCTATCCTATGATTGGAATAAAATGATTTGGTACTTTTTTTCAGTAGTTATTCTGTGTGATAAGACTTGTCTTAAATATTTAGCTCATTGGAAGATTGTATAAATCATTGCTGGAATTAAGGAAGTAATTTGAAGGAGCATTGCTATATAGGCTTATCAGCAATTACGAATAAAATTATAGTGAATAAAAGAGGTTTCAAAGATGTAATACTAAAGAATGTCTGCACTGTTATCAAATTAAATTTTACTAGAACAAGTCATTAAGGTAAAATTTTACTAGTAATAAATTTCCCAAGTATTACTAATTTTCTGAAAACAGTAGAATTAAGAATATATTTTTTTCAAAGCAGTCAGGAAGAAAATTGTTTATATAATATAAAACCCATTGTGCTTTTGTCTGGCTACTACTAGTTAATATATTGTACACATTTCTCATAAATATGTACAGCATATCAAGAAAATCATCTTAAACTTGCTTTTTTTGAGTACTTGGATTTGTTTCAAATTCTTACATATTTGTTAATAATTCCAGAGAAAGAAGGTCCAGAAAAGAAGAAGACAAAAAAGGAAGCTGGAAATAAGAAATCGACACCAGTTAGCATTCTTTTTGGTTATCCACTCTCTGAGCGAAAACAGATGGCACTTCTTATGCAGATGACAGCAAGAGACAACAGTCCAGGTGATACCTACCATCATTGAGTTAATGTGTTCCTTAGTTTTCTTCAGGCAACTGTAGTCTTGTCTTAACAATTATTTTAACTATTTTTCATTTTTATTCTTTCTTGGATTTAATCAGAATTACTTGTAAGTCAGTGGTAATTTTATGATTATTTGTGTGACAGTTTATCATCTGTATCCTCTGCTAAAGTAGAAGCTATACAAGAGTAGGGGTCTTTACACCATGTGTAATCCATATTTTATTAAGATCTAAATTTTTTTATAAGGAAAAATGTCAGCAGTATATTAACATTCATTTTATATTTCATGTCCATTTCCAGCTAAGGTGTTGTGCCACATGTATGTATGTTTATTTATATGCTGTGTGCTCCAAAAATAATTGATGATGACTTACCAGCAGGACAAAAACAAAAAGGGAACAAAACAAACAACATGCTAATTTATAAAAGGGAGCTAAAAAGGTAGATAAAATCCAGACAACTGGCCTGAGATAGTTATTACTATTCACATTCTGGCAGCTAAAAGAACAAAAGAAAAATTTTGAATTACATAGTTCTCATTGACTGATTCAAGAAAGTAAATCACTTTTGTCTGGAGAAAATTTCTTTTGGCCCTGAATTCAAAGCAATTTTATGTAAGACTCTGGGTTACATAACAGACCATGTTGAAATGCATTGAGAAGGATAATTTTTTCAGTGAGTTTTTCCTGTATTGCCTCTTTTTAAAAAATGGGATGACATGGTTAAATTCTTAAGAGTTTCTAAATATTATAATTTCAAAGCATGAGTGTACCTAATATCTGTCACTGCTAAAAAAATGTTTTAGGGCTTCCTGCTTTTAAAAATAGAGTACGTTGTGGTTACTCCTACCTTTTCCACCTCCAACATGGGAAAGTCTGTGACCAAATTAAAGACATTTTACCATGTAAAAACTTTGACTGTTTCTGTAAAATTTTGACTTTGACTTTAAGTCTGATTTAATAGTTAAATGGAAAGACATTTGTTAAAACTGATTTTTTAAAATAACGTGAACTTTTGTCCTTCTTAGAATAAATTAAAAGACCAACAGACAAAAAGTAAAAGTCTTTCATCTCCAGTCACCTCCCCTCAAGAGGTGACTACTGTTAACAGTTTCTTATCTTTATTTATGTGGCTTTTCTAGGCATAAACATACAAATACGTATCTTTTGTTATGGGTTAATTTTTTTTTTTTTGGTATAAATAGTATACCATAATACTGTTCTGCAGTTGGTCCTTTTAAGGGTGATTCTTAGTCAACTCTATTAATATGTATAGAATTAGAATGGAAAACTTTTTGAAATATCAAGCGGTTTGCCATCATACAGATATACTTGGAGTTTATGGTTAATTGTTTTATTCATTAGATAAGTCTTTAGATTTTAAGAAATTCAGCAAGCAAATTCTCTTGACAAATAATTTTACTATAAGGATTATAGTAAAATGTATTCATTCAACAAATATTTCTTGAATACCACTGTGGTATATAAGAAGTCTTCCAAGCAGTGATGAGTAAGATAGATAAGGCCTTTTTCTTAGGGAGTGTAAATTTCTAGAAAAACTTCTGTAGGAAACTATTACTGAGACAGTGTACTTTAAAATCCAAAAGGTAGGGCTGGGCATGGTGGCTTGAGCCTGTAATCCCAGCACTTTGGGAGGCTGAGGTAGGTGGATCACTGAGGCCAGGAGTTTGAGACCAGCTTGGCCAACATGGTGAAACCCTGTCTCTACTAAAAAATACAAAAATCAGCTGGGCATGGTGGCACACGCCCGTAATCAGCCACTCGGGAGGCTGAGGTAGAAGAATTTCATTTCTTGAACCCAGGAGGTGGAGGTTGCAGTGAGCCGAGATCAAACTACCACACTCCAGCCTGGGCAACAGACTGAGACTCTGTCTCAAAAAAAAAAAAAAAAAAAAAAATCCAAAAGATGAACCTTACACTTTTTTTTTTTTTTTTATTGAGGAAAGGATGGTATTGCCTTAGAGCTCTAATCATGTCAGGTTTTAAACTGGTAAAAAGTTATTTTCCATAGATTTCTTTTCTCTTAGAGCGGTTTCTTTTATATTGTTGTAAATTTTCAGAATTAATTAACACTGTATATATGTCTTGAATCCTTAATTAAGAAACCAGTTTTTGTTTTTTTTTGTAGTTTTGAAATTGGAGAGGAGACTTTGGGCATCATCTAATTTAACTTGTTTTTTTTAAATATAGAAACTAGAACAAATATCAAAATATGAGAATCAAGGCAAAGCAGAGTTTTTAAAGGCCCTTTTCCAGACTGCACTTATTTTTTGTAGCTCTTCTCTTTCATTTTCATAGTAAAATCGTTATGACTTTGATTTGCACGTAATATAAGAACAGAAGAACTCCAATGCTTTGTCTGAGTCAGGGGTGTGGACTCCAGCCTTCAATTTCACTTCCTCTAGGTCTTAGAATAATAGCATAACATACCTAGGAAAAATGTTTCATAGTTCATCACATCATTCATTAAGGAAACATTTTAGAGTACATATTTGGTACTTTATCATTTTAAACCAATTTTATGAATTGACAAAACATTTTTTTTAATCGGCTCATGATATTTGATAACCCTAAGGGAGGATCTCCGTGTATTTGGGTCATTAACGTATCATCCAAGTCAAGGTTTAGGTTGTTAGGGTGAGAAGGCATTCCTTGTGTTTCAGGAGATTAGCATATTACCAATAAAAACATTTAAATAAGTATACAAAATATTTAGCCTAGAACTTCTGCTAACTTTCTTCTTTCTTACAGATTCCACACCAAATCATCCATCACAAACAACGCCTGCCCAAAAGAAAACTCCCAGTTCTTCATCTCGACAGAAAGATAAAGTTAATAAAAGAAATGAACGTGGTGAAACTCCTTTACACATGGCTGCTATTCGAGGAGATGTGAAACAAGTTAAAGAATTAATAAGTTTAGGGGCAAATGTGAATGTGAAAGATTTTGCAGGTAAGACTAGTAATTCAATACCTACTATTCAGGCACTAAAATTTAAACAGATCCTGGTTACAATTTAATCTACATTCTTTTATTCCTTTTGCTGAAATGAAAGAGTTCTAAAAATATTCTTTATTACAAAACTTTGGAGTTTGTAAATAAAACCCCTGATCTGTACTACAATTCCATGTCAATAATTACTCATATTTTTACATACTAAACTTATACTTTAGTTGACATATTACTTGCTGTATAGTTCTTTATCCAAGTTAGGTTTTGCCCTAGATGAATTTGAGTTACATGTTTTCAAAGTAGTTGATTCATTCATAAGTATTTTAAGAACATTTATTAACTTGAACCATGAGGACTGTAAGAGTGTGGTGTTATTACTTTCATTTTCATTATTCAAGTAGCATACCAGTACATTCTTGCTGTAAATAATTCAACAGTAAAAGTATGTAGAGAACAATTCAAAAATTTTCTTTAATTTCACATACTGCACAACCCTGCCCTCCCTCCCACGCAGGTTCTTTCTCTTCCACAGTACTATTGTTAACGCTTAGGAGGTTACTCATTCAGTTCATTTTTATTATATATGTATAAAGCAAATACTTATATAATGGCTTTTTAAAATGAAATTATTCCATCTGTATTAATCTGTAGTTCTGCAACCTGCCTTAATGTCTTACAGATACTTCTATCAGTATATATAGGTAGGCCTGCCTACTCCATTAATTTTTAATAGCTGCATAATATTTTCTGGTATAGCATTCCATAGGCTACACTGTAGTAAATACCTATATAGAAACATCTTTGTGTATATTTATAGAAGTATTTCAGTAGAAGTGAAATTGCTAAATCAACGGAGATACATGTTTTAAATTTTTGAAATAATGGAAATTGCTCCCCCAAAATTCTGTATCAATTCATACTACCATCAAGAGTATATGAAAGAGCCATTTTCCTCATATCTTCACTAAAACTGGATATTATCAACTTAATTATTAACAATCTGATGAATGAAAAAAATCTTAATTTGGATTTTCATGATCAGAAGTGATGGTAAACATTTCTTATGTTTATTATAAATTTGTGTGTATTTTGTGAATTGTTAGATCCATTCCTTTGCTCATTTTCTTTTGGTTTAGTACTGTTTTTAACCTACAAGAGCCTTTAGTCTAGATTTTCTCTATCAAATATGCAAAGGTTTTCACAATCTGTGGCTTAGGTTGAATACACTCTCATTACAGTGTTTATTGTACTAAAGTTTTCATCTTTTCTGTATCATATCAATTGAGCTTTATGGGTTCTTGGTTTGGTATTTTATTTAAGAAGGCCTTCTCTTTCTGTGTATCATAAAACTATTCCTATATTTTCTGTTTTTCAAATTTTGTTTCTGTTTTGTTTTTACATGTAGCCCTATTATAATACACCTGGAATTTCTGTCTTTATTTGGTGTGAGTGGGGAATGGTGTGATATACAGTATCTGCCTTAAAGAGTGAGACTTAAAATGCATGGCATTTATTCTAGAGGAAAACTTGACATTATTTGTCAGAAACCTAAAAAATATTTCTTTCATCTGACGATTCCACTTCCAGGGATTTATTTTAAATAGTTAATCATGGATGGACATGAAGATTTAGTTGTAAGGATACTTGTTACAGCATTGTTTCTAATTAAAAACTAGCAATAATCTGTATCCTTAGTAATAGGAACTTGTTGAAGGAAATTATGGTATATTTGATTAGTACAATACTATGTTGTAGAAAAGTATAATGACATAGGGAATTATTTTCACTTTAGTAAGTAGAGGAAGCAGGTTGTTATTCATCTAAGTTTTATAAATATGCGAGAGAGCTAGTAGGTATGTTGGAGTCTTCAAATTATTATATCTGGGTGGTGAGATTATAGACAGTGTTTATTTTCTTTGTATTTTTAAGTTATCTAATATTTCTTTTGTGAACATGTAACTTTTTAATTACAAAAGTAATTAAGTTTGTTTTAGTTAAAATAAGTATTATGTCCAGAAAATACTGTATCAACAGAATAAAGCCCTTAAGACATCAGGATTTTTGTTTACTGAAAGACTCTAATCAAGCTTACTAATATTTCGCCTCTTTAAAATTCTTTTTTCATAGTTTAAATGATTATTAAAAATTATATCAAGCTTATATTTATTGGAAAGCTTAAATATTTAATACTTTTGTCAAATAATTTAGCACAGTGGAAATACTGTTGACCCTTGAACTGTGTAGGTCTACTTATGTGTGGATTTTTTTCAGTAAATACATTTGAAATTTTTTTTGAGATTTGGAACAATTTGGAAAAACTCATAGATGAACTGCATAGCCTGGAAATATTGAAAATAGGAAAAAATTAAATACATTATAAGTGCATAAAAGATACCTAGATACTAGTCTATTCTATCATTACTACCATAAAATATACACAAATCTGTTCTAAAAGGTTAAAACATATGCATACAAACATAGGCTATACATAGCACCGTTCAGAATCAGGAGAAATGTAAGCAAACATAAAGATGCAGTATTAAATCATAACTGCATAAAATTTACTGTAGTACATATTGTACTCCTGTAATAATTGTATAGCTACCTCCTGTTGCCATTGTGGTGAGCTCAAATGTTGGGACTATCTGCTTAAAACACCATGTGACTGACACAAATCATCTCCACATAAGCAGTTCGTCTCTCCAGTAAGTTGCATGCCACAGTGAAACGTGTGATTCTTGCATATTTTTCATCGTGTTTAGTAGAATACTGTAAGCCTTAAATAACACCAGGGGACCCATTTTAAGTGCTCCTAGTGATACTAGAAGTGCTTCTAAGAAACAGAAAAGTTATGACATTAAAAGAAAAAATTGAATTACTTGATAATGTACTATAAATTGAGGTCTGCAGCTGTGGTTACCTGCCATTTGAAGATGAATGAATCCCGCATAAGGACCAGTGGAAAAAAGGAAAGGAAATTTGTGAAGCCATTGATGCAGCTAGTGGGTTTGAAAACCTTGCACTTTTTTGTAAAACATTCTTTTATCTCATGCAGCTTTTATGTGGATGCAAGATTGCTATTAAAAAGGCGTACCTACAGATTAGATTGAAGAAAACGTGAAGTCATTATACAACAATTTTAAGGAAGGTGAAGGATCTAAAGCTGGGGAATTTAATGCCAGCAAAGGATGGTTTAATGATTTTAGAACAAGGTTTCGTTTAAAAAAATGTCAAGATAACAGGAGAAGTGGCTTCTGTCCACTGATAGGCAGCAGATGAATTCCCAGATACCATTAAGAAAATCGGTGAGGAGAAGGGATATCTGCCTGAACAGTTTTTTAATGTGGACAAAAGTACCCTATTCTGGGAAAAAGAAAAATCCACAAAGGACATTTATTAGTAAGGAAGAGAAACAAGCACCAAGATTTAGGGCAGGAAGGGATTAGCCAACTCTCCTGTTTTATGTAAATACAGTTGGGTTTATGATCAGGACTGCCCCCTGAACCCTGAAGGGAAAAGGTAAACCCAGCTGCCAGTCTTTTGGTTGTATAACACGAAGGCCTGGACAATGAGAACTCTTCTGGATTGATGTCATCAATTTCTTCCTGAAGTCAGAAAGTACTTTGCCAGGAAGGAGGCTGTCTTTTAGTGTCCTCTGGCCTCCCAGAACCCTATGATTTCAATACCAAAGGCATTAAAGTGGTGTACAAACACGGTGTTTCTAAACCAGCCTCTAATTAGAGGGTCATAAGGAACTTTAAGGCTCATTACACACGGTACTCCAGGGAAAGGATTGTCAACGCTGTAGGAGAGAACTCCGATAGAATGTCATGAAAGTCTGGAATGATTACACCGTTGAAGATGCCGTGATTGTTAAAGAAAAAGCTGTGAAAGCTCTCCTCCTGGAGAAAACTGTGTCCAGATGTTGTACATGACATCACAGGATTTACCACAGAACCAGTCAAGGAAATCATGAAAGAGATTGTGGATATGGCAAAAAAGGTAGGGGGTGAGAAGTTTCAAAATATGGATCTTGGAGGAATTGAGGCGCTAGTAGATACTACATCAGAGGTATTAATAGGTGACTTGATGGAGCTGAGTGCTTCCAAAACAGTTGCAAGTGATGAGGAAGAAGACAGAAGAAGCCATGCCAGAAAACAGATTGACCTTAGAGGGTTCCAATAATTTAAGGCTGCTTTTACTTTTTTATTTTTTTTTAAACACAAGCCCTTGTATGATCCAGGCACTGAAACTAAAGCACACAGTGGAAGAAGGAGGGTGGTACTATATTAAAACATTTTTAGAGAAATGAAAAAGCAAAAAAGTGAGACAGAAATTACGATGTATTTTTGTGAAGTTACACCAAATGTGCCTTCCTCTCCCACCTTTACTTTTACTTCTTCTCCCTCTGCCGCCTCTGAGACAGCAAGACCAACCCCTCCTCTCCCTTCTCCTCAGCCTACTCACCGTGAAGATGATGAAGATGACCTTTTTGATGATCTACTTCTACTTAATGAATAATAGATTTTTCTTACTATTTTGTTAAATAACAATTTTTTTCTAACTTGCTTTATTGTAAGAGTACAGTATGTAATACATATACAAAGTATGTGTTAGTCAAACTGTTCATGTTACTGGTAAGGCTTCCAGCTAACAGTAGGCTATTAGTAGTTAAGTTTTGGGGAGTCAAAAGTTATATGTAGATTTTTGACCGCATGGGAGTTAACACCCCTAACCTTCACCTTGTTCAAGGGTCAACTGTAATATTATCTTGAATGAACCTTCAGTAAATTGATATTGTTCTTAATTATTTTTAGTAGCTTCTTCATCACTCCTTTTTTCTTTTGCACAATGTGCAATTTTAGAATTGATATGTCACACATAGTTATGTATATGAAAAGCATATATTTTGAAGTAGCGCAAGTGAATCATGTTAAATTAATAATCTAACTTTAGGTTGGACACCACTGCATGAAGCTTGCAATGTTGGATATTATGATGTTGCTAAGATACTTATAGCAGCTGGAGCAGATGTTAACACACAAGGATTAGATGATGACACTCCACTCCATGATTCTGCTAGTAGTGGGCACAGAGATGTAAGTATGATAGAAAAAAATCAATAATACACATTTTTAAAATATAAATTCAACCCAGAGTAATTTCATTCACTTCTTAGTCATATGATCTGTGTCATATTCCACTCATTGCTTGATCAACTCATCTATATTTTGTTTTCCCTTTTTTCTACTTTCTAAGTATTAGTTCATAGTCAGATTTAGCATTTTCTTTTCATAAAACCCATTTAATTTGACAGTTGATTAAATAATGTGGCAAAATTTTTATTTCAAGGCATTCTTTATAAGACAATTGGATGTATGAAAGTAGTCTTTATATATAGTAAAAATTATACAGTGTTGAAGTGCCTATCTTTTGAAAGGCATTTTATTTTAGTTGAGACAAAAATAGAATTTGGAGTAAAGATAGATACAAGTGCAGTTCTGGCCTGGCCAGTTTACTAGCTATGTAATCTTGAACAGGTTACTTCCCTCCTCGGAACCTCCGTTTCCTCATCTTTAAATTATATGATAAGTAATACCTATCTAAAATTGATATTTCGAAGGAAAAAAAGACACTACATGTAAATGCACATTGAAATTTAAGATGGTCTAGAAATATCAGGGGTAAAAGATTAAAAAGCTACCTTTGTGGGTGCAGTCAAATACACCTAAAATTCAGAAATTAAAAATGCTATTTTTTTCTCAATTACATTTTTATAAGACATTTTTCCTTGTTTCTCAGCAAAGAAGTCTTATTTTGAATGAAGAAAAATGTAGCTTATAAATAATTTTTCTAAACTGATTCTTGCTTACCAGTGGTCTACTCTTTTCTCTGTGCTCCTTTGGCAATTTGTACAAACCTATATCATAGCATTTACTACCTTATTTTTTACTGATAATCTTGTCTAGTGTCATGTTTCCTGCACTAGACTGCAAATACTACCATGCATACTGGCATTTTGTGTTGTTTTCTGTTATTTACTCTGGAACTGCTTGTCACCTAGAAATGTTCAGCAAATCCATCATGGATGCACTTGTAGACAGATGGATAGGTAGATGAATGGATAACTGACTGAGGATAGGCAGAATGACAAAAACTTAATCCATCAGGCCTGACAACATGTAGGGTACATTGCCCTTTCCTTTGAATTTATTGGAAACTGACTTAATTTTCTGGCTTTGATATTTTAAATATTGCCCTTTTAAAAAATATTACTGATAGTTTACCAAGAATGAATGATTTTCCTTTGAATATGATAATAAAGGTTTCCCGATTTCTAAGTGTAATTTTAAAGAATTATGCCGTGACTAAGACATGGTTTCTGTGAACACAAGTTTCTAAATATGCACATAGCTGCAGCATATTTCCAGAAGCTGACCTTTTGAGCTCATGTACTTACAAGGACTCACACTATTTCCAGTCTCTTCCCAGAGGGAGGGACCTTTGCTTTTCCTCCTGCCAACATGCCTAGGATAGTAGGAGTCACCACTGAAGAGCTATTGAGAGCTATTTTCTCCTTGTTCCTTTTACTTGTGCCTTAGGAGGAAGAATGAGAGCCACCACAAATTCATTTCTGTATATCCATAATGTGTATTCTGAGCTACTCCCAAATAATTAGATTTCTTTCAGTAATAGTCATGACAACTTCAGCCATCCATAAAGCATTTTTAAGATGGGAAAAGCAGAAATATAACGGTTCTGTAGCCAGGTCTAAATTATTACAGAGAGGATTAACATAGCTTACTAAGAACCTAATTTTTGACTTGTTTGTAAATGTGTAGTAATTCCTAAAACACTTTTTCTTCTTTTTTCTTTTTTTTTTTTTTTGAGACAGCATCTTGCTGTATCACCCACACTAGAGTGTAGTGGTGCAATCACAGATTACTGCAGCCTCAACCTCCTGGGCTCAAGTGATCCTCCTGCTTTAGCTTCCCAAGTAGCTGGACTACAAGCACGCACCACCATGCTAGGCTAATTTTAAATTTTTTTTTTGTAGAGACCGTGTGTTGTTCAGGCTGGTCTTAAACTCATGAGCTCAAGCGATCCTCCTGCCTCAGGCTCCCAAAGTGTTGGGATTATGGGTGTCAGCCACTGCACCTCACGATAATACACATTTTAATACTAGCCTTATTTCTAGTTCTATTTTAGATACGTATCATCTTTTGTCATCATTTTTACCTACTTCTAATTTGTTGACTGTATGTTTTAAGCAACTTTAAGAACAATTATTTGCATTTGAGGATGATCTGTAAAATCTCGATTATTTGATTTAGGGTGTTTGTAATATGTGAATGAACCAGCTGTACCTGATTCTGTATAGTCATGTAATAAGTATTTATTGATGTATTCCTGATGGGGATAGAAAGCTTTCAGCAATATCAAAATTCTTTATTCTGTTTTCTCATTCTAGGGCTCTAGTCTAAGGAAATAAGCCTAAAATTGGAAAAATTTCAACTCATAAAGATATCCACTACAGTATTATTTATAATGACTAGAAGATTTTTATTTCATTTACTTTCTCTAATCCCTAAAATGACAGTAAGGGGCAGTTTCAAAGGACATAGACCCACAAGGGCAAAGAACAGAAGAAACAAATATTTTGGAAGATAGAAATTGGAGAAATGAGCAGTTACTGATGTAGAACAGGGTTTGACAATTTTTTTCAATATAGGGCCAAATAGTAAATATTTTAGGCTTTGCAGGCCACATACTCCCTCCTTCACCTCCTCTTGCCTCCCCTCTCTCCTATTCTCTTCTCCTTCAACAGTCCCTTAAAAATATAAAAACTATTCTTAGCTGGCAGACCAGATTGGCCTGTAGGTCATAATTTGCCCACCTCTGATTTAAGAGAGACAAGAAAATTGAAACCAAAGCCGTTACAACACGGAATCGTAGAAAGAAAAGAAAAAAGAAAAGCTTAGGAATTGATAGTACCAATGACCTCTGGAAGCGCTTCTTAAGATATGACTGGAAAGGACTATCAGATCAAAGGTTTTTTAGCTCTCACATCCTCTCCCCAATCTTACACAGCCCAGTAATTGCTCCTCTCTCACCCTGGGTAGATGACTGGAATATGGAGATAAGTGTCAGGGACAATTGTTCTTCACCAGCAGACTTGGAAACCTAGTTGATCTTTTAAAATCATAAGCATGTGTAATTTGATAAAAATTAAACAGTTAATAGTTGGTATTATGAGTAAGTTTTCTTTATACATTATTACATTTCAGATTTTCTGCAGTAATCTAGAAAAAATTTTTTCTTTATACATTGTGAATCATTCTTAAATAATTTGTTACAAATTTCTAATTTCAGCATCTTGTTTTAAATTGTTCCTTTGATGGTAAATGCAGTTAATATTCATCTGTTTCATGTTATTCATTTAAGTATTTTTTAAGGTGTGATATATTTTCTAAGTACCAGAAAACACCATAGTTATGTCCTCGGAATACAGAGATGAATAGAGACTTGATTTTATATGAAGCCTATAGTCCAAGGGGGGAAGTGTGTTAATGAATTGTAGTATAGGTTTATGTATGATAGAACACACCAGTGTTAATGGAAATATACAAAATATCAAAACAAAAAGAGTTGGTAAGGAGGCAGAATCAGTAACACCTGGCTACCTCCTTGATGTGTATGAGTGAAAAAGAATTAACGTTGACTCCCAAATTCTGGCTTCAAGGCTTCAGTGACTGGGTAAATTTTGGTACCAGTTACTGAGAATGGAAATAGATAAAAGATAATAGTACAAGTTTACTGAATTCCATTTAGGTCCTGTTGGTTTTATGCTTTTGTATTAAAATATACATACAGTCAGTTGGATGTATCCAGTGAGTATTTGAATGTTTGGGTTTGGAGCTCAAGAGGGCTGAGAGAGAAAGCAGACAAGCGAATGAATGGATGGATTGCATAATTGTCATCACATTCAGAGTGGATAAGTCTTCCAAAGAGATGATATATATTAGAACATGAGAGAGTATATCAAGGACAGAGTCATAGGGAAACCATCATTGGTTTAGATCTTTTCAGGTCTTAAAAGAGCCATTCCATAAGATTGATGGTAGCAGAGTTGTAGATGAAAGAGTGAAGGGCCAATAAGTAACAGCTGCAAGGGCAGATCTCTTTTTCAGGAGACAGTGAAGAAGAAAGGTTAGCCTAGGGTAGGACGATATAGGTTTCAACAAAGTTTCCTTGTTTTGTCCGTGTTTCATTTCTTTAATGCCATTATTTTTTTAAGGTGCAAGAAATATGAACTGTGGAAAGATTGGCTTCTAAAAAGGAGCCAACCAAAAAGAGGTTAAAACTATGAAAGGAAGAGGATATGAAGGAAAAACAAATAATAACTAACAGGGCAGAACCTGGTTATGTGGAACTTGAAGCTTATGTTAATTCGTTAGAGGAGAGAAGGCCTTTCAAAGTGATGACTACAAAATGAGATACAGCATCCTTCTGTAAAGGACCCATGAAAGTGAAGGGTCTTGAAGTTTAATCTTTGGAGTTATACTTAAAATTCCTGGGCTATGGGAAACGGAGTAAGATTAAGAGCATTGACAGTGATATTAGCCTAAAGCAGAAGGGAAATACTTCTTTGAAACTTTTTCTAAGATACACATTTCAAGAGGCCAGGGAACTTATTCTTGTTCATGGGTTTATTAGCAGAACTTGGAAGTGTAGTTATTATAGGTTCTCAATAAATATTTGACTTTATGATGGAACAGGGTGAAAAAATGATGAGATTAATTGCTAAAATAACCCAGTTTAAATTTTAAGGAGGAAATTTTTTTGTAGTAGTTGAGGTCATCAGATAGGGGAGTGTCAGTGAAAATGGATCTTGAAGAGAATAACAATTTAGAGTAGATGGTGAGGAACGGATGCAGAGTAAATGAGGTAACACAGAAGGATACTATGAGTATTATCAAGAGAATGGGTGCAGTGATACAATCTGTGAACGGACTAAGTCTTCCTGCTTTTTATTGTTGCAGATAGTAAAGCTGTTACTTCGTCATGGTGGAAATCCATTTCAAGCTAATAAACATGGGGAGCGTCCAGTGGATGTAGCAGAAACAGAGGAGTTGGAGTTGCTACTAAAAAGAGAGGTGCCTTTATCTGATGATGATGAAAGTTACACAGGTTTGTTTCACATAATCTACATTCATCTGTTCGTTTGACATGATATTTGATAGAACATTCTGGATTCATTTGTAATACACAAAATGTTTGAATACTTTAGAATAATGCTGGCTAGCTAGAATAATGCTTAGCTAACTAGCTAAGAATGATGAAGTTAGTAACCTAGGTGTTTGCTACATACACCCTGTGTGAATGGAGTCATAATGCCATTGCCCCATTTCTGTTTTCTATAAATTGCTGAACTACTCATTATTACTTTTAAGCCTGCTGCAGAACCTCTCCCCATGCAGAGCTACCACCACTGCTACTCTGACTTCTTTTCATTCTGTTATGAATTACAGAGCTACTAACGAAACACTTCATGTCTTTTTCCGGTGTCCTGGTGTTAACGAGTCATCTCTGTGATTTTACTTTTGTGATTTAGATGGTTGAATTCTGATCATTGTTGCAGGGAAGGACAATTTCTTTTTTTTTTTTTTTAAACACACAATTTTTTTTTAAAGATAACAAAAAAACCTGTACTGTGTTGAAGAAAGTCATCTTTATATAAAAGGGGTTTACCATATTTCAGGCAAAATTCAGTGAAAAAGAGTTTCATCAGTTTTACAAATGGCTGTTTCCTCATAAAATCTTAAAGAATTCGTATAAGTAATTAGGTAATGTTACTTTTATATTACACATGAGGGAATAAAAACCATACTTTACTCATTTAATGTCAGCCATTGCCAGAAGGCAATGGATCATTTATAGTTTTGAGGCAGAAAGTTCTACCCTTTATTTTCATGTAATATAGTTAAATTATCTTTCACATAGAAAGGCAATTGAAAGAACACACCTTCTGAATATAACATTTTACTTGTTGAACAAAAATTATAAATATACTCCAACTGATTAAGAGATGCTGCCAAATTATAAACAAAATGAAGTCATGGAATAAAAACTTTTGGCAGTGAGCACTGATTACAGACAAGATGATTAAATAACTGTGGTAAATATTGTCAAATTGAATGTAAATATCAGATCATACTTGAAAAGGGAAAAATGAAAAAATTTAATTATCTGAAATTTAAATACAAAATTAAAACCAACAACAACATTTGAGAGGTGATGATAAAAGTGTAGTAAACTCAGGATTGGGCATGGTGGCTCACGCCTGTAATCCCAGCACTTTGGGAGGCCAGCCTGGGCCAGATCACTTGAGGCCAGGAGTTCAAGACCAGCCTGGCCAACATGGTGAAACCCCTTCTCTCTCTCTCTTTTTTTTTTTTTTTGAGGCAGAGTCTCGCTCTGTCGCCCTGGCTGGAGTGCAGTGGCGTGGTCTCAGCTCACTGCAAGCTCCGCCTCCCGGGTTCATGCCATTCTCCTGCCTCAGCCTCTCCTGAGTAGCTGGGACTACAGGCGCATGCCACCATGCCTGGCTAATATTGTTTTTTACCCCGTCTCTACGAAAAATAAAAAAAAAAACAAAAACAATAAAAAATGCTTTTGAAGACTAAGAATTTCAGTATTGACCTTAGACAAAGAATTGAAGTCAGGAAATAGTGCATGGCAAAAGATAATTTTGTGATAATGAAAGCATATGAACAAAGCAAAGATAAAAGTGTATTGCCTTCTTAATTGAATGTAGCTTTTGTTGTGGGAAAAAAAATAAGAAAAATGTACTGCCTTAAGCACTAGATAACACTGTCAAAATATATAAAGCAAAAGTTGTTAGAAATACAAGATAAAATTAACCAGAAACAGAATACTAGTTGGAAACTTTTAAGTTTTTTTCAGCACATGCAGTTTCTTATTAAGTAGAAAGTCTCAATTGTAGACATTGTATACATAACCATTAGTACTTATGTGACGAGACCAGAGTTGTTCTGTGTTCAGTAAAAGTTCATAGTTATCTTCATTAAACTAGGTAAGAATGAAAATAAGTGAACTTAAGAAATCAAGAAAAGGAAATAAAAGCAGATCCACAGAGAAAAGCAAAATAATAATGACTGGAAAACAAATTTTCTAAGTATTATATAAAGAAACAAATGTCCTAATATTTCTAGACGATATAGCAGAATGAAACCAGGAGTTGCTTTTCTGACAAGATTAACTAGAACATCTGGCAAATCTAATTAAGGAAAAGTGAGTGGAAATCCATAAACATCACTGATGAGTAAGAAAATGGATAGAACCACAAAAGTTATAAAAATTTTTTTCAGACTTTAACAGAATACTGTATATAGATCTTACCAAAAAAAATTTAAAAATGATAAACACAGAGCAGACAGAAACACAGACTGAAAGAGGGATATGAAAGGAGAAAGATTGGAAGACAGAAAGGGGTAGGTGCAGGCACACTCAGGTTGCCATACTGTTAAAACTGTCTAATGGTATAAAAGTAGAAACAGCTGCGGCTTTTTTTTTTTTTTTTTAAGCCAGCAAAATCCTGATACTTTGAGAAGGGAAGACTATAACTAGAAAACTGCAGAACAGTCTTCAGTTTAACACAGTGATTAACATACAGAAGTGCTTGAATAAAAACTGCCCGATAAAATTGGTAAAGATTTTTTTAAAATAGTATTCGGATGTTGGTGAGCTTGGAGTGAAGCTGGCATCATACACTGTTGTTGAGAGTGCTTTCTTGAAAACAATTTGTTAATAAGTGTGAAAAATTCAAAAAGATATAACCAGAAGTGCTGACTATATATATGTATGTAAAGCTGTTAACATATTAGTGCTTATAGTACTGAAAATTTAGAATGACTCAAATGCCCCAAAATGGGCAGAGAAATAATTTTTAAAGTTTATGTATCTTGTGTAGCCATTGTGTTTGTAAATTTTTCTAATGATATGGTTAAGTATCTTCTATATACAGTATATACCAAAAGATAAGATAATCTACATTTTCCTCCAGTAAGAATTAAAAAATTAAAAAGTCTTGTGGGCTGGACGTGGTGGCATGTGCCTGCAATTCCAGCTATTCCAGGAGCTGAACCCAGGAGTTTGAGACTAGCCTGGGCATTAGAGCAAGCTCCTGCCTCCAAAAAAAAGAACACCTCTTCAGTAATTAAGAGAGACAACAGATGGAAATAAAGATTTTTAAAAAGACAAAAGGCTTGTGAACTATTTGAATAAATAAACAATATAGGGATAAAATAGTCATCTATTTAAAGTATTAATTTGGCCAGGAACAGTGACTTATGCCTGTAATCCCAGCACTTTTGGGAAGTCGAGGCGGACAGATCACTTGAGCCCAGGAGTTCGAGACCAGCCTGGGCAACATGGTGAAACCCCATCTCTACAAAAAATGCAAAAATTAGCCAGGCATGGTGGCGTGCATCTGTAGTACCAGCTACTTGGGAGGCTGAGGTTGGAGAATGGCTTGAGCCCAGGAGGCAGAGGCTGCAAGGAGCTGAGGTCGTGCCATTGCACTCCAGCCTGGGTGACAGAGCCAGACTATCTTTAAAAAAAAAAAAAAAAAGTATTCAAATTTATACATTTGAGATAACATACGTATTAATGTAGAAATATTAATTTTTCCCCCTACTCTGTCCTGAAATGATTTTGTAAAAACTGTTCACATATTTTGACATCAATGTTTTCATCATCACCAGAACCACCTTTTAGCCACTAATGATTTTCCATCTTAACTTCTCTGTCCACAAGCTTAGATGCTGAATACTTTTGAAATCCAAATATGATGCCATAGGAAAATTTATCCCAAATTACCCACTTACAATTTGTGCTTTTTATAACATAACCACTTACAGTACTTTTTTAAAAATCCCCATACATTATTATGAAAATATTCAAACATGTAGCAAAGCTCAAAGAATTGTATAATGAACATCCTGTACCCACTAACTACATTTAACAGTTGTTAACCTTTTGGTCTGTTTCCTTTATTACACTATCACATATCTATCCATCAGTCCGTACTATTTTTTGATATGTTTTATAAGTTGAAGACATTCCTAAGTACTTAAGTATGCATTTCATTAACTAGAGTTTAAATTTTTTTGCAATATTCACGGTTGTGATATAATTCTTAAATATAATGTATATATGTGAGATATATGAGTTTTTGAAATGCCTCCACCTGTGTAATCTGACACCATCAAGATACAGAATATTTCCAAGGCCAGGCACAGTGGCTCACGCCTGTAATCCAAGGGCTTTGGGAGGCTGAGGTGGGTGGATCACCTGAGTTCAGGAGTTCAAGACTAGCCTGGGCAACATGATGAAACTCCATCTCTACTAAAAGTACAAAAAATTAGCTGGGCGTGGTGGTGCGTGCCTGTAGTCCCAGCTACTCAGGAGGCTGAGGCAGGAGAATCACTTAAACCTGGGAGGCAGAAGTTGCAGTAAGCCAAGTTCGCACCATTACACTCCAGCCTGGGCAACAAGAGTGATGCTCTGTCTCAAAAAAAAAAAAAAAAAATTTTCCCATCACTCCTGAAAATTCCTTGATGCCCCTTCGTAGTCAGTTCCTGCCCCTTCCACTGATCATTTTATACCCATCATGATCAACATGATTAGACAATAATAACTAATGGCTGATAAACTTGGGGGGGTGGATTTTTACTGAGAAGCAGGATTTTTACATACCCTTTTCACATCAGAAAGGGTGGGTGGAGGAAAAGCAAACCAGTGATTATATAGTAGAGAAGTCCAGCAGCACCTAGACTGTGTGAACTCTATTTACATCATCAAAGGAAGGAGATACGGCCATATCTACCTCCAGATGTGATACCTAAAAGGGATATAACATCACTTTTTTAGTATTACAGCTGAGAATGCATCATCATGAGAAGTGCTCTTTTTAAAAAAAAAAATAAAGCCAGTTTTATGTCATGAAAGATTAAGAAATGGCAATTTTCATAAGAGACCAATAAAGGCAGTAGAAATATGCCAGATTATCCGCAGAGATGGTAATTAAAGGCAATACCTGCTCCTAGACTGGATCCTGTACTGGAGGGAAAAATGATTATAAAGGACATTATTAGATCATTTAACAAGGAAATGGACAGTAGATTGGTGTCATATCAGTGTGAATTTATGAAGTTGATTACTGTGGTGACAGAAGAGAGTATTCTTGTGTCTTAGGAAATACTAAAATATATATGGTTTAGGGCCATGATGCTTTTAATTTACACTCATATACTTTAGAAAAAGATGTGTAATATATATACATATATATAGGAAGAAAACAAGTTATAAAGAGGTAAAACATTAACTGGATAAATCTGGGTTACAGATATATAGTGTTCAGTATTTTTTTATTTCTCTAACTTGTGAGTGTGAAATTATTTCTGAATAAAATTATATATATACACACACACACACACAAATAACTAAAAGGAATGACCAAAATAGCAGTTATCATTCCTGCCACCCAGGTTATGATCTTAAAATGTTTTCTACAAAAGGAAAACCAAGATTTTGTAGAAGATGATGATTCCAGGTCTGGGGCAGGAAATATTTGAGCTTGGAATATCTTAAAATTCCAGATTTCAGGGAAGCTATCAAAGACTAATATAGGATCTTACCGGAAGGTGTTAGGAGACAATTTGGAGCAGTTTTGTATTGACCAAAGATGGGACAGTGTGAGCTTCAAGAACGG
Source organism: Nomascus leucogenys (assembly GCF_006542625.1). Lineage (NCBI taxonomy): Eukaryota > Metazoa > Chordata > Mammalia > Primates > Hylobatidae > Nomascus > Nomascus leucogenys. The sequence continues at coordinate 68,224,580 of NC_044384.1, forward strand.
AATAAATTGCTGTGGTTTGAAACCCATCAAATATGTTGAAATCCATGAGTTTTTTATGATGGTTTTCCCCTTTTATTGCTATATAATCATTTGCATATTTATGGGGTACATGTGAGTTTCTTACATGCAAAGAATGTGTAATGATCAAATGAGGGTAATTGAGGTATCCATCACCTTAAGTGTTATTTTCATGTGTTGGTATCATTTCAAGTCATCTCTTCTAGTTACTTTGAAATATACATAATACTGTTGCTAAGTATAATCACCTTAATCTGCTATCAAACATTAGAACTTACTTCATCTAACCCTATGTTTGTATCCACATCCACTGCTTCCCCACTCTCCCCCACCGTTCCCCTCCCTTTCTCTGGTATCTGTCATTCTAGTCTCTATGTCCGTGAGATTGAGTTTCTTAGCTTCCACATATGAGTGAGAGAACATGCTGTCTTTGTCTTTCTGTGCCTGACTGACTTCACTAATTCCATCCATGTTGCCGCAAATGACATCCATGTTGCTGCAAATGACATGATTTCATTCCTTTGTATGGCTGAATAGTACTCTAGTGTATGTATGCGCCACATTTTCTTTATCTATTCATCCGTTGATGGGCATTTAGGTTGATTCCATGTCTTTGCTGTCCGGAACAGAGCTGCAATAAACTTGTAGGTGCAGGTATCCCTTTGATGTACTGATTTCCTTTCTTTTAGATGGATACTTGGTAGTGGGATTGCTAGATTGTATTCCATTTTTAATTTTCTGAGAAATCTCCAAACTGTTTTCCATAGCAGTTGTACTAATTTACATTCCCACTAACAGTGTAAGAGAGGTTCCCTTTTCTCCATACCCTCACCAGTAACTGTTATTTTTTGTCTTCGTGATAATAGCCATTCTAACCGGTGTGAGATGGTATCTCATTGTGATTTTGATGCCTTTCCCTGATGATTAGTGATGTCGAGAATTTTTTCATGTATTAGCCATTTGTATCTTTTTTGAGAAATGTCTTCAAGTCCTTTGCCCATTTTTTAATGGGATTATTTGGAGTTTTCTTTACTGTTGAGATACTTGAATTTCTTGTATATTCTGGATATTAGTCCTTTGTCAGATGAGTAATTTGCAAATATTTTCTCTCATTCAAGGGTTGTCTCTTCACCCTCTTGATTCTTTTTGCTATGGAGGAGCTTTATAGTTTGATAGCCCCATTTGTCTACTTTTGTTTTCGTTTTTGTTTCCTGTACATTTGAGGTCTTAGCTCTAAAATCTTTGCCTAGACCAATGTCCTAAAGAGTTTTCCATGTGCTTTCTTTTACTAGTTTTATAATTTTGAGTCTCACATTTAAGTATTTAATTCATTTTGAGTTGACTTTCATATGTGGTGAGAAATAGGGATCCAGTTTCATTCCTCTGCATATGGTTATCCAGTCTTCCCAGCACCATTTATTGAAGAGGGTATGCTTCCCTCAATGTATGTTGTTGGTGGCTTTATCAAAGATCATTTGGCTGTATATATGCAGATTTATTTCTGGGTTCTCTATTCTGTTTCATTGGTCTCTGTGTCTATTTTTATACCAATACTGTGCTCTCTCAGTCCCTGTAATGTATTTTGAAGTGATTCCTCCAGCTTTGTTCTATTTACTCAGGATTGCTTTGGCTATTCAGGCTCTTTTTTGTTTCCATACATGTTTATGGATTGTTTTTTCTATTTCTGTGAAAAATGACGTTGATATTTTGATAGGGATTACATTGAGTCTGTAGACTGCTTTGGGCAGCCTGGTCACTGTAATGACGTTAATTCTTCTGATCCATGAGCATGGGAGGTTTTTCCATTTGTTTGTGTCTGCTTCAGTTTCTTTCATCAGCGTTTTGTAGTTTTCCTTGTAGAGATCTTTCACCTCCTTGGTTAAAGTTATTCCCAGTTGTTTTTTTTTTTTTTGATAGCTATTGTAAATGAGATTGCCTTCTTGATTTCTTTTTCAGCTGTTTCATTATTGGTGTATAAAAATGCTACTGATGTTTGTATTTTGACTTTGTATCCTGCAACGTTACTGAATTTGATTATCAGTTGCAAGTCAAATGTGTTTTCTGCTTATGTTGAAATTATTATACGGTTTTTGTCCTTCATTCTGTTTATGTGATGTATGACGTTTATTGGCTTGCATATTTTGAACCATCCTTGCATCCCTGGTGTAAATTCCATTTGATCATGTTGTATTATCTTTTTGATGTGCCATTGGATTTAGTTTGCTAATATTTTGTTGAGGATTTTTTGCATCTGTTCATCAGGGATGTTGGACTATAGTTTTCTTTTTTTGTTGTGTCCTTGTCTGGTTTTGGAATCAGGGTGATGCTGGCTTTGTAGAATGAGTTAGGGAGAATCCCCTCCTCTTCAATTTTTTGGAATAGTTGCAGGAGGATTGGTGTTAGTTCTTCTTTGTACTAATTTGTAATTCTTTGTACTTCTTTGTGTTAATGCTTTGGTAGAATTCTGCAGTGAGTCCATCTGGTCCCCAGCTTTTCTTTGTTAGGAGACTTTTTATTACTGAATTGGTCTATTCAGATTTTCTATTACTTTCTGGTTTGATTTTGGCAGGTTGTATATTTCCAGGGCTGTATCCGTTTCCTCTAGGTTTTTCAGTTCGTTGCATATAGTTCATAATAGTCTCTGGTGATTTTCGGTATTTCTGTGATATCAGTTGTAATGTCCCCTTTTTTATTTCTGATTTTGTTTGGATCTCCTCTCTTCTTGGTTAGTCTAGTTAGCAGTTTATCTTTTCAGAGAACTGATTTTTCATTCCATAGATCCTTTGCATTTTTTTTAAGTCTCTGTATTTTGTTTAGTTCTGCTGTGACCTTTATTATTTCTTCTGCTAGCATGAGGTTTAGTTTGTTTTTGCTTTTTTTAGTACCTTGAGGTGTGTATCACTATAGTGTTTATTTAAAATATTTATTTGTGTTTATTGCTATAAACCTCTTTTTTAGCATTGCTTTTGCTGTGTCGCCAGGTTTTGGTATATTGTGTTTCTACTTTCTTCTTTTTTTTTTTCTTCTTCGAGACAGAGTCTAGCTCTGTTGCCCAGGCTTGAGTGCAGTGGCATGATCTCGGCTCATTGCAACCTTTGCCTCCCAGGCTCAAGAGATTCTCCTGCCTCAGCCTCCCGAGCAGCTGGGACTACAGATGCATGCCACCACACCTGGATAACTTTTGTATTTTTTTTTTTTTTTTTAAGTAGAGGTGGGGTTTCACCATGTTGGCCAGACTGGTCTTGAACTCCTGACCTCGAGTGATCTGCCCGCTTCGGCTTCCCAAAGTGCTAGGATTACAGGTGTGAGCCACCATGCCCGGCCTCCACTTCCATTTGTTTCAAGAATTTTTTTTATTTCCATCTAATTTCTTCATTGATCTAGTGGTCGTTCATGAGCATATTGTTTAATTTTTGTGTATTTGTATAGTGTTCAAAGTTCATCTTGGTATTGATTTCCAGTTTTATTCCATTGTGGAATATAGTGATTTCAAGTTTTAAAAATTTGTTGAGACTAGTTTTGTGGCCTAACATGGTCATGTTCCACGTGCTGATGAGAAGAATGTGTATTCTGCAGTTGTTGGATAAAATGTTCTGAAAGTGTCTGTTAGGTCCTTTGGTCTGAAGTCCAGTATAAGTCCAGTGTTTCTTTATTTTCTATCTAGATGATCTGTCTAATGCTGACTGTGGTGTGTTGAAGTCCCCCATTACTATTGTGTTGGAGTCTTTCTTTGTATCTAGGAGTATTTGCTTTGTAAATCTGGGTACTGCAGTGTTGGGTTCATATATTATTTTGAACTGTTATATTCTCTTGCTGTAATGATCTCTTTATCATTATATGGTTACCTTCTTTGTCTTTTTTTAAACTTTTTTTGACTTAAAGATATTTTATCCGGGCCGGGCACGGTGGCTCAAGCCTGTAATCCCAGCACTTTGGGAGACCGAGGTGGGCGGATCATGAGGTCAGGAGATCAAAACCATCCTTGCTAACACGGTGAAACCCTGTCTCTACTAAAAATACAAAAAATTAGCCGGGCGTGGCGGCGGGCTCCTGTAGTCCCAGCTACTTGGGAGGCTGAGGCAGGAGAATAGCATGAACCTGGGAAGCGGAGGTTGCAGGGGGCTGAGATCGTGCCACTGCACTCCAACCTGGGCAACAGATTGCAAGACTCTGTCTCAAAAAAAAAAAAAAAAAGATATTTTATCCGATATAATGATAGCTACTCTTGCTTGCTTTTGGTTTCCATTTGTGTGGAATATCTTTTTCCATCCCCTTATTTTCAATCTATATGTGTCCTCACAGGTAAGATACATTTCTCTTAGGCAACATATAGTTGGATCATTTTTTTTTTTTTACCCATTCAGCCAGTCTGTATCTATTAAGTGGAGAATTTAACCCATTTACATTCAATTTTATTGATATGTGAAGATTTGTTTCTGTTGTATTGTTGTTTTCAGGTTTTTTTGTATATTATTCTTTGTTCCGTTTTGTCTTGGTTGTCCTTGTTGCGTGCTGACTTTCTGTGGTACTACCATTTGATTATTTTCTCTTCCTCATTTGTGTATTTGCTTTACCAGTAAGTTTTATATTTTCAGGTGTTTTCATGGTAGTAACTTGTTCTTTCACTGCCAAGTTTAGGACTCCCTTGAGCATTTCTGGTAAGGCAGGTCTAGTGGTGATGAATTCTCAGTATTTGCTTGTCTAGGAGAGATTCTATTTCTCCTTCGTCTATGAAGGATAATTTTATTGGATGTAGTATCTTTGGGTGACATTTTCTTTCTCTCAGCACTTATTTTCCTATTATATCCTGGCCTATAAGGTTTCTGCTGAGAAGTCTGCTGTTAGTCTGATGGTGTTGAGGGGAGGCCTCTCTGTAGGTGACTGGATACTTTTCTCTTAGTGTTTTAGAATTTTCTCCCTGTTATTGACTTCAGACAGTTGGACTGTAATGTGCTGTGGAAACCTTTTTGCATTGGGGATCACTGGGCCTCCTGCATCTGGATGTCTGAATCTCTTGCTAGACTTGGGAAGTTTTCATCTGCTATTTTGATAAATAGGTTTTTCATCCCTTTTGTTCTCATCTCACCTTTGGGGATACCAGTAATTCATATATTTGGTTGCTTATAGTATCCCATATATCACAAAGACTTTGTTCATTCTTTTTTTTTTCTTTATTTTTGTCTGGGTAGTTTTATAGACCTGATTTTGTTGTTATTGTTGTTGTTGTTTGAGACAGAATCTGGCTCTGTTGCCCAGGTTGGGGTGCAGTGGTGTGATCTCAGCTCACTGCAACCTCTGCCTCCCAGGTCCAGGCAATTCTTGTGCCTCAGCTTCCTGAGTAGCTGGGATTACTGGTGTGCACCACCACGCCTGGATAATTTCTTGCATTTTTTAAAGAGATGGAGGTTTCACCATGTTGGCCAGGCTGGTCTTGAACTTCTGGCCTCAGGTGATCCATCCACCTTGGCCTCCCAAAGTGCTGGGAATACAGATGTGAGCCACTGTGCCTGGCCAAGACCTGTTTTAAAGTTCTGAGATTGTTTCTTCTGCTTGGTCTAGTCTGTTGTTGAAGTTTTTTAGTGTATTCTGTATTTCATTCAAGGAGTTCTTCAGTTCCAGAATTTTTGTTTGGTTCTTTTTTATGATATCTTTCTGGTAAATTTCTCATTCCTATCTTGAATGGTTTTTCTGATTTCTTTGTATTGTCTTTGGAATTCTCTTATATCTCACTGAGATTCCTTAGTATCATAGTTTTGAATTTTTTCCCTCAAGATTCTTGAATTTCTTTCTGATTGGGATCTGTTGCTTGGGAATTACTGTGGGGTGTCATATTTCCTTCTTTTTTCATGTTTCCTTTTGTCCTACGTTCATACCTATGTATCTGGTGTAATAGTCACTTCTTCCAGCTTTTTGAATTTGCTTTCATAGGGGAGAGCTTCTTCCCAAAGATTATATCAATGGTGTTTAGTTGGATAGGGCCCTTTGGCTTTGATTCGGGGTGCGCATGATAATGTAGTGTAATCTGTATGATTTCTTTGGCTATAAACAATGTCATTGGTATCTGTGATTTCCTTGGTTGTTTAGGGTGCAGTTAGTGGAGTTTATGGTGAAGTTTTGCTAGGGATAGACATGTCAGGTGGGCCAGTCTTTGGCCCCAGTGGTGGCAGTGGTGGGCTGAACATGCCTTATTCTGAGTCCCAGCCCATCATATTCTGGCACTGGTGTTAGCAGGACCAGGTGGGTCAATTCTTAGATGTCCAGGTAGCTTACTTAGATGCCAGTAACGGCACAGTGGGCTGGGCAGGTGAGCAGGTCCTCAGGTCCCAGCGTAGTATATTGCCAGTGCTAGTGGTCGGATGATCCCCTGGATTCTAAGTAGTGAATGCTGGTGTTGGCAGTGGCTGTTGTGCAGGGTTACCACACAGCCCCAGACACAACTCTCAGGCTTTCTCACTCTCTTCAGCAGAGCCGCACAGAATGGAGAAGGAATCCACCCTTCGTACACAAGCCCCAGCACAAAGGCCATGCCACCAGTAGGGGCACAGTCACCACTCACAGGCCTAGACAGGCAGCTCTCTGTTTCGCTCACCCCCGCCTCCACTGGTAGCAGCAGCAGCAGCTGTGCCTGTAATGGTGTTTGGAGCGGGAGAAGGGATCCCACTCTACATGTGAGCCCAGGCACAGAAGCTGCTCCACCAGTGGGGGGCGGGGAGGGGTGGCCGGGGGCGGGTGTCTCACTCTCATAAGGCTGAGCACACAGTTTGTGCTGCTGGTGGTGGTGGGGTCACTTTTCACAGCTGTATGCAGGGAGCTCTGGGCTCTAGAAAGCTGATGCTTTAGTTTCCTTTGTCCCACAGGCTTCGTTTTTGGTACAGTGCACCATTATTTCCCTGGAGAATACTCTCTTGAGTTAGAGTACCAGAAACCCCATAGCACCTTTGGGTCCAGCCAACACTGTGCCACTATAGCCCTCTGGGTGGAGACTGGGGGAATGTCAGTGGAAGCTCCTGGGATGTGGAGATATGGGGGCTATGGTTCCCAGGGCAGGATGAAGTTCCATGACAGCTGGGCTCTTGCGGTGGTGCCCAGCTCCAGCCGCTTAGGTACCAGAGGCGGGGGGAGGGGGTAGTGACCCAGTGCAAGTTCCCTGTCTGGTGCAATGCTTGTACAGGGTCTCCAAATTACTGCCCACACTAGTTTCAGGGTTGGTGTGGGTAGAGGAGCTCTCCTGTGGTTCAGATTGCAGCAGTTCGTGATGGGGTTGTGGACTACTGAAGTTCTCACTTACTCTTTCCCCTGCCCCAATATTGAGCCCCTCACGGCTGCCAGCAGATCTCAGACAAGTAGGCTGCTTAGTTCCTTCCCCTTCTCTGCCTCAAGTGTTTCCTGTGACTTCTCTGTTGGACTTTAATGTTCTCTTCCTAGATACCCTATTCAAGGTATGATTACCTATTTGCAATTTTGGCTCACTCTGGAGAGGGTGGGTGTCTGATATCTCTAGTCTGCCATCTTGCTTAATTCTTTATGATAAGTTAAAAAATTAATTCATCATCATAAGAGGATGATAGAGAGCCAGTTTGTCATCTTAAAAAATAAGCCAATAGCTAGGCATAATGATGCATACCTGAAGTCTTAGTTACTTAGGAGGCTGAGGTGGGAAGATCCCTTGAGGCCGGCCTGGGCAACATAGAAAGATCATGCCTGTTAACAAAAACAAAAATGGAATAGGAAGAGAAAAAAATCATTTATCTTGCCTTAGTTATATGACCTCTGTCACTGGATAATTTCATCATAGGTAAGAAGTATCTTTATAATATTAATCAAGCTAAAAAGAAAAAAGTTAAAATATTACTATTTTGCCATAGTTAATATATCTCTAAGCATTGAATATCAACAGTTGCTAACACTAAATAAAGAGAAAAAGAATATACTATATTCTTGCACACCTGATGAAAGAATATACTGTACTCCTGCTATGGCCTTATCAAAGGGATCAAACCTTAGTCTCTTCATCCTCAGGATCCAGCTACCAATTTGCAGGAAATGCCAAGCTCAGCGGAGCAAGTTGAACTATACCAAGAGTATGCAATCAGCAAATTCCAGATTGTGAGAAAGCCAAACAGCCTTGGTTCTTTAACAGATATTTTGTGTGGAAAAGAAACAGAAGAAGACCATGTAGAAAAAATAAAAATGATTTAAAAGGCACATCAGACTTTTAATGGGCAAGACTGAGAAATATGTGTTTAATAGTTGATTTATTCTTCTCTGGGAAAATCTTATAGAAAACTCAGGTAAGATAAATGGCGTATATAATATCTAGATATTGAGGGACTTTTTTTTTTTTTTTAGTACTAAGAAATTTTTAAGATTATATGCTAAGGGAAAAGCCTTATATGTTTTCCATGCTTTTGAGAAGGGACCAGCAATAGTGATAGTTCTTTTGTTTAACTTAGGAAACAATCACAGCTTCCACTAAACGATCACCCATCCAAAAGCGGAACTAACTTAGGAAGAGGAGACTGGGAAAGTGGGGAATGAAGAAGAAAAATATAACAATGGTAAAGGATTGACATCAATATTTGAAGGAAATAATGAATGGAGCTAAAACTATAGAAAAAATTGTGAAGGTGGCAACTTTGCTTTTAGTATCTATTTTCACCTCTTCACTATCCAGTAAAAATAAGCGAGCTTACCAACCCTCCAAGATTGTCTAGAAAGGTGAGAGAATGATAAATTTAAACAAACAGAATGTTAACCCACCTAAGTGAAACTATTAGATGAAACAGCTTCAACAACAACAAAAATAGGCACTTAAGAAAATTCAAGTACAGCATAAAAATACTTTTCTGAGCTTAAAACTCAGTTGATGAAGTGGGGGATGGTCACTGTGGAGAACTTAAATTATTCAACTGGAGACTTCAGTTATTAGACTGGAAAAATAAAGTAAGATAAATCTTCAAAACATAGAGCAAAAATACAAAGAGAATCATGAAAGAAAAGGTAAAAGACTTAAGGAATAGATCCAGGAGACATAACAGAGCTAACAAGTGAATAATAGTTATTTATAGGAATTTAAAAAGGAGAAAAACAGATGGAAGATAGATAATATTTATGCAAATAATAGAAGAAAATTTTTCTGAGCAGAAAAAGCCTATCAGTTTTGAAGTTCACTGAGCTTCAGATTGATTTGATGAAAACACATACATACCCCTTGACATACATTGGCCAAATTCTTTAGCTGTGAAGTGACAAGTTATGGGCAAAGAAATACTGTCAGGTTGGCACTGGACTTCGGATTTGCAATAGTGGAAGATTGACTACTGAGAGAAAAGAACTGCAACGTAAGAATCCTGTACCTGGCTGAGATACTACTCACCTGTCAGGGTAAAAGGATAATTGCAAACATTTAAAGATTTTAAAAGCATATAAATACATATATTTTCTTACACATTTTAAGAAAAAGTGGAAGAATAAACCAACAACTTATAAAGTGGTTACCTAATAAGGAAAGAGTTAAAAAGGGAGGTTATGCAAATTTTACCATCTTTTTGAAAAACAGTCTAGCAACAGCTAACAAAACTCAAGAGTCCTAGAGATACATACTTGAAATATCTATCAATGAAATGATAGGATATGAACAAGACCTTCAAAATGATACAGGGATGGGGTGAATGGAGGTGTGAATTGGTCAAAGATTGATGGTCACTGGAGCTGAGACAAATTGTCTCTATAACATTCTGTCCACTTTTGTGTAAGTACAAAATTTACCATCACAAAAATGCTCTTAAAAATACTCATGCTTCATGATCTAGCAGTCGAACTTGTGGGAGTATCCTATGTTGATTGTAACATTCTTTTTAGGGGCAAAAAAGCCATCACTAGGGGATTGGTTGATTAAATCAATGTATAGCCTCACCATGAACTATTGCACCACCATGAAAAAACATGTCAGTGCCATGCTTGGAGTTGTAGGGTTACTTGAAGACATTTTTATAAGGTATTGTTGAGTTCAAAAAATCAAGAATAGTTATATCTCATTTTTGTAAAATGAAGTGTTTTTAAAACCTGTATGTTTATGTATGTACATGTTCATGTAAAATTTTATTAGCATGGAGCAAAATTTGGAAGGATGTATACCGGACCATTAAGGAGACGTGTCTTAGGTAGCTAGTGGCAGAGGAGATGATTTGGATGGATGGAAAGGTCAAAGTACAGTTGGACACAGTCACTGATAATTTTTTTACACACATATTTACAAGACTCAACAAAATCTTCTCCTGCCCTGCATCCCTGTTTATTTAATCATTTATGCCCTTCCCTTTACAACTAAGCCTCTTAAGGTATATTGTAGACTGACTCTCCTACATGGAACCTAGTTTTGCTAAGATTGCACATGCTGTCACTGCCAGATCCCTCAGTGGTATTTCAGTCCTTATCCTTTGAAATTCTCCATAGAATTTGACATTGTTGACCATATTCTTCCTAAAATTCTCTTGCCTTGGTTCCTGGGACAAAGTTCTCCTTGGCTTTCGTCCAGCTCCCCAGACTATTCCTTCTCAGTTTCCTCCTAGATTCTTGTCTTCGTAGCTTTCTCATTTCCTTTCCATAAACACCCCTGTGTTGGTTTTCCCAAGATTTTTACTTTCTGGACCCTCTTCTCATGCTGCATACTCTCTCAAATAAATTTCACCCACACTTAGAATTTTTACTACCATTTATATAATGATTTTAAAATACATCTATCTCAGACATTTCTCTTAAGCTTCAAACTTACATATTTGGCTGCTCTCTGAATATTTCCACCTGGATTTCCTCAGCAAAATCGTAAAAATCAGCATACCCCCACCATTACCCTCCTCTTCGTGTTCTATCTTAATTAGTGTAACATCATTCATCTGCACATATAAGTCATACACTCGAGAGTCATCTAAACTCCTCTTTTTCCTTTTCCTTCTTTGAATTATTCAACATCTATTTTTGAGCACTCATTATAGATTAGGCATTGCTTAGGTACTGAGGATACAGCTGATTAAGAAAATGGAGAAAACGTAAAACATAATTGACTCCTGTCAATTTCAGCTTTCAAAATATTTTTAAGTCCATCTTCCAGCTAAAAGCTGAGAGTTCTTTGAACATTTTCATCCAGTCTAAACTGGAATAAAGATTATAATAGCTGAAATTGCATTAACTTCCATGAGAAAGTAAGAGAGTAATATTTTAAGGCTGGGTGCAGTGGCTCACGCCTGTAATCCCAGCACTTTGGGAGGCCAAGACGGGTGAATCGCTTGAGTCCAGGAGTTCAAGACCATCCCAGGCAACATGGTGAAACCCCATCTTTACAGAAAATACAAAAATTAGCAGGGCATGGTGGCACACACCAGGAGTCCCAGCTATTCGGGATGGGGCTGAGGTAGGAGGTTCACTTGAGCTTGGGAGGTTGAGGCTGCCATGAGCTGTGTTTGCACCACTGTACTCCAACCTGGACAACAGAGTGAGACCCTGTCTCAAAGGAAAGAAAATAAGATTTTAAAGGTAAAAAATGTTTATATGGTATGTTAACTGTTATGCTATTCTAAATATTACATATTTGGCTGCCCTCTGGATATTAAGAAATCTCAAAAATCGCTACTAATTCTTTTAATTGCTGTTGCTTCTGAAAATTGTAGCTATGAAAAGCAGCTTTGTTATAAACTTGCTTTTAGAAAGAAGTGCTGCAACAAATTTTCCCACGGAAGAAGGGAGATATTTGAACTTACATGTTTGATTAGTGCAGAACACACCTTCTAGAACCTTTTTGATTTTCACTGATCTTGATTGTTTCATGTGTTCATCAGCTATGTATTGATTTTTCAGAATATTTATTTTCCACATGGTGAATGTGCCTGAATTATTGCTTGGTCAAAGTCCCTCAAGGAATGATACAAAAATCATCAGTAAGTATCATATAAAGATTTTGGAGTTGCTGAAAAAGACTGATGAAAATACCCAAAATTTATTACTTAATTAACATGAGGTCCTTGTTAGATTTAACTGTACCAAACTTCATCCAGTCTAAATTCAGAACATACTAATATATAATCATATAACTGCCCATAGATGTTTGTATATATGAAGCCGGATAGTATTATCTAATAATATAGCACATCATCTATGTGACAGATACACTTTAAGTGTCGAAAGTTAAAGAATAACCAAGATTATTAATTTCAGAACTTAATAAATTTGGAGTAACTAAGAGGGTATCATGTATGTAGCATTCTAAATGTGGTTTATTCCATTAGTCATTGTGCTTTATGCCAGTGCTACTCAGAGTAGCCTTTCCATTAACTTTGTTACCAGCCCTCAAGATAAGGAGCTTGTGCCAGAATGTCTGTCAGTGCATTGCTTCCTTAATCAGAAAGGAAAAAATACTATGGAAAAAAATGTCCACTAAAATAAGTAGTGTGCTTTGTGATGTAATTGATTTGCATGTTTGGTACCAGCTCCTTATTTTATGATGGTTTAGTAATAAACAATTTGCAGGTTGGCCTGTCTTTATGGACCACACTTTGAGTAGCAGTTTTATGTCATGTGTATCAGACGATATTGTTTCAGGAATACATGTCCTGGTTAATACAGCTTATTTGTGTATAAATGTTTGGCACTTTTAGATTTGCATAATTCTTTAGTCTTTTTTCCCCTAACTTCTGCCTTTTTCCCTTAGTCTAAGTCCATGTTAGAAATTCTGTCCAGCAATAGTGTTTGCTACAAATGATGGCTTCTTGCTACGGTGCGAGAACTCAGTCATCATATTCAGAAAACCAGATCTTGCTCATAAACCATAATCATGGAAATGGAGAAGTGGGTAACTTGTCACATAATACCCCTCCCGCATACTTACTGACACTCATTAATTGCCAAAGTAGAGGTTTTGTTAACAACTTTGCCAGACACTGGTTTTATTACTTAGAGTGTCTAATGAACAAAGTTTAAAATGCCAGTCATTGTCAAAAGAGCTATTCACCATTTTCTACCTTACCTTGTCAGTAAACTGGCTTTATTAAGTGGCTCCTATAAACGCTCCTCACGTGCATACTTCAACTTAATCAAGAAAAATGCTCCATTAGTAAATAGACAAGCTACTATTAGAGCTTACTGAAGACAGATTAGGAGACTTGAAATTACAGTAATATGTTGTTACCCACTGGTTTACTGAGTGCGTTTCTGTGTCATAAAATAAAATGACCAAGACTTTGAAGCCTACTTTTCTCAGTGTTATAACAGTAAATTGTACTATTATAAATATATTGTCATAATTTGTACAACTTATTTCCTCAGTTTTATATTTCAGGAACTATGAAAATACAACTGTTGGTACATACTTACAATGGAGTTCTAATAGTTAATAAATCAAGAGATCCAAAAAAAATTATTTAAGTCAAAATGTACCAGAATTTTTTATCAAATGGATTATGTGATGTTAACAGTTCACCATAAGTAGGGAGAAGCGTTAGCTTAGGAAATTTTAAAGTAAATTTTTTTAACCTAGAAGCATAAAGACTACAAGAAGAGGTTACATCGGGTGTTTTTAGTATGTCCAAATATATATATCAACAAATTTGATCATCGGGAATCTAGACTTGATAGAGCATTTTATAGAGTAGTTTGCATGTGAGTATACCTATAATAAAAGATTTTTCATTTAACATGTAGTTAAAATGTAAATAGTATTTTATTTTTGTCCTTTCTAAATGACGTCTTAGTAGCTTCCGGTGTATTTATTAGATAATAGTTCAAGCCTCATACAAAAAAATTGCAATCCATTTGTAAATCAAGAACCTTGTTTTATTTAACCAGGACTGTTAGCTACCTCCTTGATTAAGCCTATTTCTGAGGTTGTTGAATAGCAGCAAGCATCATGTTTGGTGTTCAGCACCTTTGTCACGTATCCCTGTGATGTGAGTGCTTAGAAAAGTTAAATAGGCACTTAGGTATCTATTATGTGCAGAGGGCTGAGCATACAGCATGATAGGCATGAGGTATTCTTTAATGAACACTTCAAGTGTTCTGCATGCTTTAGTTTTCCTCCTCTGCTTTGTAACGTATGTGGTGTGCTTTACCCACAGATTTCTGAATCTTAGTTTTTTAAACTTTTTAAATGTATATATCACCAACTTGCTTCTACCTCTGTCTTAAGCAAACAGAACACATACAGATATAAATTAATTATATCAGCCTAGCTCCAAAGCCTAAGAGTTTTAAATTCCAGGTAGATTTTTTTTTTTTTTTCAAAAGAAAAATATATGTCAATGTTACCTAGAGGAAAAAAGGAAAGAAATTGCAAATACCTAAATTAACATACACTGTAAGAAATCACTTTTAGCAGTGTCTGTAAGTCAAAATATCTTTGTCTTGCACATATGTATATACACACACATACACACACACACATATCAGAAAAATAAATGGCAAATTGTGCTTGCAGCTGCAGGGTTTCTGGATGGCTGCAAATTAATGTAAGTCTTTAAACTTGAGGGTACATAAGACTATTAAGTATCTTTCTTTGAAGTTCATATAAATATAGTAGACAAATTTCAAATGTATTTGCCCAAAAAATGTAGTTATTTATTGCAAATACCAAAGCTAATAGGTTTTTTGTTTAGAATATTAACTTGATGTGTTTTCCTTAGAAGCTGAATTTCTACCAGTGCCTAGCAACTTAAAGTGAGTCTGTCACATAATTATAGTAGTGAGATATTGCTGAATATATAAGACTAAAACTCTCCATAAAGGGTACATTTGGGCAGAACACCAAAAAATGACCTTTGGCTTAAAAATATTATATATGCATACAAAACAAATGAGTTCAGCTTTAGCTATCTCATCCTGTCTGCAGAAAAATGTTTTATCTAGCCGTGGGTTAAAAGGACCTCCATGTAATGTATATATTTATGATGGAATAGCCGAGACTGGGTAATTTTGTCAGTTTTCTTTAGTGACATCAAAATTTTTGTAGTGATACAAGTCTTATTTTCAGACGAAAAATCCTGGAGTATTTATAGAATCAAGTTATATTTTACTGACAATTTAGTAGAAAGGCGTTGTATGATTGAGGGGAGTACATAGAGTGCTGTGGTACTTGATTTTATTTTGTATGTAGATTTTGCTTTTAGACTTAGATATTTTCAGCTATTGATTATATTCTCTTCCTTCCCCATCTCACACTTAAAGTCTTAACTGTAATTCTCTTACCAATATGTAATACTATAGTAATACAATGAAAATAAGTTCTTATCTGGCATACTTATCTCTGAACAGATGTGTATGACTACTTTTCTTTTGTAAAGTAGAATTAAAATTCATAACCTTTACTTTAGAAAATTGAGATGTAGAAATGGAAATTTAGAAGAGACTATGTAAAATTACCTCATATTTTATTTTCCTGTCTCTAAGCTACCTGGCTCAATCAGTTTGGGGATGTGAAAGCTGTAAAGACTTGTTTCCCAAAGTGCAAGTGCATTTTTCTGTTACTTGTTCAGGCAACATAAATAACAGTTACATGTACATAATTCTTGAATACGTTAGTTTTAGTTAGTGAGCTGTTTGTGTAACAAAGGAACCACTCAATAGGAGACATAGAGTCCTGCTGCAGATGTGAAATGTTCCTCCCAATGATGTCCCAGAGAATCTCTGAAATTCAGAGTCAGCTGGTTCAGGGAACCAGACTCAGCTGAGATCACTGCTGACAGGCCTCTCACTCAGAGGAGACTCCACAAAATTGCTGAAAAATGAGTTTTTCCCTGTATCAATATGAAAAGAAATCCAGAGATTTGAGGAAAATCAAGTGAATGACAGATACGAAGGGACAGAATGAACAAACAGAACCGTTGATCCTCGAACATAAATAATGTAGGAAGCAGAAGGGTTAAGTTCCTAGTATCCTCGGAGGTTACAGAGGGCAGTGGATCCACCAACCATAACAAAAAGCTGTAGTGAAAAAGGGTAATCAGAGACCAAGAAAGTCCTTGGAATTCAAGATAATATATGATTACTAAAGTAAATATTCTATCAAGGACTAAAGAATAGACTAGACATTGCTGAAGATCTAATTTGATGACATATGAAGCATGTAGAAAACAAAGATGTTGGAAATATGAGGAAAATGATTTTTTAAAAATAGACAAAACATACATTATCTTACAAAATGAAAATGTTAGGAAGATAGTTTTCCAAATTGAACAAAGTGTCTTGAGATGGGTTCGTTGGCACACGCCTTTAATCCCAGCACTTTGGGGAGGCTGAGGAGGGTGGACCTCCTGAGGTCAGGAGTTCAAGACCAGCCTGACAAACATGGTGAAACCGGTTTCCGTCTCTACTAATAAATACAAAGAAAAATTGGCCAGGCTCCTATAATCTCAGCTACTTGGGAGGCTGAGGCAGGAGAATCACTTGAACCTGGGAGGCAGAGGTTATGGTGAGCCGAGGTCGCACCACTGCACTCCAGCCTGGACAGCAAGAGCGAAATTCCGTCTCAAAAAAGTGAATGAATGAAAGTGTCTCTTAACTGAAGAAAGACTTACTTTTAGATCAAAGGGAGTTATTTTAAACCTAGAGTGCTGTCATCAGCCAACCATCAATCAGGTAAAAAGGCTAAAAACATCCTTGGATGTACTTTCTATTCTTTTTCTGGAAAATTACTCAAATATATTGCTTTTTAGTGACACAAAATATAAAACTAAACGACATGGAGACTTAACTTTTTTTTTTTTTTTTTTTTTTGAGGTTAGGTCTTGCTATATTGCCCAGGCTGGTCTTGAACTGATGGGTTCAAGAGATCCTCCTGTCGAAGCTTCCTGAGTAGCTGGGACTATAGATGTGTGCTACTTTGCCCAGCTCTAACTCAAGATTTTGATTTAAAAAAATCCAGAATGACAGCAACAAGCAATTGACATATTTTAGAACAAAATTTCAGAGAACTTTGTGAAGAATGTTATCAACAAAAGAGTAGTTCCTAGTACTCGTATTGTGTGATTTCGATTCTGAGAGTTCATTGTGTCATGCTGTTGATGATATGATGGCATTTTGTGCTGACGAACAAGAACAGAGACAAAAATTCCAGTAAGTATGACGCAGGCTAAAATAATAGCATGATTTTGGACTCCTCATGGAGTATAAGCATGCTTTCTGAAATGACAGTGGTAGATTAGATCATTTAAAAGGGCCAAGAGGACAAGCCTAAGGTTTAAAAGTTCTCTTTATTATTTCCAAGTTAATTAAATTCAGATAAAATCAAGTGTAATACTTTAAGCTATTAAAAATGTTTCTCCTGGGTGGTGGGATTATTTTATAGCTAGCGTTTATTCTTTTCTTTTACCCATCCCTCTGTTTTTGTTGACTTTCTAACATGAAGTTTTATTTAAAAAAGCACAATAAATGTTATTTTAAAATAAAATACCACTAAAATATAGCTTAGGACTTTTTTATGCACTTAGCCCATCTGAATAAAAAAAGCCATATAAACATACCGTTCCCAATGTAAAGATAGTTTTTTCTTAGTAATAATCCTACTGTTAAAAGAATACCTGGCCAGATGTGGCTTACACCTGGAATCCCAGCCCTTTGGGAGGCCAAAGCGGGCAGATTACTTGAGCCCAGGAGTTCGAAACCAGCCTGGGCAACATGGCAAAACCCCATTTCTACAAAAAAAAAAAAAAAAAATAGCCAAGCTTGGTGTGGCACACATGTAGTACCAGCTACTTAGGGAGCTGAGGTGGGAGAATCGCTTGAGCCTAGGAAGTTGAGGCTACAGTGAGCTGTGAACACTGTGATCACACCACCACACTCCAGCCGGGGCTACAGAGCTAGACCCTGTCTCAAAAAAATAAAAAGACCAGTTTATAATCACCAGTTTGTAATTGTTTAAGGTCAAGGCATGACTTTTTTCTTTATAAACTATATTAATAGTTTATATGTAAATCAAAATATTTATGTCTGAGTTGTGAATATCAGAATCAGGTAAAGAATAGACAAACACAAATCATATTTGAAATTCAATTTTAATCTCAGGTGAGTATGTTTCACAGCATTTTGTTTTCTTAAAACTCAAACACTTATGTAAATCAATAATAGTAAATCTCATTTAAAATAATACTTTGTTCTAGAGCCTAGATTTTTGTGGCAGGGTTGTTTTGTCAATATACTCAATCATGAAATAAAGATAGAAGATATTCAAGTACTTACGGAAAGGTCACAAAGTATGGCATCATTTTATTGGATGTTTATACAGTTGTCTTACCTATATTTGGTGTCTTTTATGTACTAGGAAGTAACATAGCTTGATGGTTGTACCAATTTTGGAGTCATAGAAACTTGGATTTGAAGACATAACTCTGCCACTTACTAGTTTTATGGTCTTGACAGATGTATTATTAGCATTACATAGTGGTATTCTAGACATGTAAGATGAACATAGATGAATGAGACAATTTATAGAATTGCATAAATACTGTATTTTAACCTTTTACTAAGGCTTATTTTCAGTGAAAAGTTCTCTACTTAGCTGTAGAAACTTTTAAAACTTATATACTGGCATTAAATTGTAGTTAGCAAATGCAACAAAGTTGATATTATTGTATCCCTCCCCTGTTTGCTATCTCCACTCCATTTCCTTTCCCTTCTAAGGAGTGCTAGAAAATATTTTACACAAATAACTGTCAATTATGACTAGTACTTTTATAATAAAAGTATAAATTCCAGCAAACACTAATATGAAATATGAGATAAATAAGTTTCTTGGTTCACTCTGCTGCTTCTTTCCCCTCACGCCTCCCTGCACCTCTCCCTCCCTGCCCATGAAAAGTTTATATCTACATATTTCCATTGTTTATTTGAAAGACTGATGGTTTCCATTGTCCTTATTCTAAAAGACCACATATTTCCATTGTAGCCCTGTAATAAGTGAAATAAGTGCCCGGAGCAAGCTTGAATCTTTTTGTCTTCAATCTTGTGGTACATCGTTAAAGAAAGGATTAGACTTTGGCCTTTTAAGATTGACATATGTGCTTTACTGAATTTGGCAGTATTTGATATCAAAAGTATGTTATTTACAAGTTTTTAATTTACATGATACATTCTTTTTTGTAGGCAGTGAGTTACTATTTATCACATGCATGGTATATGTGCCAGGTATACGTCAGGCACTTTACATAAATTAGTTAATCCTTACAACAGTCCTGTGAGTATTAATTCCTAATACTATATTACTGACCTTTTACATGGCAGAGCAAAGATGTGAACCTAGGGCTAATGCCAGAACCGATGTGACTTTGCACTATACCAGGCTGATTGTTACTGAGTATAGGAAGTTCAGTCAGATGAGCCTGCTGTTAGCATGTAACTGGAATATGAATTTTGTATACATTTATTTGATTTAATTACACCTATTTTGGAGTGTGCCAAGACAGTTCTTCATTATGTTTGACTGTTACACTTTCTGTTGGGCAAAAAGGATGCTGAAAATGAAATAAATTAATGATTTTGTTTGTTTTGCCATAGAGCCTACTATTAACTAATCTAAGATCTTCGGGCTCATGCCTGTAATCCCAACACTTTAGTAGGCAGAGGCAGGAGGATCGCTTGAGGCCTCGAGTTCGAGACTAACCTGGGCAACAGCCAACCTCATCTCTACCAAAAAAAAAAAGCCTGGATGTGGTGGTGTGTACCTGTAGTCCTAGCTACTTGAGGGGCTGAGGCAGGAGGATCGTATGAGCCCAGGAGCTCAAGGTTACAGTGAGCTGTGATCGTACCACTGCACTCTAGCCTGGGCAATGGACAGAGATCTATCTAAAAAAATTTAAATTATAGGGCTGCTTCTTATTGTGATTAAGTGTACTACAAAATTACCATATCTAGGCTAATTAATTTTTATTATCTTAAAATATCTAGTTACTGTTCTAATTGCCTCATAAAATATGTGTTCTAAAAAACTATTGGTTGATATATCTGAGTATCTTTAGATATTCCCCCTCCTTTCTTTCCTATGTTTTTGCAATTTTCTGTTGAAATAACCTGATAAATCTCCCTGATAAATTTTCCCAGAGTCTGGATTTTGAGTATTGCATCTCCATAGTTTTGGGTTTTTTGTGTTTTGTTTTGTTTTGTTTTCTTGAGTTGGAGTTTCATTCTTGTTGCCTAGGCTGGAGTGCAGTGGTGCAAACTCCACCTCCCGGGTTCAAGCGATTCTCCTGCCTTAGCCACCCAAGTAGCTGGGATTACGGGCGCCCCCCACCTCGCCTGCCTAATTTTTGTATTTTTAGTAGAGACAGGGTTTCACCACATTGGCCAGGCTGGTCTCGAACTTCTGACCTCAGGTGATCGGTCCACATCGCCCTCCCAAAGTGCTGGGATTACAGGCATGAGCCACCGCGCCCAACCCATAGTTTCTTTTAAAACACATTTTTTCAAGTGTTTTCTTACTTTATTTCAACTTTTTACAGTTTACCTGTAGTGATTTCAATGTTGGGAAGAAGAACTTGCTTGTGGAGATTTTGCTGGGGTTTAACAGGAGATCGTAATTTTAATGGTTCTGATCAATTCTGTTAATTTTTGTCAAGACTGACATGAACATCGGACTTCTTTTGAAACGTGGCGCTCAATATTCACATAAACTTGCTGTACAATTATTAAAATCATTTACATAATGATTTTGCCCATAATTTTAAAACCTTATTTTTCATTGCTGTTTCTCAAAATGTTGACAGACTTAGTGACTCTCTGTGTCTCAATCTCTCTAAGTGAAATAAGTATTTCATATACGTTCTTTAATTTTCCTTTGCTTCACAATTGAACAGTCTTTCAGTGAGCTTCTGAAGGAGGCTAAAGATTCATTTTACCTAATCATTTCCTCCTTTATCTTAATTATATTATTACTTGTGTCTGAGTTATTTTATATTCATAAAGTACACATACAAATAATTATACAAACACCACTATATAAACATGGTTCCACTGTATAAAATAAGAAATTTTGTTTGGCAAAAACGTTCAACAGCTGAGAAAACCAGGAGCTCGGTGTAGGAAGACAGGCAAGTCAGTACATGTGTGAAAGCGCAAGCTATATGGTAGCTATAGATGGCATGGGAAGCAAATCCAATAGCATATCTGTGCTCTGCATGGCAGGTAGTATGGGAAGTCATGGCGTATGGATGAAATGTTTGGCACCTCTTCAAATTGCTGAGTTTAGAGGAAACATCAGTGAATTTTCCAGACAGTAGTTGCCACCTAGGTACTACACAAAATTATGTAGTGAATATATTTGTATTTGATGTTTGTATCTCTTTCTACACTTCTCTCTTATCCCACCATAAGCACCCCCACTTAATTTCTTGATGTCTTAATACAGTTCTAAAACTCATTGTACATTTAACATTAAGCACCTACCATGTGCTAGACATTACGAAAGTCCCTCTGTATAGATCACAGGCTTATATTTGAAGTAACTTTTGAATAATGTGGAAAACAAAAGGAGAAATTTACAGCCACCATAATGATGTTACCTTCTCTACAGAAGACTTCCAAATTCCATAAATGGGCCTTTTTTCCCTCAGTAACCACACTCTCACCCCTCTCATCCTTCACCGAACATATATAACATACAAAAGTTTCTCATTCCCTGGGTGCTATAAATGGTGCTCTTAATAAAGTGATGCTTTGATAAGCTTACAGAAAGCTAAATAATGTGTGTGTTTAAGCACTTACTCATCTAGAATACATAGAATGCATTGGGGATATTGTGGTAGAAATGCACACCTTTGAAATGATTCTAAACCAGTGATGTTCCCAAGGAGTGATTGGGAGGTTAACTTTATACCTCCTTCCAAACCACTTCAAATAAACATAATCTAAGTAAATTACAATGCAAATACACTCTCAAGACAGTCTACTTCCCGTCTTGCTTCCCACAACAGATTACTACCCTAATCCCTTCCTATATATACGTTTTCTTAAAAGGCTAGTCAAATGAAGCAGTGGGAGCAGGAAAAGAATAAATCTGTAACTGGTTGTGATCAATTAGTTGTAAACACCATTGCACTTGGACTAACATAGGTATAAATTCCTGAACTGCTCCTCTCCCTGACCATTAATCTGAATATCTCCTAAAAAGTTGGAAAACAATAAAGAAACTGATTAGAACCCACATAAATATGCATGGAATTTTGGGGAAGAGGAAGTACTCCACTATTAAGGCTAATGTGTGTAGCAAGAAGCAATGAAAGAGGGGAATCATGGTATAACACACTGTGAAATCAGACAAAAATACTCTGGGCTGCATCTCTTAGTAGGTGGCCTTGGAAAAACTACTTAGTGGCTTGGTTTGTCTCTTAAATGGGGGTAATAACACCCGTTGTAAAGACCAAATATTACTTGCTTGGCTAATAATAGGGCTTAATAAATAGTGGTAGTGGCTGTTCTGAGTCCATTGGTGTTTACAACTAATTGATTACAACTAGTTACAGATGTCTTTGTTGCTTCTCCACTCCCACTACTTCACTTGACTAGCCTTAAAAGAAAATGGTGGTAATAGTGGAGATGGTGGTACAGATTTTGAGAGTTCTTTATCATTGTTGGAGTTTTTATGTTATCCTACAGTGGGGAGACCTCAGGTGGGAAGAGAAATGATAGATAGTGCTGGTCACATTGTTGTTTAAGGTGATCTAGCCAAGGAATGATAAGACCCTGAGCTGAGACAGCAGTAGTGGGAATAGAGAGAAAATGGATTTAAGAGAGAGTCCAGGCTGGGTGCAGTGGCGCACACCTGTATTCCCAGCACTTTGGGAGGCTGAGGTGGGAGGATTGCTTGAGGCCAGGAATTCGAGACCACCCTGGGCAACATAGTGAGTCCTTATCTCCACAAAAAAAAAAAACAAAAATTAGTCGGGTATGGTGGCGCACACCCATAGTTCTAGCTACTGGGGAGGTTGAGGCAGGAAGATCATTTGAGCCCAGGTAGGAGGCTGCAGTGAGCTATGATTGTACCACTGCATTCCAGCCTGGGCAACAGAATAAGATCCTGTCTCTCAAAAAACAAGAGAGTCCAGAAATCAAAACTCTGAATGGTTGAATTTGGAAGTTGGAGGAATTGAGAGAGTTTGAAATGGCTCTGAGATTTTAAAATTTGAATAGCTGGATTGGTTGGTGTGCCACGGAAGTGAGGAATACTGACTTTAAGCAGTAAGAGGAAGCAGTTATGGAAGGAAAAGTAATGAGTTGAATGTTTTCAGTCTTGTTTTTGAGGTAGTTGTAAGGAGTCCAGGAATATCCAGGTTAGTTGAATTTCAGAGGAAAGATTGGAAGTAAAGACTGGGGCTTATGACTAGAAGTTTTTTTTTTTTTAGTTATGGTATATTTAGTTTTGTATCATGATCACCTACTCCTGAAATATATGTGACAGTAACATATTTTCTAAAAATATATAATTAGTACAATTCAGATGTTTTAAGATCGTCTCTTATTAGGCATGTGAAATGTAATTACTTTGTCAAATGTCAACATGAGAATAGATGTCATGTGTCAACACCTCTCTGCCTATTACTTTTTTAAGAGATTTTGAGGGAGGGATTTACACTATATACTGTTATCTCCCCGCATCAGCCACATCTGCTTCGTTTGGTTGCTGTTCCATTTGGATACAAGAAAAGATGGAAATTGATGGTTCAGGGGAACAGTTAAGCCTAAGGATAATAGAGAATTCAAATACATTTTCACCATTCTTTAAATGTTACAGTCTTAGTTGGAAATATCTGAAGTCGCCTTGAGATGTACAAGAACTTTTAAATGTATTTAAATGCATTTAAATAATAAGATGGGGCTTAATTTTTTTTCACGAAGAAAAATGTTGGCTGGGCATGGTGGCTCACACCTGCAATCCCAGCACTTTGGGAGGCCAAGGTGGGTGGATCGCCTGAGGTCGGGAGTTCGAGACCAGTCTGACCAACATGGTGAAACCCTGTCTCTACTGAAAATACAAAAATTAGCCAAGCGTGGTGGCAGGCGCCTGTAGTCCCAGCTACTTGGGAGGCTGAGACAGGAGAACTGCTTGAACCCAGGAGGTGGAGGTTGCAGTGAGCCACGATCGCGCCACTGCACTCCACCTGGGTGACAGAGCGAGACTCCATCTCAAAAAAAAAGAAAAAAGGAAAAAGCCTTAATAAAAATGTTAATAAAATGTTTTAACAGTTGCTTAACCTATTTCTCACTTTCCTTCCTAGTTTCCCAAATAAGAATAAACTGTTGAGAATAAATTGAGATGATCAACATTAAAAATTTTTAAAGAGCATTTTGTTAGAAATAATTATATAAAATGTTTTATTAAATACAAGTTTAAATTTAGTTATAGATAGCAGAGACTTTAAAAATTGGAAAAATGGAAAATAACTAGTATGATAAACATGGCCATTTTTTACTGAAGGGAACTTGAGGATTTGCAGATTTTAGGTGATTTTCTCACCATAGCAGTCATCTACTAAGAAAGACAGAACAAACATTTTTTGAAGAGTTACTGCCTCCCTAGAGTCCAGGAACAGGTTGATCTATGTTCTTGAGTGATTAAATTTAAAAACTGGGGACTGCTCAGGCAAAGAAAGGGAAGTGGTGTGCAAGTGAAATGGCATCATGGAGGTGTAGTGGTCTTTGCTGAGGCCCACAGGCTGGCCAGCCTCTGGTTGAGCAGCAGATGGTCACTGCAGATGGCACCGAGAAACCAGTGTGCAGAGAGATGAGTCTGATGAGCATGTGTGGCCCAGGATCCAGAGCCAGGTGAGGGTCATTCACCTGTAGAAATTTCTCGGCTTTCATCATGGACATTAGTGTCAGGATAACTTACTTAAGTTAGAATTTACATTCTTTCCTTTTAAAAAAAAGTAGGCATCTTTTAAAGGAACCATTAGAAAAAAAGGCATATCTGAATAGGAGTGCATTGCTTCAAATTGAATCAGGAACCCAAATGACAAACCATGGATCTCTCAGTTTATGTTTAACTCCCTTAAGAGAATTTACAGGGCTGGGTGCTGGGTGCAGTGGCTCGTGCCTGTATTCCCAGCACTTTGGGATCCCAAGGCGAGTGGATCAGTTGAGCTCAGGTGTTCAAGACCAGCCTGGGCAATTTGTGAAACTCCATTTCTACCAAAAATACAAAAAATATTCTGAAACACATAATTTGTGATGTTTATATAATTAAACCCTATAAGTTAGTGTGCTTTAGTCAGTTTTGGATTAAAGGATCTTATTCGAGTTAAATATTCTCTCTCCTAAAAAAGTGCATATGTGCAGAATTTATATAACATTTTACTAGCTAATGTTTCCCCTTAATTGAGACCCCTGGGTTATTATATATATAAATGCATATGTATATAAATGTATATATAAATATATTTGTGGTCAATTTTTTAAATTTTTAACAATTATGGATACATAATAGTTGTACATAATATGTGGGGTGTGTGTGGTATTTTGCTACAAGTATACAATGTGTAAAAAACCAAGGTAATTGGTTTACCTCAAGCATTTATCATTTATTTGTGGTAAGGGCATTCTAATTCCCCTCTTAGTTATGGTGAAATAGGGAATAAATAATTAACTATAGTTGCTCTATTGTGCTACTGAACACTAGATCTAATTTATTCTATCTAACTGTATTTTTGTACCCATTAACTCTCATCTCCCCCTTTCCACAACCCTTCCCAGTCTTTGATAGCTGTCATTCTACTATTTCCATGAGTTTAATTTTTCGCTCCCACATACGAGTGAGAACGTACTATATTTGTCTTAGTGTGTCTGGCTTATTTCACTTAAAGTACTGTCCTCCAGTTCCATCCATGTTGTGGCAAATGATAGAATTTCATTCTTTTCTATGGCTGAATAATATTCCACTGTGTATATGAACCACATTTTCTTTATCCATTCATCTGTTGATGGACACTTAGATTGATTCCATATCTTGGCTATTGTGAATAGTGTTGCAGTAAACATGGGAGTGCAGGTTATCTCTTCAGTATACTAATTTCCTCTCACCCTATTTGAAATGGCTTTTATCCAAAAGATAGGCAATAATGAATACTGGCATAAATGTGGAGAAAGGGGAACCCTTGTACACTGTTGGTGAGAAACAGCCACCTTGGAGAACAGTTTGGAGGTTCCTCAAAAAACTACAAATAGAGCTACCATATGATTCAGCTGGGTACACACCCAAAAGAAAGGAAATCAGTATATCAAAGAGATACACCCTTCTATGTTGACTGCAGGACTATATTTTTATATTATATATTGTGATTTTAACATACACTGTGCGTTTAGAAGTGTCAAAAGGAGCCTCACCATAAAGCATATTCTCTAGAAAAGCTGTTCTACAACACTATCAGAGTTCTTACATACTGCCATTACATTATTTCCATATAAATCTGAAGTGATTATGAATTGTTTGAAATATTTATTGTGTAAGCTGTATCTTTTTCTCAGAAAAAAATTTATTTTTCTGGCAGTTGTGTTTTTACCCACACCACGTTTTCTTTTTTTTATTCTAGATTCCGAAGAGGCTCAATCTGTAAATCCTTCTAGTGTTGATGAAAATATTGACTCTGAAACAGAGAAAGACTCTCTCATCTGTGAAAGTAAACAGATGCTTCCCAGTAAAACACCTCTTCCATCTGCCCTTGATGAGTATGAGTTCAAAGATGATGATGATGAAGAAATTAATAAGATGATTGATGATAGGCATATTCTTAGGAAAGAACAACGAAAAGAAAATGAACCTGAAGCAGAAAAAACTCATTTATTTGCAAAACAGGAGAAAGCCTTCTATCCTAAATCATTTAAAAGTAAAAAACAAAAGCCATCTAGGGTCTTATATTCAAGTACTGAAAGTTCTGATGAAGAAGCTCTTCAGAATAAAAAGATTTCTACTTCATGTTCTGTCATCCCTGAAACATCAAATTCTGATATACAAACCAAAAAGGAATATGTAGTTTCAGGTGAACACAAACAGAAAGGCAAAGTTAAAAGAAAATTGAAAAATCAGAATAAAAATAAAGAGAACCAAGAGCTAAAGCAAGAAAAGGAAGGAAAAGAAAATACAAGAATAACAAACTTGACAGTAAATACTGGACTAGATTCTTCAGAAAAGACCAGAGAGGAGGGGAACTTTAGGAAATCTTTTAGCCCAAAAGATGATACTTCATTACATTTATTTCATATTTCCACTGGTAAATCTCCCAAACATTCTTGTGGATTAAGTGAAAAACAGTCAACACCACTAAAACAAGAACATACTAAAACATGTTTATCACCAGGAAGTTCTGAAATGTCATTACAGCCTGATCTTGTTCGGTATGATAATACAGAATCTGAATTCTTGCCAGAAAGTTCAAGTGTAAAATCTTGTAAGCATAAGGAAAAAAGCAAACATCAGAAAGATTTTCACTTAGAATTTGGTGAAAAATCAAATGCCAAAATAAAGGATGAAGATCATAGTCCAACATTTGAAAATTCAGATTGCACACTGAAAAAAATGGATAAAGAAGGTAAAACATTAAAAAAACATAAATTGAAGCATAAAGAGAGGGAAAAAGAAAAGCATAAAAAAGAAATCGAAGGTGAAAAGGAAAAATACAAAACTAAGGATAGTGCCAAAGAACTGCAGAGGAGTGTGGAATTTGATAGAGAATTTTGGAAAGAGAATTTTTTTAAAAGTGATGAAACTGAAGATCTCTTTTTAAATATGGAACATGAATCCTTAACGTTAGAAAAAAAATCAAAATTAGAAAAAAACATCAAAGATGATAAATCAACCAAGGAAAAGCATGTCTCAAAAGAGAGGAACTTTAAAGAGGAACGAGACAAGATTAAAAAGGAAAGCGAGAAATCTTTTAGGGAGGAAAAAATAAGAGATCTAAAAGAAGAGAGAGAAAACATACCCACAGATAAAGACTCAGAATTTACTTCTTTGGGTATGAGTGCCATTGAGGAATCTATAGGGCTTCATTTAGTGGAAAAGGAAGTAGACATTGAAAAACAAGAAAAGCATATAAAGGAAAGTAAAGAAAAACCTGAGAAGCGATCTCAGACTAAAGAAAAGGACATTGAGAAGATGGAAAGAAAAAACTCTGAAAAAGAAAAGAAGATAAAACATGAGCATAAGTCAGAAAAAGACAAATTAGATCTTAGTGAATGTGTCGATAAAATAAAAGAAAAGGACAAGCTATATTCGCATCACACAGAAAAATGCCATAAAGAAGGTGAGAAGAGCAAAAATACTGCTGCTATTAAAAAAACTGATGACAGAGAGAAAAGTAGAGAAAAGATGGATAGGAAACATGACAAAGAAAAGCCTGAAAAAGAGAGGCATCTAGCAGAAAGCAAAGAAAAGCACTTGATGGAGAAAAAAAATAAACAATCAGATAATAGTGATTATAGTAAATCAGAAAAAGGCAAAAATAAAGAAAAAGACAGGGAGCTAGATAAAAAGGAAAAATCTAGAGATAAAGAAAGTATAAATATAACTAACTACAAACACATACAGGAAGAAAAAAAATCAAGTATAGTAGACGGTAATAAAGCACAACATGACAAACCCTTATCCCTTAAAGAAAAAACAAAAGATGAACCTTTGAAAACTCCAGATGGAAAAGAAAAAGATAAAAAAGATAAAGATATAGATAGATACAAAGAACGAGACAAACATAAAGATAAAATTCAACTAAATAGCTTACTCAAACTAAAATCTGAAGCAGATAAGCCTAAACCTAAGTCATCACCAGCATCAAAAGATACCCGGCCTAAAGAAAAGAGGTTAGTGAATGATGATTTAATGCAGACAAGTTTTGAACGAATGCTAAGCCTTAAAGACCTAGAAATAGAACAGTGGCATAAAAAACATAAGGAAAAAATTAAACAAAAAGAAAAGGAACGGTTGAGAAACCGTAACTGTTTAGAGCTTAAAATAAAAGATAAAGAAAAAATAAAGCATACACCAACTGAATCCAAAAATAAAGAACTTACTAGGTCAAAGAGTTCAGAAGTGACTGATGCATATACCAAGGAGAAACAACCTAAAGATGCTGTAAGTAACAGATCACAATCTGTTGACACCAAAAATGTAATGACTTTAGGGAAGTCATCATTTGTTTCAGATAATAGCTTAAACAGGTCTCCTAGATCAGAAAATGAAAAGCCGGGTCTCAGCTCCAGATCTGTATCCATGATTTCTGTTGCTAGTTCAGAAGATTCCTGCCATACTACAGTGACAACCCCAAGGCCTCCAGTTGAGTATGACTCTGACTTTATGTTAGAGAGTTCAGAATCCCAAATGTCCTTTTCCCAGTCACCTTTTTTGTCAGTTGCCAAATCTCCTGCCCTTCATGAAAGGGAATTGGACAGCCTGGCTGACTTGCCAGAGCGGATTAAACCACCATATGCAAACAGACTTTCAACATCCCATCTTAGGTCATCTTCTGTAGAAGATGTTAAACTAATTATAAGCGAGGGGAGACCTACCGTAGAAGTTCGAAGATGTAGCATGCCTTCTGTCATTTGTGAACATACAAAACAATTCCAAACAATATCAGAAGAGAGCAATCAAGGTAGCTTATTAACTGTGCCAAGAGATACTAGTCCTTCTCCCAAACCTGAGGTATTCTCAAATGTGCCTGAAAGAGACCTTTCAAATGTGTCTAACATACATTCCAGTTTTGCAGCTTCTCCAACTGGAGCTTCAAACAGCAAATATGTTTCAGCTGATAGAAATCTCATCAAGAATACTGCCCCAGTGAGCACTGTAATGGACAGTCCAGTGCATTTAGAGCCATCTAGTCAGGTTGGTGTGATCCAGAATAAATCATGGGAGATGCCTGTTGATAGACTAGAGACATTAAGCACCAGAGACTTTATCTGCCCAAATTCTAACATACCTGATCAAGAATCCTCTCTTCAGAGTTTTTGTAATTCTGAAAATAAAATATTGAAAGAAAATGCTGATTTTTTATCCCTGCACCAGACTGAATTGCCAGGAAACTCTTGCGCTCAGGATCCGGCATCCTTTATGCCCTCACAGCAGCCTTGCTCTTTCCCCAGCCAATCACTTTCAGATGCTGAATCAATTTCTAAACATATGTCTTTGTCATATGTTGCCAATCAAGAGCCGGGTATTTTACAACAAAAAAATCCAGTTCAGATTATTAGTTCTGCTTTGGATACTGATAATGAATCTACAAAAGATACAGAAAATACTTTTGTCCTAGGAGATGTTCAAAAAACAGATGCCTTTGTCCCAGTGTACTCTGACAGCACTATTCAAGAAGCATCACCAAACTTTGAGAAAGCTTATACTTTACCTGTGTTATCATCAGAAAAGGACTTTAATGGAAGTGATACCTCTACCCAGCTAAATACACATTATGCATTTAGCAAACTAACTTACAAGTCTTCCAGTGGCCATGAAGTTGAGAATAGCACAACTGATATTCAGGTCATTTCACATGAAAAAGAAAACAAACTGGAGAGTTTGGTTTTAACTCATTTGAATAGGTGTGATTCTGATTTATGTGAAATGAATGCAGGGATGCCAAAAGGAAACCTAAATGAACAAGATCCAAAACATTGTCCTGAAAGTGAAAAGTGTTTGCTTTCCATAGAAGATGAAGAATCTCAACAAAGCATTTTATCAAGTCTGGAAAACCATTCACAACAGTCAGCTCAACCAGAAATGCATAAATATGGCCAGTTAGTTAAAGTAGAATTAGAAGAAAATGCCGAAGATGATAAAACTGAAAACCAAATCCCTCAAAGAATGACTAGAAACAAAGCAAATACAATGGCAAATCAAAGCAAACAGATTCTTGCAAGCTGTACACTATTATCAGAAAAAGACAGTGAATCCTCATCTCCTAGAGGAAGAATAAGATTAACTGAAGATGATGATCCTCAAATTCACCATCCAAGGAAAAGGAAAGTGTCACGTGTACCTCAGCCTGTGCAAGTGAGTCCCTCTTTACTACAAGCAAAAGAGAAAGCTCAGCAATCTCTGGCAGCCATTGTAGATTCTCTAAAACTAGATGAGATTCAGCCATACAGTTCAGAGAGAGCAAATCCATATTTTGAATACTTGCACATAAGGAAAAAAATAGAAGAAAAACGCAAATTACTGTGTAGTGTGATTCCTCAAGCACCTCAGTATTATGACGAATATGTAACATTTAACGGATCATATCTCCTGGATGGAAACCCCTTAAGCAAGATTTGTATTCCCACAGTAAGTAACGTCATCACTTGCTATACACCTGTAACACTGCCCAATAGAAGTATAATGCTAGCCACATACGTAATTTGAAGTTTTCTATTAGATAATTTCAGCAAAATCATCTGTTAATGAGTCAAGAGATATAAAGCTAGTAACGTTCTTGTTTCTTTCATTCCCCAACTTTATTTTCCCTTAAAGAGTAAGAAATTTTAGCCGAAATATGTAGTAACATAGGCTTGAAATATAGGTATAACTATAAAGAACAAATTTAAATTAGAACTTTGTATAAACTATTTCAGTAAAAATCATTTCAGGTGAACCATATTAGGTTGCTGCCTTAAATCAATCTGTTGAATTTATATATGTATACATTTATTGTATAAATTCATCCAGGAATTTATACACATTTATGTTAAACACATTTATGTGTTTAATGTAACATAAACACTTTTATGTGTTTAATAAAACACAAACGTGTTTAACACAAACACATTTATGTGTTTAATATAACACAAACACGTGTTTAACATACACATTTATGTGTTTACAATACATATGCAAACTGTATAGTTAAACACATAAATGTGTGTATGTTATATTCGTACTGTCACCTTTTCTTACTCTTGCAAAGGTGATGTGACTTCCTTGAAACAATTCTCGGGATATGTCTAGTTATTTTAGAAGTTTAGTTATATCAAATATTGTTCTAAAAGGGACTAAAAGCAGAGGTGAGAAATATTCCTGGATGTAGTGGGAAGTTTTTTTTATTTTTTATTTTAATGAGAATTACTAAAGTAGCAAAACACAGCACAGTATAATAGAAAGCACTGTAGATTTCCAATTCCCATATATTACTGCAGTCTGGATTTTGCTACAGACCCACTGTGTGATCTTAAATAATTCATTTCCCATCTCTGATCCTTAGTTTTCATATCTGTAAAACAAGAATAAATGTCTACCCTACCTCAAAGCAGGTTGAAATAGTATATGCCAAAGCCCATTAAAACTTTAAAACACTATAGAGATTTAAGGTGGTTGCTGTTGTTTTATACAGCTGCAAATCGCTGTAAGGGTCATATTTATTCAAGCTAATAATAAGAACTCCAGACTTTGTACATAAAATGCTGTGTGTGTGAGTTTACTGGACTGAAACTCATTTGTTTAAAATTTAGTTTGAAAAATAATAAAGACCAGAATAACAAAAATCTTGTGGGCACTACATTCTTTTTCTTACTTTCCAATATGGCTTTATCCATATTGTTGTTTCCTCCCAGCCAACTAATTGCCATTTTATGAGAGTAATCTTTCCTCACATTTATGTAATCCAATTATAGAACCCATTAGAAATTGTAAAGTGGAGGCCAGGCCTGATGACAATAACTGTAATCCCAATACTTTAGGAGGCCAAGGTGGAAAGACCACTTGAGGCCACGAGTTCAAGACCAACAAGATGTCTACAAAAATAAAAAGTAAATGTGGTAAAACATACCCAGAGTCAGTTTGTTTATCCTTCCAGGACTTTAATCATAATTTAACCAAAATGCTGCCATTTTTCCAGAGGAAATCAAGTGGAGTAAAACTGCAGGTCAAATCTCCAAAATCAAGTGAACAGGGAGGAAAACGAGATTTGTTACAACCTAGTCTCTACTGTGGCCACTGATTACACACTACAGAAATCTTGGAGGGGTTCCAAGAGTGGGTGATAAAAGGAAAGTGCATCTGTGAGAAGCTGTCAGGGGAGTGAGTATTCTCAAGACTCCTGGGACCCAGATATTGAAAGACAAAATCTCCAAGCATGATTTACTTAAAAGATAGATGAGGAAAACAGCAGAGGGAAAGTTTCCTCACAAAGCCTCCATGTCTCTTTGGTGATTTTCCCTTTCTTCTATATGTGATCTATGTTAATGATTGCCACATTTAAATATCCTGCCCAAATATCTCTCCTTGGCTTCTTTTTTGTAACTGCATAGCTCCACCTGAATGTCCATAAGCTTCAGAAACTCAGTAAGTCAGCACTGAGCTGAAATTACCCAATAACCTGCTTCTCTTTCTCCTTTCCTGTTCCTTCCTGTGGTCTCTTACCACCCTCCCATTCTCACACTAAGCCTCAAGTCCTTCTGAGGTGTTCCCTCTTGTTTATGTTTATTGGGCCAGTCACTAGTATTTTTCGAACCCATTTCCTTCACTCCCTCCTCCATCTCACACCAACACGATAGTAATCTGCTTACTCAATTCCCTGCCTACAATCTTGTCCCCATAGTGTCTATTCACACACAGCAGCAAGCTGTCAGACCTTTAATGGTTCTCTATTTCTTAACCCTAACATGTTCTACATAATACCTCTTCCACAGCATGTTATTTAAATACCTCCTATGCAAATGGGGGAGGCATTCATGGTCAAATAAGTTTGGGAAGCACTATTAATCTCATAGGTTCACTGCAGAACTTACCAGAACCTTTGATGTATTGGGAGTTTTCTAAGTGGGTGCATTTATACAAGTATACAGTGTTTTCCAAACTTGTTCTTGGAAGCATTTTTGTAGATCTTTACAGAATTGTAAGATTGTAAAGAATTGTAAGAGAAATTGTGGGCCCAATCTTGTGTGGAACATACTTTAACGCACATTTGCAGAGTAGACTGCAGCCTGCATCATTTTGCCCCTGCTGATCTGTTCTGCGGTCTTAAGTTTTTAGAACATCAAATTTGAAAAAATGGTGTGAAATGAGGATGATGAGAGTAATGGCAAAACCGCAATTACTTTTGCACCAACCTAGAGTTGTCTTCAGATACCATTCTGTTTGTTTTTGCACGCCATCCTCTCCTTTGGGAATTATCTCCCTCCCTCCTTTTCCTTTCTTCCCACATGACTTGTTTCAGTAACTCTAACTCTGGCTATTCCTTTAAGATGCGGGTCAGGTATTTACCCTCTTGAGGAAGCTTCTCTGGCACCTCAGTGTCAGACAGTAGATATTCGTCCTCTACATTCCTTGAAATAACTAGAGGCCTATATGGTTTTCCAAAACTAAAACAGCACCAAACTACCTACAACTCATGCTAAATTTAAAGCAGTTCACAGGACGCAGAAATTAAACAAATGAATTACTGCAATTAGAGGCCTGAGAAATGATCAGTTCCAGTAAGTTATTTGTCTGTAGAATTTTCCACATTGTGATTCAACTGATTGAGTTTTTGTGATGTTATTTAACATGTTTTCAGTCTCTCATAATGCTGATTATAGAGTCTTTGTAGAGCCAGGTGTGATTTTTGTCAAGAACTTTTCATATATGGTGTTATATGATTCCTGTGGCACTACATCAAGAAGTGGAAAGTATCTGGTTGTCCCACTTTCATGTGGAATTGATGGTTAAACCAGAATTGTTATAACTTGCCAAAACATACTATCTTACTTTGCCGTAATATGCTGGTAGTAATTATAAGCAAGAATAAGAGGGGGAAAATACAAATTCTCCAAGGGGTAGAAAAAGAGTATTTAGGGATCACAGATGGTTATTGCCATCTTTTGGGTATCTTTTGTTTTGTTTTGTTTTTAACTTAAGAGACAGGGCCTCCTTGTGTTGCCCAGGCTGGAGTGCAGTGGTGCAATCATAGTTTACTGCAGCCTCAAACTTCTGGACTCAAGCTATCCTCCTATCTCAGCCTCCTGAGTTGCTGAGGCTACAGGCAGACACCGCCACATCCAGCTAATTTTTAAGTTTTTTTTTGAGATGGGGTCTCAATATGTTGCCCAGGCTGGTCTCAAACTCCTGGTCTCAAGCAATCCTCCTACTTCAGCCTCCCAAAGTGATGGGATTACAGGTGAGAGCCACCATGCCCAGCCAAGATGTCCCTTTTTTTTTTTTTTTGAGACGGAGTCTCACTGTCACCCAGGCTGGAATGCAGTGGCATGATTCAACTCACTGCAACTTCCATCTCCTGAGTTCAAGCGATTTTCCTGCCTCAGCCACCTGAGAAGAAGTTAGGATTACAGGCATGTGCCACCACACCCGGCTAGTTTTTGTATTTTTAGTAGAGACAGGACTTCACCATTTAATCAGGCTGGTCTCAAACTCCTAACCTCGTGATCCGCCCATCTTGGCCTCCCAAAGTGCTGGGATTCCAGGTGTGAACCACCATGCCCAGCCAGTGTATCTTATTGTAACAGTGCAGTTACACGCATAGATTGAATCAGCTTCCTTAACCTCCAGCATCTACCAGAAAACACCTCTCTTCTGGGTTTGTAGTGTAATTTGATACTACACTACAATATCAAATTAGAGATGAACCAGAAGCTTTTTGAAGTATGGATAGACAAAGTCACTGGGATATTACATGTAATTAAGTTTGAAAAAACTTCCTTAGACCATTTCATCTGATTTTATAAAAGAATTAAATGTAACACTCAGGACTTTAGTGTTTGATACTATATTTATCATGTCTGCAGACAGACCTCACTATATAGATAGAATTGAACCGCTTTAATCTTTAGGAGGTGTTTCCTCCATGTTTATACCAGCTTTTCTGGTTTCGTGACTCCTCCTTCCTTCCCTCCTTGTCTGTGAGCTGTCACTTACTGATGATCTAAAATGTGTCTCGCTGGAATAACTTCCATAGTCCTTCTAATTTGCTGTTTGAAATTTGTTGTGGCCTTAGAATCAAAACATGTAAACTGTGCTCAGTGTTTCAAACGGAAGTAACAACCAGTTCTATGATTAGTGCTGTATTATTTAATTCACAGGACATAAGAATTTGATTTTTTTATGCACTAAAAGGGTTTAATTTTAAAAGAATAGCCCATTGTTGTAAATAAAACCTAATATTTTAAACTATATATATCTTTTTAATTAGATTACACCACCACCTTCACTGTCAGATCCACTTAAAGAGCTTTTTCGACAACAGGAAGTTGTAAGGATGAAACTACGTTTGCAACACAGTATTGAAAGGGTAAGAAATTTTTAAATGTACACTTATGCTAAAAATAACTGGTTTTTAGCAATAAATTAAAATGGCCTATATTTTTTATTAGTGGATTTTTAAAATTTAGAACCATTTTGAGAAGTGGTTTGGTTTTATCTTGTGTTTAATTAGATGGAAAAATTTTAAGCCTATTTTGGGATAGCTGCTCCCATGTTATAATTTATGTTGAGTATATTTTTAATATGTAAGTCTCTAATAACTTCTTGTTATTTGTTGAATTTGTAGAACTATAGGAGTAGATTCCTAGTGGAACATTTGGATTTCCAAGTTTTAGAATCATTGCTTAGTACCAGCTATTTTAAGGCAAAAGGGCAAAATACTTAGAAAGGCTATGCTTATTTGTCCATGTAGGTCTGCCTCAGTATGTGCCTTCCAATGGTTAGTCTTGGCATGAAATTACAGGAAGGAAAACCTTTATCAGGTCATTTATAAGAATTATAAGTCATTTCACTTGGATTTACAAAAATATAGTGTGTTTAATCTTTGGGGAGGGTTGAGGACCTCTGAAAATGTGGTGTAAACTATGATCCTTCTTCACAGAAATATATACATATTCATATGCAAACAAAATTTATATATAATTTCTTTGGTTCATACATGATTGATTTTCCTGGCACAGGTTCTTAACTTTTTTCCTACTGTGGACTTCTGTAACAGTCTAGGAAATTTGGAACCTCTTCTCAGAATGTTTTTAAATTAAAAAAAATCATAGAATTACAAAGAGAAGCAACAAATAAAGAAGCACAATACAGAATTTACAACATTGCATGACCCATTGACAATGAGCAATTTGTTAGCAATAAGAAGTTAGGTAATATAACACACATCAATAGCTATTTCAACTATAAGACGTTTGAAACCACCTAGTATATATTTATCTGTGTACCTGTCCAGGTTACAGAAAGTCTTGCCACCTTACAGTTAAGAATTCTTGAGGGGTGGAGCCAAGATGGCCAAATAGGAACAGCTCCAGTCTACAGCTCCCAGCATGAGCGATGCAGAAGACGAGTGATTTCTGCATTTCCAACTGAGCAAACAGCACACCAGGAGATTATATCCCACACCTGGCTCGGAGTGTCCTACGCCCACGGAGCCTCGCTCATTGCTAGCACAGCAGTCTGAGATCAAACTGCAAGGTGGCAGCGAGGCGAGGGGAGGGGCACCCACCATTGCCTAGGCTTGAGTAGGTAAACAAAGTGGCCAGGATGCTCGAACTGGGTGGAGCCCACTGAAGCTCAAGGAGGCCTGCCTGCCTCTGTAGACTCCACCTCTGGGAGCAGGGCACAGCCAAACAAAAGGCAGCAGAATCCTCTGCAGACTTAAATGTCCCTGTCTGACAGCTTTGAAGAGAGTAGTGGTTCTCCCAGCACACAGCTGGAGATCTGAGAACAGACAGACTGCCTCCTCAAGTAGGTCCCTGACCCCGAGTAGCCTAACTGGGAGGCACCCCCCAGTAGGGGCAGACTGACACCTCACACGGCCGGGTACTCCCCTGAGACAAAACTTCCAGAGGAACAATCAGGCAGCAGCATTTGCTGTTCACCAATATCTGCTATTCTGCAGTCTCCGCTGCTGATACCCAGGCAAACGGTCTGGAGTGGACCTCCAGCAAACTCCAACAGACCTGCAGCTGAGGGTCCTGTCTGTTAGAAGGAAAACTAACAAACAGAAAGGACATCCACACCAAAACCCCATCTGTGCATCACCATCATCAAAGACCAAAGGTAGATAAAACCACAAAGATGGGGAAAAAGCAGAAAAGCTGGAAACTCTAAAAATCAGAGCACCTCTCCTCCTCCAAAGGAGCGCAGCTCCTCACCAGCAATGGAACAAAGCTGGACGGAGAATGACTTTGACGAGTTGAGAGAAGATGGCTTCAGACGATCAAACTACTCCAAGATAAAGGAGGAAGTTCGAACCCATGGCAAAGAAGTTAAAAACCTTGAAAAAAGATTAGACGAATGGCTAACTAGAATAACCAATGCAGAGAAGTCCTTAAAGGACCTGACAGAGCTGAAAACCATGGCACGAGAACGACATGACGAATGCAGAAGCATCAGTAGCCGATTCGATCTACGGAAGAAAGGGTATCAGTGATGGAAGATCAAATGAATGAAATGAAGTGAGAAGAGAAGTTTAGAGAAAAAAGAATAAAAGGAAATGAACAAAGCCTCCAAGAAATATAGGACTATGTGAAAAGACCAAATCTACGTCTGATTGGTGTACCTGAAAGTGACGGGGAGAATGGAACCAAGTTGGAAAACACTCTGCAGGATATTATCCAGGAGAACTTCCCCAATCTAGCAAGGCAGGCCACCATTCAAATTTAGGAAATACAAAGAACGCCACAAAGATACTCCTCGAGAAGGGCAACTCCAAGACACGTAATTGTCAGATTCACCAAAGGTGAAATGAAGGAAAAAATGTTAAGGGCAGCCAGAGAGAAAGGTCGGGTTACCCACAAAAGGAAGCCTATCAGACTAACAGCTGATCTCTTGGCAGAAACTCTACAAGCCAGAAGAGAGTGGGGGCCAATATTCAACATTCTTAAAGAAAAGAATTTTCAACACAGAATTTTATACCCAGCCAAACTAAGCTTCATAAGTGAAGGAGAAATGAAATCCTTTACAGACAAGCAAATGCTGAGAGATTTTGTCACCACCAGGCCTGCCCTAAAAGAGCTCCTGAAGGAAACACTAAACGTAGAAAGGAACAGCTGGTACCAGCCACTGCAAAAACAAGCCAAATTGTAAAGACCATCAATGCTAGGAAGAAACTGCATCAACTAACGAGCAAAATAACCAGCTAACATCATAATGACAGGATCAAATTCACACATAACAATATTAACCTTAAATGTAAATGGGCTAAATGCTCCAATTAAAAGACACAGACTGGCAAATTGGATAAAGAGTCAAGACCCATCAGTGTGCTGTATTCAGGAAACCCATCTCACATGCAGAGGCACACATAGGCTCAAAATAAAGGGATGGAGGAAGATCTACCAAGCAAATGGAAAACAAAAAAAGGCAGGGGTTGCAATCCTAGTCTCTGATAAAACAGACTTTAAACCAACAAAGATCAAAAGAGACAAAGAAGGCCATTACATAATGGTAAAGGGATCAATTCAACAAGAAGAGCTAACTATCCTAAATATATATGCACCCAGTAGAGGAGCACCCAGATTCATAAAGCAAGTCCTTAGAGACCTAGAAAGAGACTTAGACTCCCACACAATAATAATAATGAGAGACTTTAACACTCCACTGTCAACATTAGACAGATCAATGAGAGAAAGTTAACAAGGATATCCAGGAGTTGAACTCAGCTCTGCACCAAGCGGACCTAATAGACATCTACAGAACTCTCCACCCCAAATCAACAGAATATACATTCTTCCCAGCACCACACCACACTTATTCCAAAATTGACCACATGGTTGGAAGTAAAGCACTCCTCAGCAAATGCAAAAGAACAGAAATTACAACAAACTGTCTCTCAGACCACAGTGCAATCAAACTAGAACTCAGGATTAAGAAACTCACTCAAAACCGCTGAACTACATGGAAACTGAACAACCTGCTCCTGGATGACTACTGGGTACATAACGAAATGAAGGCAGAAAGAAAGATGTTCTTTGAAACCAACAAGAACAAAGACAGAACATACCAGAGTCTCTGGGACACATTCAAAGCAGTATGTAGAGGGAAATTTATAGCACTAAATGCCCACAAGAGAAAGCAGGAAAGATCTAAAATTGACACCCTAACATCACAATTAAAAGAACTAGAGAAGCAAGAGCAAACACATCCAAAAGCTAGCAGAAGCAATAAATAACTAAGATCAGAGCAGAACTCAAGGAAATAGACACACAAAAAGCCCTTCAAAAAATCAATGAATCCAGAAGCTGGTTTTTTGGAAATATCAACAAAATTGATAGACTGCTAGCAAGACTAATAAAGAAGAAAAGAGAGAAGAATCAAATAGACGCAATAAAAAATGACAAAGGGGATATCACCACCGATCCCACAGAAATACAAACTGCCATCAGAGAATACTATAAACACCTCTATGCAAATAAACGAATTATCTAGAAGAAATGGATAAATTCCTCAACACATACACCCTCCCAAGACTAAACCAGGAAGAAGTTGAATCTCTGAATAGACCAATAACAGGCTCTGAAATTGAGGCAATAATTAATAGCTTACCAACCAAAAAAAGTCCAGGACCAGATGGATTCACAGCCGAATTCTACCAGAGGTACAAGGAGGAGCTGATACCATTCCTTCTGAAACTATTCCAATCAACAGAAAAAGAGGGAATCCTCCCTAACTCATTTTATGAGGCCAGCATCATCCTTATACCAAAGCCTGGCAGAGACACAACAACAAAAAAAAGAATTTTAGACCAATATCCTTGATGAACATCGATGCAAAAATTCTCAATAAAATACTGGCAAACCGAATCCAGCAGCACATCAAGAAGCTTATCCACCATGATCAAGTGGGCTTCATCCCTGGGATGCAAGACTGGTTCAGCATACGCAAATCAATAAACGTAATCCAGCATATAAACAGAACCAATGGCAAAAACCATATGATTATCTCAATAGATGCAG
Source organism: Nomascus leucogenys (assembly GCF_006542625.1). NCBI lineage: Eukaryota > Metazoa > Chordata > Mammalia > Primates > Hylobatidae > Nomascus > Nomascus leucogenys. The sequence goes on from NC_044384.1 coordinate 68,265,461, forward strand.
AAAAGGCCTTTCACAAAATTCAACAGCGCTTTGTGCTAAAAACTCTCAATAAATTAGGTATTCATGGGACGTATCTCAAAATAATAAGAGCTATCTGTGACAAGCCCACAGCCAATATAATACTGAATGGGCAAAAACTGGAAGCATTCCCTTTGAAAACTGGCACAAGACTGGGATGCCCTCTCTCACCACTTCTATTCAACATAGTGTTGGAAGTTCTGGCCAGGGCAATCAGGCAGGAGAAGGAAATAAAGGGTATTCAATTAGGAAAAGAGGAAGTCAAATTGTCCCTGTTTGCAGATGACATGATTGTATATCTAAAAAACCCCATCGTCTCAGCCCAAAGTCTCCTTAAGCTGGTAGGCAACTTCAGCAAAGTCTCAGGATACAAAATCAATGTGCAAAAATCACAAGCATTCTTATACACCAATAACAGAGAGCCAAATCATGAGTGAACTCCCATTCACAATTGCTTCAAAGAGAATAAAATACCTAGGAATCCAACTTACAAGGGATGTAAAGGACCTCTTCAAGGAGGACTACAAACCACTGCTCAGTGAAATAAAAGACGATACAAACAAATAGAAGAACATTCCATGCTCATGGGTAGGAAGAATCAATATTGTGAAAATGGCCATACTGCCCAAGGTAATTTATAGATTCAATGCCATCCCCATCAAGCTACCAATGACTTTCTTCACAGAATTGGAAAAAACTACTTTAAAGTTTATATGGAACCAAAAAAGAGCCCGCATTGCCAAGTCAATCCTAAGCCAAAAGAACAAAGCTGGAAGCATCACGCTACCCGACTTCAAACTATACTACAAGGCTACAGGAACCAAAACAGCATGGTACTGTTACCAAAACAGAGATATAGACCAATGGAACAGAACAGAGCCCTCAGAAATAATGCTGCATATCTACAACTATCTGATCTTTGACAAACCTGACAAAAACAAGCAATGGGGAAAGGATTCCCTATTGAATAAATGGTGCTGGGGGCCAGGCACGGTGGCTCACGCCTGTAATCCCAGCACTTTGGGAGGCCAAGGCGGGTGGATCACGAGGTCAGGAGATCGAGACCATCCTGGCCAACATAGTGAAACCCTGTCTCTACTAAAGATACAAAAAATTAGCCAGGCGTGGTGGCACATGCCTGTAGTCCCAGTTACTCGGGAGCCTGAGGCAGGAGAATCACTTGAACCGGGGAAGTGGAGGTTGCAGTGAGCTGAGATTGTGCCACTGCACTCCAGTCTGGGTAACAGAGCGAGACTCCATCTCCAAAAAAAAAAAAAAAAAAACAAGGCCGGGCACGGTGGCTCATGCCTGTAATCCCAGCAATTTGGGAGGCAGAGGTGGGCGGATCACAAGGTCAGGAGATCCAGACCATCCTGGCTAACACGGTGAAACCCCGTCTCTACTAAAAAAATAAATAAAATAAATGGTGCTGGGAAAACTGGCTAGCCATATATAGAAAGCTAAACTGGATCCCTTCTTTACACCTTATACAAAGATTAATTCAAGATGGATTAAAGACTTAAATGTTAGACCTAAAACCATAAAAACCTTAGAAGAAAACCTGGGCAATACCATTCAGGACATACGCATGGGCAAGGACTTCATGTCTGAAACACCAAAAGCAATGGGAACAAAAGCCAAAATTGACGGATGGAATCTAATTAAACTAAAGAGCTTCTGCACAGCAAAAGAAACTACCATCAGAGTGAACAGGCAACCTACAGAGTGGAAGAAAATTTTTATTATCTACTCATCTGACAAAGGGCTAATATCCAGAATCTACAATGAACTCAAACAGATTTACAAGAAAAAACCCCATCAACAAGTGGGTGAAGGATATGAACAGACACTTCTCAAAAGAAGACATTTATGCAGCCAACAGACACATGAAAAAAATGCTCATCATCACTGGCCATCAGAGAAATGCAAATCAAAACCACAATGAGATACCACCTCACACCAGTTAGAATGGCGATCATTAAAAAGTCAGGAAACAGGTGCTGGAGAGAATGTGGAGAAATAGGAACACTTTTACACTGTTGGTGGGACTGTAAACTAGTTCAACCATTGTGGAAGTCAGTGTGGCGATTCCTCAGGGATCTAGAACTAGAAATACCATTTGACCCAGCCATCCCATTACTGGGTATATACCCAAAGGATTATAAATCATGCTGCTATAAAGACACATGCACACGTATGTTTATTGCGGCACTATTCACAGTAGCAAATACTTGGAACCAACCCAAAAGTCCAACAATGATAGACTGGATTAAGAAAATGTGGCACATATACACCGTGGAATACTATGCGGCCATAAAAAATTACGAGTTCATGTCCTTTGTAGGGACGTGGATGAAGCTGGAAACCATCATTCTCAGCAAACTATTGCGAGGACAAAAAACCAAACACCGCATGTTCTCACTCATAGGTGGGAATTGAACAATGAGAACACATGGACACAGGAAGGGGAACATCACATACCGGGGCCTGTTGTGGGGTGGGGAGACGGGGGGAGGGATAGCATTAGGAGAGATACCTAATGTTAAATGAGGAGTTAATGGGTGCAGCACACCAACATGGCACATGTATACATATGTAACTAACCTGCACGTTGTACACATGTACCCTAAAACTTAAAGTATAATAAAAAACATTTAAAAATTCTTATTTGAATTGTGCAATTTGTAGAACTTTAACAAATAACAAAATGATACATCTTCCTTGTATTTGACCAATAAACAATTTAGAATTGCAGAATACTCGAGGGCAACTTTAAATGTCTGACTGATATGAGAACAAACAGCTTTACTGTGTGGTGGCTTAGTAACTACTAGCTGCAAAATTGCTTGATATTGGCCAGCTGTGTCATACAAGTATCTACACAGAACTGCAGTTAGGTGTCATATAGCAGCAGATCTCACAACTGCAGGGATTTTGTTTTGTTCTGTTTTTTGAGACAGTCTCACTCTGTCTCCCAGGGTGGCAGTGGTGTGATCATCATGGCTCACTGCAGCCTCAACCTTCCAGGCTCAAACCATCCTTTTGCCTCAGCCTCCCAAATAGCTTGGACTACAAGCATGCACCACCACACCCAGCTAATTTTTTAAAAAAATTTTTGCCAGGCGTGGTGGCTCATGCCTGTAATCCCAGCACTTTGGGAGGCTGAGGCAGGTAAGGAGATCGAGACCATCCTGGCTAACATGGTGAAACCCCATCTCTACTAAAAATACAAAAAATTAGACGGACGTGGTGGCACGCGCCTGTAGCAACTCGGGAGGCTGAGGCAGGAGAATGGCGTGAACCCAGGAGGTGGAGGTTGCAGTGAGCCGAGATCATGCCACTGTACTCCAGCCCGGGGGACAGCGTGAGACTCCGTCTCAAAAAAAAAAAAAAAATTTTTTTTATAGAGTTGGGGTCCCACTGTGTTGCCCAGGCTGGTCTCAAATTCCTGGGCTCAAGCGATCCTCCTGCCTTAGCCTCCCAAAGTGCTGGGATTATAGGCATGAGCCATCGTTGCCAGCCACTGCTGGAATTTTGAAGAAGAAATTAGTATAAAAATTTGGGAGGATATCAGTACATCTATAATATATTAATAATTTAGAAATATTTGTGATTTCTATGAATGACAAAGCTACAGATACTTAAGATTTTGCTGTGGTTTGTAGACATAATTTATGATTGAAAGAAATGCCAGTTGGAAGTTAGCGAAAATAAAGATGTAATTTTTTCCAATCCAAGTTCACAGACTACCCTACCCCTATTCCATCCTCAGGTTTCTTGAGGGTGTGAGGACCTCAAGTTAAGAGCTACGCTGTTCAAGGGTCATTTTCCCCACAGAAAATGGTAACATTTGAATGCTGTACTAAATGAACAAACAAAGTTTACAGCCAGAGTCCCTGGCCCATTTCCTCAGAACTTCCCCATGCTGCACTCTATCACCCAAGAAACTAAGAGGAAGCAATAATACATTGGCACACCCATAACCTATCCTTAGAGGACACTGTTTGAGAGGCTCTGCTCTAGGGGCTTAAAAACACAAAATTAAGAATGCTGATCGAAAGTGTACTATTTAGATTGTCAGGTAAGCAACATTTATAATAAAATAACATCTCAATTATTTTAAGGGAGAGAGGCTCTGACTTCAGAAAATGTATTTCTTGGCCGGGCACGGTGGCTCACACCTGTTATCCCAGCATTTTGGGAGGCCGAGGCAGGTGGATCACCTGAGGTCAGGAGTTCAAGACCAGCCTGGGCAACATGGTGAAATCGCATCTCTACTAAAAATGCAAAAATTAGCTAGGCGTGGTGGTGGGCACCTGTAATCCCAGCTACTCTGGAGGCTGAGGCAGGAGAATCGCTTGAACCCAGGAGGTGGAGGTTGCAGTGATCTGAGATGACACCATTGCACTCCAGCCTGGACGACAGAGTGGGACTCCATCTCAAAAAAAGAAAAAGAAAAAGTTGTTTTTCACATGGTGTTTGCTTTTGAGGGATTTTTGGTTGTTGTTCTTAATCTCTACAGGACTACAACCAGCTTTTTAGGAAGACACATCTAGCTATTTTTAATTTTGCGTCAAGGTTTTGGATATGTATTACTTCAAGTTGCACTTTAAATTGTAATTAATCAAAAGTGTTAGGCCTACCTCTTTGAATATCGTTTGTCATAAAAGAGTTAAAAAGTTAATTAGGACTATGTTTGTTTTTTTCATGAATTTATAAAAACATTTAAACTCTGCAATAATACATTTTTGGATATAATGTGGCCTGTTTTCTCCATCAGGAGAAGACCAAAGTTCTATTTGGTCTTGAGTTGAGGAGAGGAGAGAATGGGAAACATGGTGGGGAGGAGAAGACTAGGCACATTCTTTGTATTCTCCCAGCCCAGCCAATAAAATGATGTATGTTATTAAACTGGCGAGTTCCTGGACTCACTTTACCTCTCCATGAAGTTCTAGCTAGCCACAGGTCCCAGGGTTATCCCCATTGATATTCAGGCCAAATAATATAGTTAGGACCAGATGGCACAAGTCCGTAGCAAAGATTAGGATGGGTTGGAATCTGCAGCTGGACCCCAGTAATTCTCAGTTTGCTAAATGCAGAAGATTGCCTAGATCATATTATGAACCTTGTGGTAGAATGACTCTGCATATTACATAATAATTTTGGGCCCCACTTAATACAGGATTTTATTGTGTGTGTCAGAGGTTTACAAGTAGTTGAAGTCATCATACAGTATGTTTATTTCTATAAAAATATTCATTATAAAAAAGTGCCAACACAAGGGGCATACCACTTCACACCCAGTAGAATGGCTGTAATCAAAAAGACAGATGTAACAAGTGCTGGTGAGGATATGAAGAAATTAGAGCCCTCCCATTGCTGATAGGAATGTGAAATGATACAGCTACTATGGAACAGTTTGGTGGTTCCTCAACAAGTTAAACAGAGTCACCAGATGACCCAGCAGTTCCACTCCTACTTATTTACCAAGAGAAATGAAAACATGCATCCAAACAAAAACTTGAGTGTGAACGTTTATAGCAGCATTTTTAATATTAGCCTCAAAGTGGAAACAGCCTGTAGGGGAGGCAAAAGTTAACCTCCACCATCTTAAGGTCTCCAGCTGGGCGTTAAGGTCACCTCAGCCTCCCAAAGCGTTGAGATTACAGGCAAAAGCCACTGTGCCTGGCCAGCATATTTTAAGTGATTTTTATCTTACCTCATCTGACATAGATTAACAGGAGAAAAATGTGCAGATTTATTTAAGATTTATGTCACATGGGAGCCAAAGACGTGGCAAAACCTGAGTGATTTTATGCTAGGTTGAAGAAAGAAAGGCATCTGTGGAAAAGTAACTAAAATCTACTGGACAGCTAAAGGAAGATGAAAGTTACTTTAACAAGGTCTGTTTGTACGGAATTCTCTTGGCCTTGACTCCTGTCACTGGTCACAAGAATGTTTCTTTCCTCCTGGTTTCAGGAGAGCATCTTTCCCATGGGAGTTTTATCTCTGGCTTTCAAGTAGAAAAGGGGAGGTCAAAGCACTCTTGAGCCTGCTGACTTCAGATTGCCTTTAGCTCAAAATAATGCTTATGCCAAAGTGGCATACTTTGGGGTAACATTTTCTGCCACCCTTCAAGTCCAAATGTCTATCAACTGATGAATAAATGTGGTATACCCATGCAGTAGAATATATTTTTCAGCCATAAAATGGGATAAAGTACTGATGCATGCTACAACATGGATGAACCTTGAAATCATTATGCCAAGTGAAAGAAGCCAATCACAAAAGACCACACATTGCGTATTGTATGATTCCATGTATATTAAATGTTCAAGATAGGTAATTCGTAGAGACAAAAGTTAGATTGGTGGTTACTAGGAGCATAGAGGAAGGGGGTGCAGGGAATAAGGAATGACTGCTGATGGGTAGCAGGTTTCTTTTTGGAGTGATGGAAATGTTCTGGTGATGGTGGAACATCTTGGTAAATACATTAAAAGCCACTATTTTATACTACCATACTTGGAAAAATAATTTTAAAATAGAGAAACTGGTAGTTTGGGAGAGAGAAAATGTGTTTCTACTTTTGGAACACTGGGAGTTCTCAAATTTCTCAAGCCTACTGTGAAGAAAAGACTACTCTGAAATTTGGGTTATTTAGCTTGTTTGTTTGTAGAGATGGGGTCTTGCCACTATGGCTGGCCTAACAAATTGTTTTTGAAATAAAATAAAATCACTTAAAATATGCTGGCCAGGTATGTGGGTTACACCTGTAATCCCAGCACTTTGGGAGGCCGAGAGGGGAGGATCTCTTGAGCCCAGAAGATGGTGACCAGCCTGGGCAACATAATGAGACCCCTGTTTCTACAAAAGAATTTAAAATAATAATTAGCCAAGTGTGGTGGTCCACACCTATAGTACTAGCTACTCAGAAGGCTGAGGTGGAAAGATGGCTTGAGCCCAGGATTTCGAGATTACAGTGAACTATGATCTTGCCTACACACCAGCCTGAGTGACAGAGTGAGAAGAGGCCAGGCACAGTGGCTCAGGCCTGTAATCTCAGCACTTTGAGAAGCTGAGGTGGGAGGATCACTTGAGCCCAGGATTTTGAAACCAGTTTGGGCAACATAGTGAGACTTTGTCTGTAAAAAATATATATATTTTTAATTAGCTGTGCTTCATGGTACACGCCTGTAGTCCCAGCTACTAGGGAGGCTGAGGTGGGAGGATTGCTTGAGCCCAGGAGGTCAAGGCTGCAGTGAGCTGTGATCACACCACTGCACTCCAGCCTAGGCGAGAGAGTAAGACTGTTCTTAAACAAAAATTTGTTGAAGAATTTCTTTTTTTTAATTCTTTATTCAACTAGGAAAAACTCATTGTATCCAACGAACAAGAAGTTTTGCGAGTTCATTACAGAGCTGCAAGAACATTGGCAAATCAAACATTGCCATTTAGTGCTTGTACTGTTTTGCTGGATGCGGAAGTATACAATGTACCATTGGACTCTCAGGTAAAATGTTTTTTGACACATTTATAAGGAATGCTCTGAAAAAATGCAACTTGGCTATTTTTAGAGTCTATTTCCATAGAAAGAATTTGAATTCAACAATCATTAAAGGTCAAAGAAGAAAAAAAACTCTTTCAAGCCAGAGTACTTCCAGATCAACTGGTCCTCCATTTTCTAAAACACTGTAAACATTAGGTTTCTATTGTAAAAGCAGATGATCACAGAACACCTGTACATTTAGGATAGTGCCCTTACAGGTACACGTAATTTGTTTCTAAAGTGAATGTTTATACCTTTAGTTCTGACCTTCAGGCAGTTAGAAAGCTACTGTACACTGAAAAATAGTGCAGCTAGATGGCACCTCTAGGTTGTGACAGTCCTAAAAACAGAGTGAGTCTTCTGGTTTGACTTTGAATGTTGGTGGAATACATGAATTGTGGAAGACTGGAGAAATATCTTCAATAAAAGTTTACTGCCACATATAAATTACATGAACTCAGAACCAGTCATATTAGTTTTCAGAATTTTTTTATGGCTCATAAACCAGAAAAGAAAAAAGAATTTAAAGATTAAAATTTTTGTAATAAACAGTGAAGGATTATCACCTGAAAACAGACTAGGAAATGCTGTTTTAAAGGAAATAAGCTAGTAATACAAAGGATAACAGGGTATATCACAGAAAAATATTTTTAGACTCTTCTGAGCTTTATTTTTCTCATCTATAAAAAAATCAAGATTGAACTAGATAGGTAGGTTTCAAACTTAAGACACTGAATGGGCGTGGTGGCTCATGCCTGTAATCCCAGCACTTTGGGAGGCCAAAGTGGGCAATCACTTGAGCTCAGGAGTTCAAGACCAGCCTGGGAAACATGGTGAAACCCCGTCTTTACAAAAAAAAATATAAAAATTAACCAGGTGTGGTGGGGCACACATGTAGTCCCAGCTACCAGGGAGGCTGAGGTAGGAGGATCTTTTGAGCCTGGGAGGCCACGGCTGCAGTGAGCTGGATTGCACGACTGCACTCGAGCCTGGGCAACAGAGTGAAACCGTGTCTCAAAAAAAGAAAAAAAACTTTAAGGCACCAACTTTTATTTGAAAGTGTTCAGAGATATCTGAGGACGCTATTAACATGAATAATTGTATCTCTTCAGAAAGAACTGTGTGACTAAAGAAATAGGCACTGGAGAGGCCACTGAGGGACTTTCTAGAACTTTCATATTTAAAGATGTTTAAAGGGAAGAATGGATGGTTTTTAATAACTGCAATTAACAGTTTAACCATGTTCTTATAGGCTGGACTAAACAGTGGTATCTTGAGGTCTTTTTAAGTTTTGAGCAATCAGAGAGTAATGAAATCAGTTTTAGAGCAATATAAATTGAGGTTTATAATCGAGCTACAATGAAAAGTCCCTTGATTTCTAGCTCAGAATGGTTGAGTAAATATATACATACCTGTTGATTTCTTCTTTCTCCCAAAACTCATTGAAATGACAAAAGACATAAAAATTTCAAAGCCTGGCATGGTGGCGCATGCCTGTAGCCCCAGCTACCCCAGGTGGTTAAGGTGGGAAGATCGATTAAGCCAAGGAGTTCAAGCCTGCAGTGAGGTGTGATTGCGCCCGCTGCACTCCAACCTGGATGACAGAGCGACACCCTGTTTCTTAAAAGTAAAGTAATTAATTAAATTTATTAAAAATAAAAACAAATTCATAGCAGAGCTGGAAATTGATGTGGGAAACTGTTAGACAAAAACATTAAGAAATTTCTGATAAGATTTAAAATAGATGAAAACATATTGGTAATCAAATACAGCAGAGTTGAGGAATGCCCAGTATCATATAGGTTAAAAAGAGAATTTTAAAAATAAATGCATTTTCCTAGAACCGTATAAATTTTCAGTTATAAAGGGATTTTGATAACTTGAGTAATTCATTTTACCCTGCCCCAGATTTTCCTAATGATTCAGACCACCTGACTTTAGATTAAATTAAGCTTGCTAGGATCCTTTTGTGGATCATAAGCCTGATGATTGGGTTTTCACACTGTGTGAGACAGGCCTCTCTCACACCTTGTTGCATCGTGCACACATTACCTGTCTGACATGGGGGAAGAAATTCAGCTTGATGAGATACCAAATTGTGAGGTGCATTCTCTTGACAGAGAGAAACTTATGCTAAAAACATTTCTGCATTTTTGGTGACTTACTTAAATATGGAACTGTTATCCACCCTTTTACAGCTGGCTTTAGAGTAGAAGGTCTCACGTAGCATGCGTATTTCCTATGGGAGTAGCCTTGGAAGGAACTAAAGGGAAAAAAGTCTACTTTTCTTTGGGTAGAGGCTCGGATCGTCCATTAGTCTACTCTCTTATCACTTCTTCCTTTTCAAAATAAACTTGTTTGAGCACCTGAAATGTGGTAAAGAAAAATAAATAAATAAACTTGTAATATTTAGAAGAGTCGACAATAACATTTTAAATAGTCAAAACATCTAACTTGGGGGACCAATGAAGAAATTATAACTGCTAAAAATGTAAGTAGTGGCTGGGCACAGTGGCTTACGCCTGTAATCCCAGCACTTTGGGAGGCCGAGGTGGGCAGATCAGGAGTCCGAGCCAGCCTGGGCAATATGGTGAAACCATGTCTCTAGTAAAAATACAAAAATTAACCAGGCATAGTGGCAGATGCCTGTAATCCCAGCTACCTGGGAGGCTGAGGCAGGAGAATCACCTGAACCTGGGAGGTGGAGATTGCAGTGACTCAAAATCGCACCATTATACTCCAGCCTGGGTAACAGAGAGAGACTCCGTCTCAAAAAAAAAAAAGAAAATGTGAGTTTGGGAGCTACCTGCTGCCTGGGTGTCACTTTGACAGCACTGGGAGCGGTAGTAATGGAGTGAGTGCTGCATTGAGTGCTTCCTGTGTAACTAAGCATTATGATGAGGGCTTCATAGACACTTTTCATTCTCAAAACAAGCTGAAGAGAGGTTACCACATTTTACAGAGTGTAAGACTGAAACTGTATAATTAATTCAAGATCACGTAGTAAGAAACAGAGCTGAAATTTGAATATAGTCTGTTAATTCCAAAACTGGTATTCTTAAGTGTTGATAAAGAATTTCTTCATGAGCACCCCAGATACTGGTCCTGGAAGAAATTTTGGCCTGAAAGGCAGCTCTCTCCCACCTGGATACTTTTTGTCCCTACAGATAGTAAACTGTAACATTAAAATTAAATCTGTAATTGGTTATACAGTAATAATGTCACAGGTACAGTACTTAATGTAACATGCCTTTTTGAGAAATGTCTTTGACTTAGAGTAATAGGAATCTATTTTAGTTAATAATTAAACCTACCATCCCAAGAATTCTAATAACCAATCTGTCTACACAATATGGAAATAAAAGTTTTACCAAACTTCAATAGTATTCAATTTATATATTTTTCAAAATATATTTTCATCATTACTAAGAAAGGGGCATATACCATAAAAATACTATAATGGCATATAGATTTTAAAGTGATTTATTGTATTTTATAATATTCAACTTTTCTCTTTTAGTCTGATGACAGTAAAACTTCTGTGAGGGATCGCTTTAATGCAAGACAATTCATGTCTTGGTTACAAGATGTGGATGATAAATTTGACAAATTAAAGGTATGTATGTTTGGAAGTCAGTTTAAATGAATGCTTCCCCCTTCTTTAAAAAAAAAAAAAAAACTCTACAGCTGTATTAGGGAGAAATAATTAGGAGGGGAAATACTGGTTAGTCATGAATCCTCACACTGGGCCACAATTGGAAAGATAAAGATCACAAGTCCATTTTAAGGACTAGTTGTAGTATGAAAGAGGAAACTGCCACAGAAAATGCTTATTATCCAGTGCACCTGTCTGGTTATAGCTTGAACATACAAAAGAATAGGAGAATGGTAAGAAAAGGAATATAACTTTCAAATCTGTAAATTATTTGATTTGAGATTTTGAATCATTTCAGAAGTGTTTTCCCCCTATATTTTCTTGTTTCTTTTGATAATTTGAAATCTCATAATTTGAAATAATATTTCCAAATTAAAATCTGTAACAGCAGTCCCAACCTTTTTGGCACCGGGGACCAGTTTCATGGAAGACAGTTTTTCCATGGGTTGGGGTGGGAGGATGGTTTGGGGATGAAACTTTCACCTCAGATCATCAGGCATTAGATTATCATAAGGAGCATGCAACCTAGAACTTTCTCGTGTGCAGTTCACAATAGGGTTTGAGCTGCTATGAGAATCTAATGCCGTCGCTGATCTAACAGGAGGCTGAGCTCAGGTGGTAATGCTTGCTCGCCACCACTCACCTCCTGTGGTGTGGCCCAGTTCTGAACAGGCCATGGATCGGTACCAGTCCGTGACCCGGGAATTGGGGACCCGTGCTGTATAGGATGAAAATGAAGTTGCAGATCCACAAATAGTTGGTATGTGTGTACAAACAGGATAAAACAGAAATGGATTTGTAGGCCAGGTGTGGCAGTTCACACCTGTAATCCCAGAACTTTGGAAGGCCTACGTGGGCAGACTGAGGTCAGGAGTTCAAAACCAGCCTGGCCAACATGGTGAAACCCCATCTCTAACAAAAATACAAAAATTAGCTGGGCATGGTGGCACGTGCCTGTAGTCTCAGCTACTTGGGAGGCTGAAACAGGAGATTCGCTTGAACCCAGGAGACGGAGGTTGCAGCGAGCCCAGAGCTCGCCACTGCACTCCAGCCTGGGAGACAGAGCAAGACTGTCTCAAAAAAAGAGAAAGAAATGGACTTGTAATTCAAATGCTTTTTATGCTCCTGATGTGTCCATTTTAGTCCCTAAAGAAACTGGATGAGATTAATTTTTAAACAAAGCAAAGTTAACAGAATAATCAAGTAACTCTTCTCTTCTTTTAAATAGACCTGTCTTTTAATGAGGCAACAACACGAAGCTGCGGCTTTAAATGCTGTCCAGAGATTAGAATGGCAGCTCAAACTCCAGGAACTTGATCCTGCCACCTATAAATCTATCAGCATTTACGAAATTCAGGAGTTTTATGTTCCCCTTGTTGATGTTAATGACGACTTTGAATTGACTCCTATATAGCAGTCAGTACTTCCTGACGGTATTGTCCTAAACTGGTGATGCTCAAGCATTATACTGTGGAATACTGCCTTTTGACAAAAATACTCATGCCTTTACAATTGTTAGTAAAGTTCGATTATAGTTGGTTATGTAGTAAACACTGTCATTTTATAAAAAATGAGAATTATTTTGGATCTTAGATCCAAACACAGTTTCTAATAGAAAACTATTATTTATATTGGGAAAGGTAACTATTGGATTAGAGCATGTTGGCAGACTGGTAGATATTTAAAAAGTGGAGAATCTGCTAACAGCGCTGGAAGTTGTTAGCACTCTGAGTAATAAGATAACCACTAGTATTCAAATTTCTTTCAGGTTTTATTAAAAAATCTATATCAATAAACTAAAAGGTTCAATTCCTACCAAATAGTTTCTAATGTGGGAGAAAAACTTGGCACAAAATTTCTTCAGTTTATTATCTGTAAATTAATTGTACAGTTTTCTTTTTGAAAGTTTTAATATTGTCTTCCTTTTTAATAACTTATTTTATACATATTGTGCAGATGTAAATCTTGTAATTAATGGTCAAACTGTATACAAAGGGATTGGTAGTCAAAACATGTACAAAGAAATACCTGTAAAACTGTTTTGTCTCATGTTTTATTGGACCAAAGTTGTGGTTTGTATGGAGTGTAGTAGTAGTGTGTACAGGTAGAAAACTTTTAAATACGGCATGCAGGTGTTTCAGTTAGCTTGTTTTCATCACCATAACTGCGAAGATGTGGCTTAGTTGTATTGCATGCTTCCTATAATTTAACTCTCTCCATAATTGATGCCTGCGGTAGTGTAAGGCGTTTCATACTAGTCTCCTCTAGTAGACCTGTGACTTACTGTGTTGGACATACTATCTAGACTTAGTCATACAAAGAAACTTAGCTCTTTTTTCATCTCACAGTAGAGCCTATTTCCCCAGGAAAAAAATAAATGCCTTTGAATGAAAATTCTGAAATTGTAAATGTCTATTTTAATATTCACCTATGAAAGAATCTGTGAATATATGTAAATATGTTTAATAAATTTTATTGGTCATGTTAAATCATTGTAAAACTTTTTTACATTGCTTAATGTTTTAAGCTTAATAGCCTTTGCACTTTTAAAATAAAAACCAAGTATGCAAATCAAAAAAAGATATTTGGTAGTCAAAATAAGTAAAAGAAATATAGGAATATTCCAGTCAATCTCTGAAATGTTTATGAAAAACAGGTTAATATGTTGTATTTTTTTCCTTGTATCAAGATGCAAAACATAATTTGCAAAATTTTATAATTGAAATAAAACTTGGTATGCTGTTTTATAATAAATTAGCAATATACTTAGAAAAAATCCAGTTTCTCCTATAACATGATGTAAATTAAATATTCAGGAATATTTCAGGTCTGAAATATGCTGCTGAACTTGTTAGACATTTTTGAAAGGAAAATTAGGTTAGCGTACAATTTATCATAAGTATATGAGGTAAAATTTGCAAAACTTTCCACAGTACTTTCTTGAATTATAATACTGAATGTTTTCTGTTCCGATAGAGAAAAGTGAAGCAAATATGTGAGGAATGAAGTGATCTAGTGCAAGCTGGAAATTCCAGCTAATAGGAGAGAATGTAAATGTTTTTGAGTGCAAAGGTACATATTAAGCTTAGGGATTTTTGAATTTTTAGTCAATTTATATTTTAATTCTTACTGTACTTGGCATGCGCAATAAAGCAGCACATGTAAAAAAAAAAAATACAGTGCAAGGACTTTATTATAAAGGTTGGATGTAGTTTTCTTTAGAAATTTAGGTGAGAGATTTTGGCCTTTTTTATTGTATAAATTGGGCCAGAAAGGCAGGGTAGATTTTGAAGCACTGGTTCTGTTCAAGTTAAGTTTATTAAGCCTGGGAACATGAAAAGCTAATTTATAAAAGCAATACTTTTTAATATGAAAACTTACTGCAAAGTTTGTTTATACTTTTACCTAAAAAGGAAATTGGATGGGATACTGTGGCAAATCATAAAAATAAAAAACCAGATAATTGAACTTTGAAGTTACAGAAAATCAGAGAGGGGTAAGTTTATAGGGCATTTTGTTCTGATGGTTCAACCAGAGGTCTGGGAAATAGCACTGTTGGCCCAAACAGAACAAGCTTTTGGAAGATAAAAGCGACAAGAAGGAATCTGGTGAATTTTAGTCATCCCAGCTTTTTAGTCTTAACCACAGTTCTCACTCTCTTCAATGGTACCTCAAAAAGCTGGAGCCTCTCTGCCATGATTATGCTTCTACAAATTTCTTTTGTAAAGAGACTCAAAGCTGATGATAGCTTAAAAGAAAAGTTAATGCCTTCTCATTGGAAATGTATAATCAAATAAGTAGTTAAGGGCTTTTGGTATTAAAGATATTCTGAAGCTCTGAAATGCTAGAAAAAAATTTGGAATGGAGTATATGCCTGAAAAGGTTTTGGATTCAGAAAGAAAAATAAAGGATGGTTAGTTTAATCAGTGATTCTTTTTCAACTCTTCAAATATCATGAACAAGATACTAAATTGTACCTAAGGATTTGTATTTCTTTACAATTTGTTCTAAATATCTGTTTAATGACTAGTTGATATTTGTGCATGTTATTTAATAAAGAGTTATATTTTTATAGAAAAAATAAGAGTGAAATGTGTGCTAACTGTTTTTTTACTTAATTTTACTTGGGCAGCTAGCAAAATTGCAGAAATACTCATCCTGGGAAAAGAAACAGCCTTTGAAGAATTAGCCTTTCAAGTTCAAACCTATTTAATAATAAGTCTCACAAGTGAATTTTTAAGTACAGGCATACCTCAGGCATACTTTAGGTTCCAGACCATCTCAGTAAAGCAAATACCACAACAAAGCGAGTCAGGAGGAATTTTTTGGTTTCCCAGCGCATATAAAAGTTTTGTTTATACTATATTAAGTGTGCAATAGCATTATGTCTAAAAATAGTACATAAGTTTAAAAATATTTTATTGCTAAAAAATGGTAACAAAGTGAGCACATGCTGTTGGAAAAAGAGCACCAATAGATTTGCTTGAAGCAGGGCTGCCGCAAACCTTCAATTTGTAAAAAACGCCAATATGTACAAAGCACAATAAAGCAAAGCACAGTAAAACAGGATTGCCTGTATTAGACATGCTACAAACTTCATAACTGGAAACATCTCAAAGACCCCATGAAGCTTATTTGAATGAGACTTAACAATTAGACAGTTATTCTAGAAATTGAGTGCAGACCTAAATACATACTTTTCCAAAAAGAAAATTACTGTCTCTGATATCTTAAAACATAAAAACCCAAATTTTTCTATAGAAGAAATTGACTCTGTAAAACTCAATGAAATAGTCCTCTTTTTAAGTTTAAAGGAAGCATTTTCACCATTTGTAAAAATTATTTTTAAATATTTAGGGCAAAATTATTGTTAGATAGTAATGGAAAAGCTTGTGTGAGTTTAGTGGTTAAAATATCTTGTAATTCATTATTTAAGTGGCTTCTTGGGAGTCGTCTTTGTACCTAAAATGGAGGTTTTTTTAAAGCCTCCACAGAGATAGTCACCCAAAGTATTTCCAGTCAGTAAAAGCAGAATTCATAGAAGAAACTGAGGCAAATTAAAACAATTCCATTAATCAGAATGGCTTTAAACAAATTAAGTATAAAAATAGCAAAAAGTACAACTAAAAAAAATGGGTTTTCCCAGTGGTTAAATGCTATATAATAACTGCAAATAAAAGTTTTTTTGCATATGGACAGCGTCCTTATAAAATAGACCAGGCCGTGCGCGGTGGCTCACGCCTGTAATCCCAGCACTTTGGGAGGCCAAGACGGGCGCATCACGAGATCAGGAGATCAAGACCATCCTGGCTAACACGGTGAAACCCCGTCTCTACCAAACAAAATACAAAAAACAAGCCAGGCGTGGTGGCGGGCGCCTGTAGTCCCAGCTATTCGGGAGGCTGAGGCAGGAGAATGGCGTGAACCCGGGAGGCGGAGCTTGCAGTGAGCCGAGATCGCTCCACTGCACTCCAGCCTGGGTGACAGAGCAAGACTCTTGTCTCAAAAAAAAAAAAAGAAAAAGAAAATAGGCCAACATGGTGAAACCCTTTCTCTACTAAAAATACAAAAATTAGCCGGGCGTGATGGTGCCTGCCTGTAGTCCTAGCTACTTGGGAGGTGAGGCAGGAGAATTGCTTGAGCTTGGAAGGTGGAGGTTGCAGTGAGCCAAGATGGTGCCAGCCTGGGCAACAGAGTGAGACTCCATCTCCAAAAAAAACAGTATATAAATTTTTTTTTTCTAAGACAGGGTCTTACTCTGTCATCTAGGGTGGAGTGCAGTGGCACAATCATGGCTGGTTTCAAACTTGGGCTCAAGTGATCCTCCCACCCTGGCCTCCCAAAGTCCTGGGATTACAGGCATGAGACACTGTGCCCAGCCTAAAATTTTTAACCTAAAAATGAATGCAATCTTTGCTTGCATGGGGATTCAGTTTTATTAGGTCCATTAGTTACTCAGAGAACTGAACAAATATATAAAGTACGTTTATTTATTCTATTGATGAGTTTTTAAATGCATTTCTTAAAAGTTGGATTCCGAATCCACATATTGGACTAGTACTAGATATAAAGCTTTCAGGCAGCCATGTTTTCTTTCTCACCTTTTTTTAAAAAAGTATATTACAGGCCAGGCGAGGTGGCTTACGCCTGTAATCCCAGCTCTTTGGGAGGCCGAGTCAGACGGATCACCTGAGGTCAGGAGTTCGAGTCCAGCCTGACCAATATGGTGAAACCCCATCTCTACTAAAAATACAAAAATTAGCCAAGCATGGTGGCAGGTACCTGTAATCCCAGTTACTTGGGAGGTTGAGACAGGAGAATCGCCTGAACCCTGGAGGTGGAGGTTGCAGTAAGCTCACGCCATTGCACCCCAGCCTGGGCAACGAGTGAAACTCTGTCTCCAAAAAAAAAAAAAAAAAAGTATATCACATATGTAGCATGTGTTTACAAGTTTAAAAGGCACCACCTGTGCACCCATCACTCAAGAGAATATCAGTAACTTTCTCAGTTTTTTTTATTGTTATAGTCTATATTCAATAAAATTACCCGGACCTTAACTAGGCAGTTTGATAAATCCTGACAAATGTAAACACTCATGTTACCATCACCCAAATTAAGATAATTGTAAAACATTTTCATTACTCTAGAAAGTTCACTCATGCCTCTCTCCAGTCACTATCCCTGAGGCAGCCACTGTGCTGATTTCCCATCACCATACATTAGTTGTACCTAGCCTTGAACTTCATAGAAATAGAGTCATACATACTTTCTTGTGTCTGCCTTGTTTCTCTCAACATGACGTTTTGAAATTCATCCATGTGGCACCTAACAGTAATGAGTCGTAATTTATTAATGAGTAGTAGTGTATTGTACAAATTTGTTTATTCGTTCTCTTGTTGGTATTTGGATTGTTTCCAGTTTGGGACTATTGTTTTAATAAACCTGTGAATCTGCAAGCCTATTTTGTGGACATATTTTTTCATTTCTCTTCGGTACATACCATGAAGTACAAACACTAGGTCATAGAGTAGGTGCATGTTTCACTTTATTAGAAACTGACAGTTATCGGCTGGGCGCAGTGGCTCACGCCTGTAATCCCAGCACTTTGGGAAGCCAAGGCGGGTGGATCACTTGAGGTCTGGGGTTCCAGACCAGCCTGATCAACACGGTGAAACCCCGTCTCTACAATACAAAAATTAGCTGGGTATGGTGGTGCGTGCCTGTAGTCCCAGCTACTTGGGAGGTTGAGGCACGAGAATCGCTTGAACCTGGGAGGCAGAGGTTGCAGTGAGCCGAGACAAGATCATGCCACTGCACTCCAGCCTGGGCAACAGAACAAGACTCTGTCTCAAAAAAAAAAAAAAAGGAAAGAAAGAAAAGAAAAGAAAAAAACAGTTCTCAACAGCAGTTGTATCATTTTATACCCCTACCAGCAACCAGTAGGAGGCCCAGTTACTCTGAATCCCCATCAATATTTGGTATTGTCAGTCTTCAATTTCAGCTACTCTCCTAGATGTGTAGTGGTATCTTGTGGTTTTAATTTACATTTCTCTGGTGATTAAAGAGATTGAGCATACCTTTCATATGCTTATTGGCCATTTATACATCTTATTTTGTGAAATGTCCTATTTTGCCTATTTTTAATTGGGTTGTCTTCTTATTCATTTGTAGGAATCCGTTATAAGCCGCATAAAAGTCCTTTGTCAGATACAATTGTCATGGATGTTTTTACCCAGTGTGTGGCTTGCCTTTCCATTTCTCTTAGCGACTAGTTTCCTCACCTTTTAACAATTCCTTTACATTGACAACGATGGTCCCAGCGTATTTAGTAGATGTCTTAAGTCACCCCAAGAAACAAGTTTTTCCCTTTAATAACAAGCAATCATGAGACCACATGGGTACACAATACCTGTAGGTCTCAGGAGCACCAACTCTATTCATTTTAAGGCCAATTGTATTTGACATTAAGAAGTTTTCAAAACCCCCTCCTGAATTAACCTATTACTTCTTGACACTCTTTCCATATTGCCTGAGTTGCAGAACAAGTATTTATGTTGTTCTTAATACTGTGTGTTTTTTAAGCACAGGGTGGATAGTCATGAAAAAGTCCGGTATCATAAGTGAACTTTAGAAAGGAGATAAATTGTCTGAACCGGGTCATGTGGGCAAGTTTCCAGCCGTCCTGCTGATTTACCTGCATCTATGCATGAAATCAACCAGCACACACTTAGAACTCCATGGGATGTGTCAGGATCTGTGTCATTTGAGGATTTACACAGCATTTACCTCGGTCCCAGTTCTCATTTTGGTCATAGTACCCGCTGGACTCCTAAAGTACTTTGAGAGCTTTTGTCTTTGTGAGATATCTTGATATTTACTATATTAGAGATTAAAACAATTTTAAAGAATATTAGTAAACCCATTTTATTTTTATAAAAAATATATTTCCAAAACTAAAAATCAGGAAAGTACATTATTTTACATTTTGGCAAATCTTAATGTCTAGCCTAAGAGGAGGTAGTTGGAATTTTTTTTTTTTTTTTTTTTTTTTGAGACAGAGTCTCGCTCTGTCGCCCAGGCTGGAGTGCAGTGGCATGATTTCGGCTCACTGCAAGCTCCGCCTCCCAGGTTCACGCCATTCTCCTGCCTCAGCCTCCCGAGTAGCTGGGATTACAGGCGCCCACCACCACGCCTGGCTAATTTTTTGTATTTTTAGTAGAGACGGGGCTTCACCGTGTTAGCCAGGACGGTCTCCATCTCCTGACCTCGTGATCTGCCCGTCTTGGCCTCCCAAAGTGCTGGGATTACAGGCGTGAGCCACCGCGCCCTGCCACGCTGGAATTTCATTTCTGCTTCCACACTCAATGGGTCGGGATCTGTTTTGGTTTTGCTTTTTTGGTGTTAAAGAAAATATGACATCACAAATATGTAGTAGGAAAAGAAATATTTTAATAGATTTTTAGATAATTATGGGCATTATTCTTTAATTCCACATCAAAACACGACAAGCAGTTTCTAAAAGTTTAGTTGCCTTGTGGAATCGGAAACCATATCCATGAGCTTTTATGAACTTTTCCTAATTCTGTTACATTAAAATTCATTTGACTGTCTTGTACTTTGAATGGATCTTTTGCCAGTGCATTATTTTGTACCATCATGCCTTCATCATTTGGAAAATAGTGTTTCACTGAAGTATTCAGATCTTCCAATGCTGACACCTTTCATTATACAAAATCAAAGAAAATTCACATTTGTATCACCAGTGATCTTATCAGAAAAATTGCTTAAGTAGTGGGAAGCTCTTAAACTCTATATGACATATACAAGTTTTCCAAAATTCTAGTTTTCACTTGAAAGCATAGGCTTTCTCACTGGCAACAAACACTTGCCATTGTTTTCCTTAAAAAGTGACATGCTTGCTTCATTTATTTTCAAGAATATGTTTGTGAAGGAGCCACATGTGCATAACTGCAGCCTGCTCAAGTCTGGCTGCATGCCACACAGAGGCCAAACATGAGAACCCATGTGTGATGAAAGGAGGGCAACCTTTTTTTTTGGGGGGGGTCGGGTGGGACAGAGTCTTACCCAGTCACTCAGGCTGGAGTGCAATGGCGTGATCTTGGCTCATTGCAATCTCTGCCTCCTGGGTTCAAAAGATTCTCCTGCCTCGGCCTCCCCAGTAGCTGGGATTACAGGCGCCTGCCACCACCATGCCCAGCTAATTTTTGTATATTTTTTTTTAAGTAGAGACGGGGTTTCACCATGTTGGCCAGGCTGGTCTTGAACTCCTGACCTTGTAATCCGCCCACCTCGGCCTCCCAAAGTGCTGAGACTACAGATGTGAGCCACCACACCTGGCCCAAGGGACAAAGGTTTCAAAATGCCTTTCAAGGCTGGGATATTCGGTTATATAACCATAGTTCGTCAGTCTCATGGAAAAAGCAGTTGGATTTGCAACTCAGTCAAGGACTTTTCTCCAGTCACTTTACTTGGGTATGCAACAAAAGTATTTTATGCATTCTCCCATTTTTTTAAACAGAGTAACAGAAAGATGTGGACCCAAAAGTTGAGATTAAATAAAATCAATAATTTTTACTGTTTTATCAGCAACATTAAAAATTTGGCCTTTCTGGCTGGGCGCAGTGGCTCATGCCTGTAATCTCAGCACTTTGGGAGGCCGAGGCGGGCAGATCACCTGAGGTCAGGAGTTTGAGACCAGCCTGACCAACATGGAGAAACTCCGTCTCTACTAAAAATACAAAATTAGCTGGACATGGTGGCGCATGCCTGTAATCCTAGCTACTTGGGAGGCTGAGGCAGGAGAATTGCTTGAACCCAGGAGGTGCAGGTTGCAGTGAGCCAAGATCATGCCACTGCACTCCAGCCTGGGCAACAAGGTGAAACGACGTCTCCAACAACAACAACAACAAAAAAAGTTGGGTTTTTAATTTTTTTTTTTTTTTAGACAGTGTCTTGCTCTGTCACCCAGGCTGGAGTGCAGTGCCACAATCACTGCTCACTATAACCTTGTATTCTTGGGCTCTTTGGGTCCTCCCATCTCAGCTGGGACTACAGGCACGTGCCACCACTCCCAGCTAATTTGGTGGTGTTTTTTTGTTTGTTTGTTTTTTGGTTTTGGTTTTTGCTTTTAACAATGAGAGCTTGGCAATGGAGAATGCAATAATTACTGGTACAGTGGGCTGCAGCTGCCTCAGTTTGTGCTAAGGCACCAACAGTTTCATGTACCGTTGTTTTGGTACAAATGGCAACACTTAACAATTGAGAATAATAAAGAATGTTTTCCTATCATTCATAAGTCTGTAGACTACACTTTCAGAACTGCTGACTTAGCACTTCTATAAAATAAAGGTGAGCTAAAAATATATTATAAATTTGCACAATGAGTTACTGTGTAAATAAAACAGAAGGGAAAGTAACTAGACTTATGTGGTTGGTTGATTGGTTTTTGCCAAATTTAAATGGAAACCTAAATTTACCCCCACACCAATTCCTTGATGGCTGCTGGTGCTATATAAGAATTAAATTCCCCCGTGGCTTCCTGAGTTGGAGATCTGACACTTTGCTTTAATGCTTTACACTGTAGGCACACTTTTCTAAGTCTTTTTTTTTTTAATTTGTTTTGTTGTTAGAGCTGGGGTCTCACTCTGTCACCCAGGCTGGAGTGCAATGGCCTGATCTCAGCTCACTACAGCAGCAACCTCTTGGGCTTAAGTGATTCTTTCACCTCAACCTCCCAAATAGCTGGGACATGCCTATAGGCATGTGCCACCATGCCCAGCCTCTTGTTTATTTCTAAACAGCTGTGGCTGTTAGAAAACTCTTTCCTCCAGAGCCTCAACCCCCATCTCATGTTGACACGACTGCCCTCTGGAACAACACTTCTGATAAGAAAAATATTCTACAGATGTGTTATATAAACAGATAATATAAATAATAATGGTTTAAATATACATTCTCTAATGGGGTAAACAAAAAAATATGATACTAGTGCAGAACAAATAGACCAAATTGAGAGAATCCTGAAACAGATTCATATATATTGAACTTTTGTACCATGATATAGGCAGTATTTCCAATTGGTGTGTAACAGACAATAATGATTACATATGGTACTGGGTCAGTTGGAGGACATAAAATGATAGATCCCTACTTCATGACAAATTCAAATATAACTTCATATTGTAAATCAAAAATAAAATTCCAAGCCTCCCAACCATCTGAATGGACCCCTCCCTCTTGGCCAAGGGCATTCCAAAGATAACCTGAAAAACTAGTTCAGGCCATGGTGGGAAGTGGAGTCGGACACCCATCATTATACCCTCCTCCCTTTTGGAAGTCAGGCCTAGCTGACAAGCACTAACATTAAAACAGGTCTTAAGACTGACAAAGAAGACTCTTTGTAACAATAAGATACCAAATTCCAGCTTGACTTTAGTATAGTATTACATGACAGATCACAGGCCCTGAAAGAAATTGAAGTGTTTTACCCCATATTATGTTTCTTTGCCATATCTTGAAGTAGCCTTGCAAAGCTGTCTCTTGTGGGGAAAATCTACATTCTGAAGAGAATCCTGTTGCTTTCCCAGGCCTTTTTCCTGATCTGAAAGAGAATCAGCTCTGATAAGACACATTTACAGGCTGGGTGCAGTGGCTCATGCCTATAATCCCAGCATTTTGGGAGGCTGAGGCAGGTGGATCACCTGAGGTCAGGAGTTCAAGATCAGCCTGGCCAACATGGTGAAACCCCATCTCTACTAAAACTACACAAAAAAAATTAGCCAGGCTTGGTGGCACACACCTGTAATTCCAGCTACTTGGGAGGCTGAGGCGGGAGAATAGCTTGAACACAGGAGGTGGAGGTTACAGTGAGCTGAGATCGTGCCATTGCACTCCAGCTGGGCAATAAGAGCAAAATGCTGTCTCAAAAAAAAAGGCTGGGCACAGTGGCTCATGCCTGTAATCCCAGCACTTTGGGAGGCCAAGGCAGGCAGATCACGAGGTCAGGAGATTGAGACCATACTGACCAACATGGTGAAACCCATCTCTACTAAAAATACAAAAATTAGCTGGGTGTGGTGGCATGCACTTGTAATCCCAGCTACTCTGGAGGCTGAGGCAGGAGAATCGCTTGAACCCGGGAGGCAGAGATTGCAGTGAGCTGAGATCACACCACCGCACTCCAGCCTGGCGACAGAGTGAGACTCCGTCTCAAAAAAAACAAAAACAAAAACAAACAAACAAGACACATTTACAATCTATTCTCTCTAAAGCCTGCTACCAGAGGCTTCCTCTACATCATGGGAAGTTAGTTTCCACAACCCCTTATCTTAACCCAGACATTCCCATCTATTGGTTCTAGGTCGTTAGGCAATAACTACTCTTTCAACCAACTGCCAGTCAGAAAATCTTTTACCTATGACCTGAAGCCTCTGCTTCAAGTTGTCCTTCCTTTCTAGACCATACATCTTACACGTATTGATTGATGTCTCATGTCTCGCCAAAATATTTAAAACCAAGCTGTAGGCCAACCACCTTGGGCACATGTTCTCAGGATCTCCTGAAGGCTGTGTCACAGGCCATTCATCACTTATATTTGGCTCAGAATAAATCTCTTTAAATATTTTAAGGGAGAGTTTGACTCTTTTTGTCAGCAATATGGATGAAAGATAAACTGTTCATTCAGCAGTTTTTTTTTGTTTTTTAGCCCTTACTATGTGCCAGATGTTATGCTAGGCGCCAAATAGATGTGGTTCCTGCCTTCATAGAGCTGAAGTCTACATATGCAGAGTGACTATAGAATTTTTCATCCAAACTGGGACATTTTTAATGAGTGAAAGGAAGCTCTATTAAAAAGTACATCATGACAGTAGGTGTAAATAGAGTCTGTTTGGGGCAAACTGGACCGTGTGGGCAGAGCTGCCTTAGCCCCAACCAGGAGGGGCACCTGCCCTAGACTTTGTGCTTTAGAGGTCCTCGCAGGATGGGATATCTGCCAGGCAAGGGAATATGCTCACTGACTCCACACGCATTTCCCTAGCCCCTTTCTTGACCACACTACAAGTTTCCTGGACTCTAATTCCCTACCCAGTTAACCCTGAAGCTACTTTCAGGGTCCATATGGTTCCTTTCTCTGGATCTGTTCTCTGAGGGTGAATTTCTCTGCAGGTGTGAACACCCAAGTGGTGGCCAAGGTGCTGCTGTTTTGAAGAGTGTGCACAGAATTGGGACATTCATGCAAGATGATATCCATGCAAGGCAACATTCATGGAAGGCGTGATTCATGGAAGGCATCATTCATGCAAAGCAACATTCATGCAAAGTGTCATTCACAGGTGTAATTCATGGAAGGCAACATTCATGCAAGGGGATGTTCATGCAAGGTGACATTCAGACAAGGTGTCATTCACTGAAGACATAATTCATGGAAGGTGTCATTCCCACAAGGCAACATTCTGGCAAGATGACATTCATGCGAGGTCCTCACAGGATCATCATTCATGGAAGATGACATTCATGCAAGGTGTCATTCATTCAAGGTGACATTCAAACAAGGTGACATTCATGCAAGGGTCCTTGAGGTGCAGAACAGAGCTGGCAGTGAGAAGAGAAGGGAAACATCATAGAGACTTGTACTCCATTGAAACTGCCTTTGTAAAAATTATAACAGTGAGAAAATTATGACAGTGAAAGAGATCTGATCTAATCAAGCCTCATCTTGATTTTAACCTCCAAACTGCCCTTAGTCATTCCTGGGCTTGGGCTAACCTAACTTTGGGAGAAATTTGGATTATAGTTTAAATGATAATAGCTCTTCCCCAAAACTAAACTGCCTTTGTAAAACTAATGAAAGACCACCAGGTTAGGAGAACGAGAGGAGCCTGAATTCTGCTAAGGGGTAGCCACAAATGACCAGCCATTATTATAGATCTCACAAGTTTGCAACTTTCCTAATTACTCCTGCAGATAACATCACTGTTATACAACTTAACATTGGCCTTTTGGGATGTCTTTTCAGGTTTTTGCACTTTTTTTTTTTTGAGGCAGAGTCTTGCTCTGTTGCCCAGGCTGTAGTGCAGTGCAGTGGCATGATCTCGGCTCACTGCAACATCTGCCTCCCAGGATCAAGCAATTCTCCTGCCTCAACCTCCTGAGTAGCTGGGACTACAGGCATGCACCACCACATCCGGCTAATTTTTTGTGTTTTTAGTGGAGACAGGGCTTCGCCATTTTGGCCAGGTTGGTCTTGAACTCCTGATCTCAGGTGATCCACCCAGCTCAGTCTCCCAAATTGCTGGGATTACAGGTGTGAGCCACCGCGCCTGGCCAAGTTTTTGCATTTCTGACAACTGATGGCTCCACCTGGATCTATCAACTGGCCCTGCAGCCCCACCCAGAAGTAGACTCAGCACATGAGAACCATTTTCCACACCCTTGCAACTGCATCCCCAACCAGTCAGCAGCACTCATTCCCTTGCGTGCCAAACTATCATTGAAAAACCCTAGCCTCTGAATTCAGAGAGGCTGATTTGAGTCATAATAAAACTCTGGTATCCCATAAAGAGTTTAATTCATGCAGCCATCTCTGTGTGAATTAAACTCTTTCTCTGTTGCAATTCTCCTGTCTTGATAAATTGGCTCTATATGGGCAGTGGGCAAAATGAATCTATTGGGTGGCCATATTATAATTTTACTCTATTTTTACTCTGAAAATCAAGAGCTATTAGAAAACTCTATCTGTCAGGATAGGGAAAAGAGACTACCATTGCTACACAGTCTGGATTAGGAGGATATCTGGGAATCCATCTGCTTTTTGCACAAATTCACCAATCTGAAATACTGATTCTAGCATGGTATTAAAGTTAAATAGATATGAATGTGTTTTAGGATTCTCTCTATTTAATCTATTTGTTTGATACCAATATGAAATCATTTTTATTACTCTTTTATATGTCAGTTCAATACCATCCTTTTTAAAAAAAAAATCTCATGTCTGTTCCTAAATATTCAGTCTTCAGTCGAAATTTTACATCAACTTGTTCAAATTAAAAAACAACAACAACAACAAAAAAAAACAAAGTACATTAGGATTGTTTGAAGCATCCATGAGAGTCCATGGGCACTTGCCATCTCCTACAAAAGAAATGTAAATTTTAAATGGAAAATTAAGAACACATAAAGCCTGGCGCAGTGGCTCACGCTTGTAATCCCAGCACTTTGGAAGGCTGAGGCAGGTGGATCACCTGAGGTTGGGAGTTTGAGACCAACCTGACCAACATGGAGAAACCCCGTCTCTATTAAAAATACAAAATTAGCTGGGCATGGTGGCACATGCCTGTAATCCCAGCTACTTGGGAGGCTGAGGCAGAAGAATTGCTTGAACCTGGGAGGTGGAGGTCACAGTGAGCTGAGATCATGCCATTGCACTCCAGCCTGGGCAGCAAGAGTGAAACTCTGTCTTAAAGAAAGAAAGAAAGAAAGAAAGAAAGAAAGAAAGAAAGAAAGAAAACATAAATAAGTGAACCAGGAGTTCCATTATAAATAGTCATTACAGAGACTGTGCATAGAAACAGGGAAAGGATATTTTTTTTTAAAGGAGACAAAAGGCCAGCCATGGTGACTCACGCCTGTAATCTCGGTACCTTGGGAGGCCAAGGCGGGTGGATCACTTGAGCTCAGGAGTTCGACCAGCATGAGTGATGTGGCAAAACCCTATCTCTACCAAAAAATTTTAAAAATTAGATGAGCGTGATGGTGTACACCTGTATTCCCACCTACTCAGGAGGCTGAGGTGGGAGAATCACTTCAGCCCAGGAGGTCGAAACTGCAGTGAGCTGTGATTGCACCACTACACTCCAGCCTTGGTGACAGAACGAGACTCTTTGTCAAACACACACACACACACACACACACACACACACACACACAGACAAAGATAAAATAATTATTAGCTTAATAAATATCTGAGTGTTCAGGTCTACAGGGCTTAATGGCAAATGGAAATAATGCAAAGACATATACCTAGCTAGGCTCACCCTGATGACATTTCTAAACCCTAAAAAGAAAAATAAAATTCTAAAAGCATCTGGGGAGAAAGAGCAGATAAACTACAAAGAATGAGCATGAAATCAGCTCATAGACTTCTCATCTAAAACAGAATGCTAAAAGGCAATGGAATAATAATAGCAAGTGAGTCTGGCACAGTGGTTCATGCCTGTAATCCCAGCACTTTGGGAGGCTGAGGTGGGCAGATCACCTGAGGTCGGGAGTTCAAGACAGCCTGGCAAACATGGTGAAACCCCGCCTCTACTAAAAATACAAAAATTAACTAGGCGTGGTGGCACATGTCTGTAATCCCAGGTACTCGGGAGGCTGAGGCAGGAGAATCACTTGAACCTGGGAAGCGGAGGTTGCAGTGAGCTGAGATTGCACCACTGCACTCCAGCCTGGGAGACAGAGTGAGACTCAGTCTCAAAAAAAAAAAAAAGAAAAAGAAAAAATAGCAAGCATATCTATATGTATATGGTTGCTGTTATATCCATCAGCACCATTATAAGCACTTTATTATATTAACTTATTTTATCCTTACAACAAACCTATGAGATAGGATTACTCTTATTATCATGCCCCTTTTACAGTTGAAGAAACTGAGGCACAAAGGGGTTAAATAGCTTGTGGAAGAGTACACATTACCCAGCTAAAAAGTGGCTGAGTTAGATTCAAACACAGGCAGTCTGGCTCCAGAGTGTGTGATAATAACTATGCTCTATGGCCTCTAGTGGAAAGTCTTCAAAGTTCTGAAAGGCTTTTTGTATTAGATTTCTATTGCTGCTACACTAGTATCAAATTACTACATATCAAATTACTAATAAACTGGGCATAGTGGCATGAGCCTGTAATTCTAGCTACTTGGAAGGCCGAGATGGGAGTATTGCTTGAAGTCAGAAATTTGAGACCAGCCTGGGCAACACAGCAAGTCTCTAAACAAAAACAAACAAACAAAAATTACTAATAACAAATTACTATAAATTTAGCAGATTAAAACAACACCCTGGGTCTGGCGCAGTGGCTCATGCCTATAGTCCCAGCCCTCAGCCCTCCTTGACGCGCTCGAGGAGCCCGTCAGCCTGCTGCTGCACTGTGGGAGCCCCTCTCTGGGCTGGCCGCGGCCGCAACTGGTTCCCTCTGCTTGCAGGGAGGTGTGGAGGGAGAGGCGCGGGCGGGAACCAGCACTGCGCATGGCACTCGTGGGCCAGCGCAAGTTCTGGGTGGGCGCTGGCTTGTGAGCCCATTCCAGGGCGTCCTGCCCTTCACAAAGAAAACTCTCCTCGGGGCTCCTGCCAGCTTCTCCGGGATCGGTCGCGGGCTCTGCGGGCCCCATACTCAGAGCAGCTGGCTGGCGCCGCTGGCCCTGGGCAGCGAGGGGATTAGCACCCGGGCCAGCAGCTGCAGACGGTGTGCCGGTTTCCCCAGCACTGCCTCCCGGCCCGCGCTGCTTTGGAATTCTCACCGGGCCTCAGCTGCCTCCCCGTGGGGCAGGGCTCAGGACCTGCAGCCCGACATGCCCGAGCCCCCCCAACCCCTGCCCCGTGGGCTCCCTCACAAGCCTGAGCCTCCCTGACGGGTGCCACCCCCTGCTCCGCGGCCCCGTCCCATCGACCACCCAAGGGCTGAGGAGTGCAGGCATGAGGCACGGGACTGGCGGATTGCTCTGCCCACAGCCCTGGCGGGCACGTGATCCACTAGGGGAAGCCAGCTGGGCTCCTGAGTAGGGTGGGGACTTGGAGAACTTTTATGTCTAGTGGGAGGATTGTATATGCACCAATCAGCACTCTGTGTCTAGCTCAGGGTTTGTGGATGCATCAATCAGCACTCTGTATCTAGCTAATCTGGCGGGGACTTGGAGAATCAATAGATCTTGTAAGTTGATGCATCAGACTCTGTTAGTCAGGTTGGATGCACCAATCAGTACTCTGTATCAGCTAATCTGGGGACTGGAGAACTTTTAGTAAAAAAAAAAAAAAAAAAAAAAAAAAAAAAAAAAAAAAAAAAAAAAACATGTCTAGCTAGAGGATTGTAAATGCACCAATCAGCACCCTGTCAAAACGGACCAATCAGCTCTCTGTAAAACGGATCAATCAGCTCTCTGTAAAATGGATCAATCAGCTCTCTGTAAAATGGACCAATCAGCAGGATGTGGGTGGGGCCAGATAAGGGAATAAAAGCAGGCTGCCCCAGCCCCACCGGCAACCCGCTCGGGTCTCCTTCCACACTGTGGATGCTTAGTTCTTTTGCTGTTTGCACTAAATCTTGCTGCTGCTGCTCACTCTTTGGGTCTGCACCGCGTTTATGAGCTGTAACACTCACCGCGAAGGTCTGCAGCTTCACTCCTGAAGCCAGCGAAACCATGAACCCACTGGGAGGGACTAACAACTCCAGATGCCCGCTTTTAAGAACTGCGAAGGTCTGCAGCTTCACTCCTGAAGCCAGTGAGACCACGAACCCACCAGAAGGAAGGAACTCCCGACACATGTGAACGTCTGAAGGAACAAAGTCCAAACACATCATGTTTAAGAACTGTAACACTCACCGGGAGGGTCCGCGGCTTCATTCTTGAAGTCAGCGAGACCAAGACCCCACCAATTCCAGACACACCAGCATTTTGGGAGGCAAAGGCAGATGGGCTCAAGGTGGATTGCTTGAGCCCAGGAGTTCAAGACCAGCCTGGGCAACATGGCAAAACCCTGTCTCTACAAAAATACAAAAATTAGCTGGACTTGGTGGTGCATGCTGATGATAGTCCCAGCTACTCGGGAGGCTGAGGTGGGAGGATTGCTTGAGCCCAGGAGGTTGAGGCTGCAATGAGCTGTGATTTCACCACTGCACTCCAGCCTGGGTGACAGAGTGAGATCCTGTCTCAATTAAAAAAAAACTGTTCTGGAGGCCAAAGTCTGGCACAGCATGGCTGTGTTCTCTGGGATCTCTCAGGAATCTTGAGACTGGAATCAAGGAGTCCACCTAGCTAGGAAAACTCCACTTCCAACCTCGTTCTTGTTAGCAGAATTCAGTTCCTTGCAGTTGTAGGACTGAAGTCACTGTTGCCTGGCTGCCTGTTAGCTAGGGTTACTCTCGGCTCCTAAAGGTCACCTGTGTACTTGACACAAGGCCTCTTCCATTTTCAGGCCATTCTCATGCATTAAATCTCTGACTTCCATAATCTCTGTGAGAGGCTCCTGTGATTAGGCCAGGCCTATCAGACAATCTCACTATCTTAAGATCAAGTAATTACATCTGCAAAACTTCCTTTACTATAGTGACAGAGCGATATCTCATCATCTTCACAGGACCCGCCCAGGTTCAAAGGATGAGATCACACATGGGGAAAGGTCACTTTAGAATTCTGCTTACTGCATTGTGAAACTGAAATCCTGTTCCCCTTAAAATTCAGATCTTCTCCTCTTTTTTTTTGGCAACATATAAATCCATGTGGCCTTCCTGGAAAACAAAATTTAAGAATGTGTTATAGCAAAAAATGAAAAAGAAAAAAAGTGGAGAGGGTCTATGAATGATAATGGCTTCCAAAAGACAGCAGATATGTATTGTACTCACAGCCCAGGAAGGAACTGGAAGAGACGATGGCTGTGCTAAAGGCACATGTCTGGTAAAGTAAAATGTCCTGTTTGTGTTGCAAATACGGAGAAAGCAGGTGCAATTTCAAGTAACAGGTGGAATATAAGAAACAATGACTTTGAAACTAAAGTCAAACCTCTATTGCTTAAAGTAATTCATTCAGATGAGAAGACAAATGTGATGCTTTGAATTTACACATGTATACTTTTAATTTTTAAATGTATAATAGTACTGCTGAGAATCATTTTCTCTGGTGTGCATACTTGCTTTGTCCCCTAAAAGAGAGTTGACATTTTGCTTAAGGATTGACAATTTCTGGCCGGGCACGGTGGCTCACGCCTGTAATCCCAGCACTTTGGGAGGCCAAGGCGGGCGGATCACAAGGTCAGGAGATCGAGACCATCCTGGCTAACACGGTGAAACCCCATCTCTACTAAAAATACAGAAACAAAATTAGCCGGGTGTGGTGGCGGGCACCTGTAGTCCCAGCTACTTGGGAGGCTGAGGCAGCAGAACTCCAGCCTGGCAGCCTGGGTGATAGAGCGAGACTCCATCTCAAAAAAAAAAAGATTGACAATTTCTTTTAAATTTATCTTAGCAAATTATTTTTAAATTAGGCTAAAAAAAGATTGACAATTTCTTTTAAATTTATCTTAGCGAATTATTCTTAAATAAGGCTTTTTTTTTCTTCTTTTTCTGACAGATCCTCTGTTGCCCAGGCTGGAGGGTGGTGATGCGATCTCAGCTCACTGCAACCTCCACCTCCCTGGTTCAAGTGATTCTCTCATCTCAGCCTCCCAAGTAGCTGGGATTACAAGCAGCCACCACCACACCCAGATAACTTTTGTAGATTTTGCAGAGATTGGGTTCCACCATGTTGCCCAAGCTGGCCTCAAACTTCTGAGCTCAAGCAATTGCCTGCCTCGACCTCCCAAAATGCTGGGATTACAGGAATGAGCCACTGCGTTTGGCCTAGACTAGTATTTTTTAACCTTCATTTCATTTTCTTAATTTACAAAAGCAGGTTGTTCTCACATCAATGGTATTTTCTGATTATTATGAGACAGTTGAGCAATTTTTGCTAACTGGAAGCCTACATCTATGCTCATTTTATTTTTTATTTGTTTATTTATTTTTGAGACAGAGTCTTGCTCTGTTGCCCAGGCTGGAGTGTGCTGGCGCAGTCTTGGCTCACAGCAAGCTCCGCCTCCCAGGTTCACGCCATTCTCCTACTTCAGCCTCTCCGAGTAGCTGGGACTATAGGCACCTGCCACCACACCTGGCTAATTTTTTGTATTTTTAGTAGAGACGGGGTTTCACCGTGGTCTCGATCTCCTGACCTCGTGATCCACCCGCCTCGGCCTCCCAAAGTGCTGGGATTACAAGCGTGAGCCACCGCGCCCGGCCATCTATGTTCACTTTAAAACATTCATTTAAAAATATGTAATTCTAGCCACGTGATTTTCATACTGCCATTTTAAATTTAGAGTAAAATTTTAGGAACGAACCTTTTTTTTATAATTCCTATTTTCAATGGATACTTACCAAAATCTTTGTAATTCCTTCAGCTTAACATTAAATTCCTTTTCTTCTATTAAATACAGATAAAATCAAATAAAAATTTTAAAAAGTCATCAGCAGGGCTGGGCGCAGTGGCTTATGCCTATAATCCCAGTACTTTGGGAGGCTAAGGCAGATGGATACCTTGAGTTCAGGAGTTTGAGACCAGCCTGGGCAACATGGTGAAACCCCATTTCTACAAAAATTATCTGTACATAGTGGTGTATGCCTGTAGTCCCAGCTACTCAGGAGGCTGAGGTGAGAGGATAGCTTGAGCCCAGGAGGCAGAGGTTGCAGTGAGCCAAGATTGCACCACTGTACTTTTGCCTGGGCAACAGAGCGAGACCCTGTCTCAAAAAAATAGACAACAAAAAAAAAGTCATCAGCAGATATTTATGAAGGTAGACATTACAGATGGTTTTATTTTATTCTTTGTGCATTTCTGTAGACAGTCAAAGGATGATTCAACTGTTCAGGGATGTTCTTAAAACTAAAACAAACACAAACAAACCAAAAAACCCAGGCTATTTCTTTCTAGTAATCATCGCTGGTATTTGGCTATTATCTTCAAGAACACAAAATAATTACTGCATTCTCCAACATTGCATTCATTTTCTTTTTTAAAACTTTCCCAGAAGCCCAACACAGCAACTTTGCCTTTGTTTCATTGGTCACAACTGGATTCCTTGGCACATTGCAGCAAGAGAGTCTGGGCAAGTGAATATGTATAGCCTAGGCACCTCACTCAAAATCAGGTTCTGTTATTATAGGACTAGTGGGAAGTATATATCAGGCAGCTAGTAGTATCTGAAACACACACAGACACAGACACACACACACACGCACACACAGAGGCATACTTTTTAAAAAATTTACAAAAGTAAAATTGCTATAATTTTTTTCACTTGCCTCAGTAGCAAAATAACTTACTGATTTCCTTAAATATTCATCCTATGACTGTACCATAATTTATTTAATCAGTCCTCTCCTGGACATTTAGATATTTTATTAAAAAAATGTTTTTTGAGACAAAGTCTCACTCTTTTACCTAGAGTGGTGTGACCACAGCTCACTATAACCTCAAATTTCTGGGCTCAAGAGATTCTCCCACCTCAGCCTCCTGAGCAGCAAGGACTGTAGGTATGTCTCACCATGCCTGGGTGATTTTTACATTTTTTGTAAAGATGGAGTCTCAAATATGTTGCCCAGGCTGGTCTTGAATTCCTGGCCTCAAGTGATTCTCCTGCCTTGGCTTCCCAAAGTGCTGGGATTACAAGCATGAGCCACTGTGCCCAGCCTAAAGTTTTATTATTAAAGAAAGATGTGGCCAGGCATGGTGACTCACGCCTGTAATCCCACACTTTGGGAGGTCGAGGTGGATGGATCACTGGAGCTCAGGAGTTTGCGACCAGCCTAGGCAACATGGTGAAACCTCATCTCTACAAAAAGTACAAAATTAGCAGTCATAGTGGCTTGCACCTGTAGTCCCAGCTACTCGAAAGGCTGAGGCAGGAGGATTGCTTGCACCCAGGAGGTCGAGGCTGCTGTGATCTGTAATTGCATCACTTCATTCCAGCCTGGGCAACAGAGTGAAACTCTGCTCAAAACAAAAAGAAAAGATGTTTAGTGGCCAGGCATGGTGGCTCATGCCTATAATCCCAGTACATTAGGAGGCCCAGGTGAGCCGATCACTTGAGCTCAGGAGTTCAAGACCAGCCTAGGCAAAAAAACTGAGACCTCGTCTCTACAAAAATTAGCCAAGCATGGTGGCACATACCTGTGGTCCCAACTACTCAGGAGGCTGAGGTGGGAGGATGGCTTGAGCCTAGAAGGCAGAGGCTGCAGTGAGCCAAGATCATACCATTGCACTCTAGCCTGGGTGACAGAGCCAGATCCTGTCTAGAAAAAAAAAAAAAAAAAAAAAAAAAAAGAAGAAGAAGGAGGAGAGAAGAAGAAAAAAAAGATGAGTGAACATTCAGCACTGAGATAAACTTTTTGATGCTAAAATTGTATTATCATCTCAGCAGTTATGCTTTTGCTGCCTTTCCCTAAAAGGAAAATGAACATCTGGTACTGAAAAGCTCTTTTATACCATGGTGCAAAAGCCTTCTCAAATAGTCTCCTCAGCTAGCTTCATGAAGAGGATAACATAGTTTCAGTCCAGCCCTAGGAGTAAATAGTGACACAACTAAACTTCACAACTCTAACCTGAACTGATCACTTTAGAATAGGCTTATGCGTCTAATTTTATTCAGAATCCCACAGCCATTAGATTTTTCTGCATGGGAAACTTGATATTCCTGTGTTATCCACAAAACTGCCCTAGCCAACAGGAATGATCCACAGTAACAGATTTTCCCAAATTCTCCACCATGGGAGTAATACATAGTGAAGATCAGCTGGAGTTCACATGTAAAACTCTGAACTCTGGAAGAAAATTATTGCCTAAGAATCAGACTGATGACCTTAAATTAGAAAAGACATGCTTCTAAGGGTATGAGTGTTCTAATTCTTGGGGTTTAGTATGGTTTGTTGATTATTTACACTGTCCATACAATCTTTTACTATACAACATATTCCCAGTAGGTTATACGTTTAACTTTCCAATCTTGAGGCTCCTAATCATGAATAAAAATAATTACTAAAAAAAAAAAAAAAAAAAATTACTGAAGCAAACTGTCCCCTCTGTGCATCCACTTTGAACAACACTACATGATGGCACCAATATTTTTCCCTAATCTACAATTTCTAAAAAGCAGGGCCAGGTGTGGTGGTTCACCCCTGTAATCCCAGTACTTTGGGAGGCCAAGGTGGGTGGATCACCCAAGGTCAGGAGTTCAAGACCAGCCTGGCCAACATGGTGAAACCCCATCTCTACTAAAAATACAAAAATCAGCTGGGTGTGGTGGCACACATCTGTAATCCCAGCTACTTGGAAGGCTGAGGCAGGAGGATCACTTGAACCTGGAAGGTGGAGGTCGCAGTGAGCCAAGATCGCGCCATTGCACTCCAGCCTGGGTGATAGAGTGAGACTCCGTCTCAAAAAAAAAAAAAAAAACACCAAAAACAAAAAAACAGGTTGCAGGTTTTAGTGGAAGCTTGTTAATGCCCTTACTTCAAGAGTTTCTTTCCATTATAACCCACAGCCCTTTCTCTATTAGCTCTATATAAGAGTAATTACTTTATGCCATACTTTTGACAGAGGCACATTTGGCTTATTCTGTTTACATGCTAAATGTAATACTTACAAACTTCCATTTCCATCCAGGATGAAGTAGCACAACAATCTAGTCCCTGTTCCCATCAGCCAGGAAGGAAAGATTCCTACTACACAGGACATTGAATAGAGTACTCAGAAGGCTACTGCGTTAGTAGTGGGGTCAAATCAACCCTGAATCTACCCTAAAAAGTAAAAGTAAGCTTCAAAGGATCAAAATGATTCCAACTAACTTAACTGTATGGCAACAACAGATTCACCACTAGTTAAAGAAATACAGCACAATACCACAACTAATAATGGGAATTCACAAAGTATACATTCTAATCAAATGTAATCTGGGGCCAAGCATGGTGGCTCACACCTGTAATCCCAACACTTTGGGAGGCTGATGCAGGAGAATTTCTTGAGAATGGGAACTCAAGAACAGCCTGGGCAGCAAAGCAGGACCTCATCTTTACAAAATAAAAAAATTTAGCCAGGCATAGCAGTGTGTGCAGTCCTCGCTACTCAGGAGGCTGCGTCGGGATTGCTTGAGCCCAGGAGTTCAAGGTTACAGTGAATCATGATCACACCACTGCACTCCAGCCTAGGTGACAGAGACCCTGCCTCAAAAAAAAAAAAAAAAAAAATTCAGGCATGGCAAAGAAGCAGGAATTATGATCCATGAGAATAAAATTAATTAATAGAAACAGAACTAAAAAGAGATGAGCAAACCTGTTAATAGAGCTATTATAAATATTCTGTGTATGTACAGAAAGTAGAGGAAAGCAAACAGAATGAGAAAAGCATGAGAGACAAATTTTTAAAATCCCAAATCAAACTTCTGGAGAAATAAAAAAATACAATATCTGAAATGAAAAACACACTAGATGAGATAAACAGATTAGACACTGCAAAAGTAAAGACCAGTGGGTTTTAAAACATAGCAATAAAAAATTATCCAAAATGTAAAACAGATAAAAGACTGAAAAAAAAAAGAACAGAGAACCAGTAAGCTATAAGACAATATCAAGTGGCCTGGCCTCATACACGTACTTAGAATCCCAGAAGGAGAGGAAAAGAAGGGGCAATAAAAAAAGATTTCAAGAAATAATGTCTGGGAAAAAAACTATCAACTTAGAATTTGTATCTACCAAAAACATCTTTCAGAATAAAAGCAAAGTAAGTAATTTTTACAAAAGTGGAAAGATAAAAATTTGCACCTACACAAAGGAATGAGAAGTACCCAAAACAGCAAAAAATACTGTAAGGATTATACTGTGTATAGAAATAAAATGTATGACAACAATGGTACAAAGTCTGGGGGAGGGAAAAGGAAGTATACTGTTGTATGTCCTTATAAAATGCAGGAAGTAGTATGATATTAGTTGAAGGTACATTGTGGTAAGTTGTAAGATGTATACTATAAATGTTAGAGCAGTCACTCAAGAAAAAAATATATAGCTGAGATGAAAGAAGAGATGGCTTGCTTGCACCACAGCTGCAGAGCCAGCTGTCAGATGTAATAAATTGCGTTTACCTGAAGAGCAGGGGAAAGTAGCAGGATGGCGACAGAGATCAGCTACTTGGAAAGGCTTAGTTCCTCTTCCCACTGACCCCTCCAATTGTCTTGGGCATGTTAAAGTGGACGAGGCCAAATATTACGGATTCTGAAAAAAAGGCCTTGGGGATCAAACAGGACTAGATTGCAGCCCCGACTCGGACAGACAGAGCAGCAGGCGGAGGCATCCATCATGAATTTTACCTCTAGAATGACTGCAGCAATAAATTTGGAATCC
The DNA here is from genome assembly GCF_006542625.1 of Nomascus leucogenys. NCBI lineage: Eukaryota > Metazoa > Chordata > Mammalia > Primates > Hylobatidae > Nomascus > Nomascus leucogenys. The sequence goes on from NC_044384.1 coordinate 68,303,386, forward strand.
CGAGAGGACCCACAGACCCTCTGAAGGAAGTGGACTGCTCTTGCAGGACCCAGGAGACACTCCAAATACTATACTGTTATCCATGGCTGAGAGACACCATATGGTTAGGACTTGCTTTTTAATACACTCAATCTTTGCCTTTAAATATAAATTTACATTTAATGTGATCATCTGTAGGATTAAGTTTAAATTCACAAGGTATTTCTTTTCTATGTGTTCCCTCTGTTCTTCATTCTTTTTTCATCATTTCCTGCCTTATTTTTAATAATACCATTAATTTTCATTGTTGTGTTATTAGCCATACAATTTTTTATTTTTCCATAAGTTATTGGGGTACATGTGGTGTTTGGTTACATGAGTAAGTTCTTTAGTGGCGATTAGTGAGATTTTGGTTCACCCATCACCCAAGCAGTATACACTGCACCCTATTTGTAGTCTTTTATCTCTTGCCCCCTCCCATCCTTCCCCCCATGTCCCCAAAGTCCATTGTACCATTCTTATGTCTTTGTGTTCTTTGTGTTCACATCACAGGACTCTGTGCTGACAACCCCCAGTACCACCCTGGAGCCTGGTACACTTGCTGGGTGGCTAGACCCAGAAGAGAAATAATAATCACTACAGCTTGGCTCTCAGAAAGCCATAGCCATAGGAAAAGGGGGAGAGTACTACATCAAGGGAACACCACTTTGGACAAAATAATCTGAACAACGGCCTTCAGCCCTAGACCTTCCCCTCTGACAGAGCCTACCCAAATGAGAAGGAACCAGAAAACCAACTCTGGTAATATGACAAAACAAGGCTCTTTAACACCTCCAAAAAATCACACTAGCTCACCAGCAATGTATCCAAACTAAGAAGGAACCCCTGATTTACCTGAAATAGAATTCAGGAGGTTAGTTATTAAGCTAATCAGGGAGGCACCAGAGAAAGGCAAAGCCCAATGCAAGGAAATCCAAAAAATGATACAAGAAGTGAAGGGAGAAATATTCAAGATAATAGATAGCATAAAGGAAGAACAATCTAAACTTCAGGAAACATTGGACACACTAATAGAAATGCAAAATGCTCTGGAAATCTCAGCAATAGAATTGAACAAGTAGAAGAAAGAAATTCAGAGCTTGAAGACAAGGTCTTCAAATCAATCTGATCCAACAAAGACAAAGAAAAAAGAATATGAAAATATGAACAAAGCCTCCAAGAAGTCTGGGATTATGTTAAATGACCAGACCTAAGAATAATTGGTGCTTCTGAGGAAGAAAAGAAATCTAAAAGCTTGGAAAACATATTTGGGGGAAGAATTGAGGAAAACTTCTCTGGCCTTGCTAGAGACCTAGACATCCAAATACAAGAAGAACAAAGAACACCTGGAAGTTTCATTAAAAAAAAAAATCATCACCTAGGCACATTGTCATCAGGTTATCTAAAGTTAAGATGAAGGAAATAACCTTAAGAGCTGTGTGAGAAACAAAATGCTTGTTCCTCAGTGCCACAAAGAAATAGCACTCAAACAAATTTAATTTTCTCAGCAAGGCAATTTTTACTTTTATAGAAGGGTATGACTCACGAATGGAGTAATGGTGAACAGCACACCTGAACAAGGGAGGGGAAGGGGTTCTTATTCCTGACGCAGGTGGTTCCTACTGCTGTGTCATTCCCCTATTGGCTAGGGTTGGACCGCAAAGTCTAAGCTAATTCCAATTGGCTATTTTAAAGGGAGCAGAGTGGCAGGGTGAGTAATTTGGCAGGAAGGACAGTTAGGAACAGGTAACTAAAGGTGACTTAAATCAGAGCAGGTGACCAGGGGTGACTCAGGTCAAAGCAGGTGACTGGGATGAGTGAGGATGAAGCAGGTGACCAGGGGAACAGATGTGAACTACTGATTAAAACTGATGGAAAAGGCTGTTAACTGAAACTACAAGGAAGTTAAACTCTAAAATAGAGGATAAAGAACTGAACATACTGACATACTGATTCTTTGAAGAGAAATCTAGAACTCACTGTATCCAACAGCTGTGGGAAAAAAGCACCAGGTAACCTATAAAGGAAAATCTATCAGATTAACAGCAGATTTCTCAGCAGAAACCCTACAAGCTAGAAGGGATTGGGACTCTATCTTCAGACTCCTCAAACAAAACAATTATCAGTCAAGAATTTTTTATTCAGTGAAACTAAGCATCATATATGAAGGAAAGATACAGTCTTGGCCAGGTGTGGTGGCTCAAGCCTGTAATCCCAGCACTTTGGGAGGCCAAGGCAGGCAGATCACAAGGTCAGGAGTTTGAGACCAGCCTGGCCAACATAGTGAAACCCCGTCTCTACTAAAAATACAAAAAAATTAGCTGGGCGTGGTGGCAGCTGCCTGTAATTCCAGCTACTTGGGAGGCTGAGGCAGGAGAATCTCTTGAACCCAGGAGGTGGAGGTTGCAGTGAGCCAAGATCGCACCACTGCACTCCAGCCGGGGAGACACTGTGAGACTCTGTCTCAAAAAAAAAAGAAAAAAAAAGATACAATGTTTTTCAGACAAACAAATGCTGAGAGAATTTGCCACTACCAAGCCACCACTATAAGAACAGCTAAAAGGAACTCTAAATCTTGAAACAAATCCTGGAAATACATCAAAACAGAACCTCTTTAAAGCATAAATTTCACAGGACCTATAAAACAAAAACACAAGTTAAAAAGCAAAAACAAAAAACAAAAAAAAAGTACACGTCAACAAATAGCATGATGAATGGAAAGGTACCTCACATCTCAATACTAACATTGAATGTAAATGGCCTAAATGCCCCACTTAAAAGATACAGAATTGCAGAATGGATAAGAATTCACCAACCAACTATCTGCTGCCTTCAGGAGACTCACCTAACACATAAGGACTCACATAAACTTAAAGTAAAGGGGTGGAAGAATGCATTTAATGCAAATGGACACCAAAGGTGAGCAGAGGTAGCTATTCTTATAACAGACAAAACAAGCTTTAAAGCAACAGCAGTTAAAAAAGACAAAGAGGGACATTATGTAATGGTAAAAGGCCTTGTCCAACAAGAAAATATTACGATCCTAAACATATATGCATCTGACACTGGAGCTCCCAAATTTACAAAACAATTACTAACAGACCTAAGAAATGAGATAGACAGCAACACAATAATAGTAGGGGACCTCGATATTCCACTGATAGCACTAGACACGTCACCAAAACAGAAAGTCAACAAAGAAACAATGTACTTTATACCTTGGAACAAATGGACTTAACAGATTTATACAGAACATTCCATCCAGCAACCACAGAATACACATTCTATTCAATAGTGCATGGAACTTTCTCCAAGACAGACCATATTATATGGCACAAAACGAGCCTCAATAAATTTAAGAAAATTGAAGTTATGTCAAGCACTCTGTCAGACCACAGTGTAATAAAGCTAGTAATCAACTCCAAAAGGAACCTTCAAAACCATGCAAATACATGGAAATTAAATAACCTGCTCCTGAATCATCACTGGATTAAAAATGAAATGAAGATGGAAATTTAAAAATTATTCAAATTGAAAGATAATAGTGACACAACCTATCAAAACCTCTGGGATACAGCAAAGGCAGTGCTAAGAGGAAAATTCATAGCCCTAAATGCCTACATCAAAAAGACTGAAAGAGCACAAACTGATACTCTAAGGTCACACCTCAAAGAACTAGAGAAACAAGAACAAACCAAACCCAAACCCAGCAGAAGAAAGGAAATAACCAAAATCAGAGCAGAACTAAATGAAATTGAAACAAAAAAAAAATACAAAAGATAAATGAAACAAAAAGCTGATTCTTTGAAAAGATAAATAAAATTGATAGACCATTAGCAAGATTAACCAAGAAAAGAAGAGAGAAAATCCAAATAACCCCACTAAGAAACGAAACGAGAGATATTACAACTGACACCACAGAAATACAAAAGATCATTCAAAGCTACTATGAACACCTTTAAGCACATAAACTAGAAGACCTAAAAGAATTTTATAAATTCCTGGAAAAATATAACCCTCCTAGCTTAAATCAGGAAGAATTAGATACCCTGAACAGATCAATAACACGATTGAAATGGTAATTTAAAAATTACCCACAAAAGAAAAGCCCAGGACCAGACAGATTCACAACAGAATTCTACCAGACATTCAAAGATGAATTGGTACCAATCCTTTTGACACTATTGCACAAGATAGAGAAAGAGGGAACACTCCTTAATTCATTCTATGAAGCCAGAATCACCCTAATACCAAAACCAGGAAAGGACATAACCAAAAAAGAAAATTACAGATCGATATCCTTGATGAACATAGATGCTAAATCCTTAACCAAATACTAGCTAACTGAATCCAACAACATATCAAAAAGATAATCCACCATGATCAAGTGGGTTTCATACCAGGGATGCAGGGATGGTTTTGATATATGCAAGTCGACAAATGTGATACACCACATAAACAGAATTAAAAACAAAAATCACATGATCATCTCAATAGATGCAGAAAAAGCATTAAACAAAATCCAGCATCGCTTTATGATTAAAACTCTCAGCAAAATTGGCACACAAGGGACATACCTCAGTGTAATTTAAGCCATTTATGACAAACCCACAGCCATCATAATACTGAATGGGGAAAATTTGAAAGCATTCCCTCCGAGAGCTGGAACAAGACAAGGATGCCCACTCTCACCACTTGTCTTCAACATAGTACTGGAAGTCTAGCCAGAGCAATCAAACAAAAGAAAGAAATAAAGGGCATCCAAATCAGTAAAACAGGCTGGAGCACAACGGTGCAATCTCGGCTCACTGCAACCTCCGCCTCCCGATTCAAGCAGTTCTCCTGCCTCAGGTTCTCAAGTAGTTGGGATTACAGGCATGCGCCACCAAATCCACCTAATTTTTGTATTTTTAGTAGAGACGGGGTTTCACCATGTTGGCCAGGCTGGTCTCGAACTCCTGACCTCAGGTGACCTACCCGCCTCAGCCTCCCTAAGTGCTAATTACAGGTGTGAGCCACTGCGCCCAGCCAGACTGGAGACTATTATTCTAAGTAAAGTAACTCAGGAACGGAAAACCAAACATTGTATGTTCTCACTGATACGTGGGAGCTAAGCTGTGAGGACACAAAAACATAAGAATGATACAACGGACTTTGGGGACTTGGAAGGAAGTGTGGGAGGGGGCAAGAGATAAAAGACTACAAATAGGGTGCAGTGTATACTGCTTGGGTGATGGGTGAACCAAAAGCTCACTAATCGCCACTAAAGAACTTACTCATGTAACCAAACACCACATGTACCCCAATAACTTATGAAAAAATAAAAAATTGTATGGCTAATAACACAATAATGAAGATTAATGGAATTATTAAAAACAAGGCAGTAAATGAGGAAAAAGGAATAAAGAACAGAGGGAACGCACAGAAAAGAAATAACAAGATTGTGAATTTAAACGTAACCCTATTGATGATCACATTAAATGTAAATTTATATTTAAAGGCAAAGATTGAGTGTTTTAAAAAGCAAGCCCTAACTGTAGGGTATTTATAAGAAACCCACTTTAAATGAAAATGCAAAGAGAAGTTAAAAGGATAAAAACAAGGAGATACCTTGCCTGCCTATTAGGATGGCCAAAATCTGAAATGCTGACAGTATCAAATGCTGGTGATGACATGGAGCAACAGAAATTCTCATTCATTGCTGATATGAATGCAATATGGCACAGCCACTTTGAAAGATACTTTGGCAGTTTCTTAGAAAACCAAACATACTCTTATAATATGATCCAGCCACCATACTCCTTGGTATTCACCCAAATGAATTAACTTATGTCCACACAAAAAGTCACACATGGATATTTGTAACAGCTTTACTCATGGTTGACAAAACTTGGAAGCAACCAAGATGCTTTTCAGTAAGTAAATGGATAAACTGTGGTATACCTAAACAATGGAATATTATTCAACACCAAAAAGAAATTAGTTATCGGCCAGACATGGTAGCTCACACCTGTAATCCCAGCACTTTGGGAGGCCAAGGTGGGCAGATCACAAAGTCAGGAGTTCGAGACCAGCCTGGCCAATATGGTGAAATCTCATCTCTACTAAAAATACAAAAAAATTAGCCAGGCATGGTGGTGCATGCCTGTAATCCCAGCTACTAGGGAGGCTGAGGCAGGAGAATTGCTTGAAACCAGGAGGCGGAGATTGCAGTAAGCTGAGATCACATCACTGCACTCCCGCCTGGGCAACAGAGCGAGACTCTGTCTCAAAAAAAAAAAATGAAATTAGTTATCAAGTCATGAAAAACATGGAGATACCTTAAATGCCTATTACTACACGAAAGAAGCCAAACTGAAAAGGCTTCATACTCTGTGATTTCATCTCTGATAATCTGGAAAAGGCAAAACTACTATAGTAAAAGGATCAGTGGTTGCCAGTGGTTAGAGGAAGGGGAGGGATGAGCAGGCATAGGCAGAGCACGAGGGATTTTTAGGGTGTAAAATTCTTGTGTATGATACTATAATGATGGACACATGTCATTACTTATTTGTCAAAACCCATAGAATGTACAATATGAAGAGTAAACCCTAATGTAAACTATGGACTTTGGGTGATAGTGATGTGTGGATGTTGGTTCATTGACAATAACGAATATACTCGTTCAGAACGCTGATAGTTGGGAAGGCTGTGGGGGTGTGTTGGGAAGAGTATACAGTAAGTCTCTGTACTTTCTACTCAATTTTGCTGTACCATAGAACTGCTCCAAAAAGTCTATTTTTTTTTCTTTTTTTTGAGACAGAGTCTTGCTCTGTCGCCCAGGCTGGAGTGCAGTGTTGCGATCTTGGCTCACTGCAAGCTCCGCCTCCCGGGTTCATGCCATTCTCCTGCCTCAGCCTTCTGAGTAGCTGGGACTACAGGTGCCCACCACCACACCCGGCTAATTTTTTTTTTTTTTTTAGTGGAGACGGGGTTTCACTGTGTTAGCCAGGATGGTCTCGATCTCCTGACCTCGTGATCTGCCCGTCTCGGCCTCCCAAAGTGCTGGGATTACAGGCATGAGCCACTGCGCCCGGCCCAAAAAGTCTATATTTTAAAAAGTAAAAGGATGGAAAAATGTATAACATGCTAATATTAATTAACTGAAAGATGCAGTGGCTTTATTAATACACGAATCTAGATTTCACAGCAAGAAATATTGCCAGTCACTAAAAGGGTAACTTCATAATGACAAAAGAGTCAATTCATTAAGAGGATGTAACAATAGTAAATTTTTATGTATCTAATAAAAAAGTTTCAAATTATATGAGGCAAAATTGAGCAAACTGAAAGGAGAAATGAATCATTCACAATTGTAGTTCAAGATTTCAACAATTCTATCTCAATTTTTTTTTTTTTTTTTTTTTTGAGATGGAGGCTCACTGTTGCCCAGGCTGGAGTGCAGTGGTGTGATCTCAGTTCACTGCAACCTCCACCTCCCAGGTTCAAGAGATTCTCATGCCTCAGCCTCCCAAGTAGCTGGGATTACAAACACGTGCCACCATGTCCAGCTAATTGTATTTTTAGTAGAGACAGGGTTTCACCATATTAGCCAGGCTGGTCTTGATCTCCTGGCCTCAAGTTATCTGCCCGCCTTGGCATCCCAAAGTGCTGGGATTACAGGCGTGAGCTACCGTGCCCGGCCTCAAAATTCTATAGACTAAATAGAAAATCAGTAAGGATACAGAAGATATGGACAAAGTCAACCCAATTTTCCCAAATTAACATTTATAGAACATGCCCAATAATAGCAAAATATACATGCTTTTCAAGTGCACATAGAATATCTATCAAAATTGACTATATTTGAGGCCATAGGATGTGTATTTTTTTTTTAGACAGAATCTTGCTCTGTCTCCCAGGCTGGAGTGCAGTGGCGCGATCTCGGCTCACTGCAAGCTCCGCCTCCCAGGTTCACGCCATTCTCCTGCCTCAGCCTCCCCAGTAGCTGGGACTACAGGCGCCCGCCACAACGCCCGGCTAATTTTTTGTATTTTTAGTAGACATGAGGTTTCACCGCCTTAGCCAGGATGGTTTCGATCTCCTGACCTCGTGATCTGCCCGCCTTGGCCTCCCAAAGTGCTGGGATTACAGGCGTGAGCCACCGCGCCCAGCCAGGATGTGTTAATGAAAGGATTATACAATGTTTATTCTCTAACCACAAAATAATTAAATTAGAAATTAATAACACAAAATTCCTAATACTTAGAAATTAAACATCACACTTATAAATAATCACTGTATCAATGAAGAAATTACACAGGGAAATTATACAGTATTTGGAACAGACTCAAAATGAAAACATGACATATTAAAACTTATGAGGCAGCTAAGATAGTTTCTTCAAGGAAAATACTAGAAAAGAAAGTACTTAAACCAATTATCTAGGTTCCCATGTTAAGAAACTAGAAAAATAAGAGCTAATTAGACACAAGTAAGCAGAACAAAGGTAATAAAGATAAGAGCTGAAATCAATAAGGTAGAAAACTGGAAAACAATACAGAAAATCCATGAAACCAAAACCCGTGTCTTTCAAAATGATTAATAAAATTAATAAGCCTCCAGCCAGTGATCAGGTGGAAAAAAAGAGAGAAGATAAAAATGATTAATATTATATACAGAAGAGTAGACATCACTGCAAATCCTATGGTCATTGAAAGGCTCATAATATTATGAATAATTTTATAAATTCTGTCATAAATTCTGTAATTTGAGTGAAATGGAGAAATTCTTTGAAGGACACAATCTACCAAATCTTAAGAAGAAATAGATAACCTGAATAGTCCTGTATCTATTTTAAAAAGTGAATTTGCATTTAAAATCCTTTGCACAAAGGAATCTCCAGTCCCAAGTAGTGAATTCTACCAAACATTTTAGGAATAAACAATATCAATTCTATGCTAATTAGAAAATAGAAGAAAAATCCAGAGGAAAAAAAAGAAAAAAAATGCTTTCCAGCTCATGTTAACAGGCTAGAAACCCTATACCAAAAACCAGAAAAAAAAAAACAAAAAAACAAAACTAGAAAACATTTCTTGGCTGGGCGTGGTGGCTCATGCTTGTAATCCCAGCACTTTGGGAGGCTGAGGTGGGTGGATCACAAGTTCAGGAAATCGAGACCATCCTGGGCAACATGGTGAAACCCCGTCTCTACTAAAAATACAAAAATTAGCTGGGTATGGTGGTACATGACTGTAGTCCTGGCTACTTGGGAGGCTGAGGCAGGAGAAATGCTTGAACCTGGAGGCAGAGGTTGCGGTGAGCCGAGATCACACCACTGCACTCCAGCCTGGGCAACAGAGAAAGACTCCGTCTCAAAAAAAAGAAAAGAAAACATTTATTATGAATATAGTCAAAAAAATTCTTAACAAAAATTTTGCAAACCAAATCCAGTAACATATTAGAATTATAATACATCAATGCAAGGCGGGGTTTGTCCCAGGAATGCAAGATTGGTTTAACATTCGAAAATCAATGTAATTCACCATATTAAAAGACTCAAAAAGTAAAACAATGCAAATGCCACAAGAGGTGAAGGGAAGTGCCTGATAAAATTAAAAAATCACTCATGATAAAATCACTCAGCAAACTAGAAATACAAGGTAACTTCCTCAACTTGCTAAAGGGCATCTAAAAATGACCTACAGCTTACATTGTACTTATTAATGAAACACTGTATGCTTTCTCTCTAATATCAGAAACAAGGCAAGCATGTCTGCTCTCACAAGTTGTATTCAACATTGAACTGGACATCCTAATTTGTTCCATAAGGCAATAAGAAGAAAAAGCAAGCATCAGGCCTAAAAGAAGAATAAAATTATCTTTATTCAAAGATAACATGTCTCTTACATAGAAAATCCTAAGAAATTAGCTGGGCACAGTGGCTCACACCTGTAATCTCAGCACGTTGGGAGGCTAAAGTGGTTCAGCTGAGGTCAGCCTGGCCAATGTGGCGAAACCTCATTTCTACTAAAAAAAAATACAAAAATTAGCTGGGGGTGGTGGCATGCACCTGTAGTCCTGGCTACTCGGGAGGCTGACGCAGGAGAATTACTTGAACCTGGGAGGTGGAGGTTGCAGTGAGCCAAGATCATGCCACTGCACTCAAGCCTGAGTAACAGAGTGAGAGTCCCTCTCAAAAAAAAAAAAAAAAATCCTAAGAAATCCACCAAAAAAGCTATCAGAACTAATAACTGAGTTTAGCAGAGTCACAGGATACAAAAACCAATATACAAAAATGTCAATATACAAAAATCAATTGTATTTCTATATGATAGGAACTCTTGTAAATTACAAATGAAAACAGCATCAACAATATGAAATAGGAAGTGTCTATTCATGTCCTTTGCCCACTTTTCAATGGTTTTTTTTTTCTTGTAAATTTGCTTAAGTTGTTTGTAGATGCTGGATATTAGACCTTTGTCAGATGGATAGATTGCAAAAATTTTCTCCCATTCTGTAGGTTGTCTGTTCACTCTGATGATAGTTTCTTCTGCTGTGCAGAAGCTCTTTAGTTTAATTAGATATCATTTGTGAATTTTTGCTTTTGTTATAATTGTTTTTGGCAATTTCATCATAAAATCTTTGCCCATGCCTATGTCCTGAATGGTATTGTCTAGATTTTCTTCTAGGGATTTTATAGTTTTGGGTTTTATATTTGAGTCTTTAATCCATCTTGAGTTAATTTTTGTATAAGGTGTAAGGAAGGGGTCCAGTTTCAGTTTTTTGCGTATGGCTAGCCAGTTCTCCCAGCACCATTTATTAAATAGGGAATCCTTTCCCCATTGCTTGTTTTTGTCAGGTTTGTGGAAGATCAGATAATTGTAGATGGCAGTTTTATTTCTGAGTTCTCTATTCTGTTCCATCAGCCAACAAACATGAAAAAAATCTCAACATCACTGATCATCAGAGAAACGCAAATCAAAGCCACAGTGAGATACCATCTTACGCCAGTCAGAACAGTGATTATTAAAAAGTCAAGAAACAACTGATGCTGGTGAGGTTTCGGAGAAATAGGAATGCTTTTACCCTGTTGGTGGGAATGTAAATTAGTTCAACCATTGTGGGATACAGTGTGGTGATTCCTCAGAGATTTATAACTGGAAGTACCATTTGGCCCAGCAATCCCATTACTGGGTCTGTATACCCAAAGGAATATAAATCATTCTATTATAAAGATACATGCACATGTATGTTCATTGCAGCACTATTCACAATAACAAAGACATGGAATCAACCCAAATGCCCATCAATGATAGACTGGATAAAGAAAATGTGGTACATATACACCATGGAATACTATGCAGCCATAAAAAGGAACGAGACCATGTCCTTTGCAGGGACGTGGATGAAGCTGGAAGCCATTATCCTCAGCAAACTACGCAGGAACAGAAAACCAAACGCTGCATGTTCTCACTTATAAGTGGGAGCTGGACAATGAGAACACATGGACACAGTGAGGGAAACAAAACACACTGGGGCTTGTTGGGGGAGGGCAGAGATGTGGAGAGCATCAGGAAAAATAGCTAATCCATACTGGGCAAAATATGTAGGTGATGGGTTTATCAGTGCAGCAAACCACCATGGCACATGCTTACCTATGTAACAAACCTGCACGTCCTGCACATGTACCCTGGAACTTAAAATAAAATAATAAAAAAGAATATGAAATAAAGATGAACTCAAGAAAACTGTGCAAGTTCTATATCCTGAAACATAAAAAATAGTGCTGAGAGAAATTTGGAAATAAATGGAAAGATATACTACACTCGCCTGTAATTCCAGCACTTTGGGAGGCTGAGGTGGGCGGATCACAAGGTCAGGAGTTCAAGACCAGCCTGGCCAATATGGTGAAACCCCATCTCTACTAAAAGTACAAAACATTAGCCAGGTGTGGTGGTGCACGCCTGTAGTCCTAGCTACCTGGGAAGCCAAGGCAGGAGAATCACTTGAACCTAGGAGGTGGAGGTTGTAGTGAGGTGAGATTGCGCCACTGCACTCCAGCCTGGGTGCAGCAAACCACCATGGCACATGGCACACAGCGAGACTCTGTCTCAAAAAAAAAAAAAAAAAAAAAAAAAGATATACCATACTCGTGGATTGAAAGACTCAATATTGTTAATATGTCAATAATAAGTTGTCTGACTGTACAATTCCAATCAATATAGAAAGCTGTCTGTACACAAATCAAATCAATATCCCAGCAGGGTTTTTTTTTTTTGTAGAATTTGACAAGGTGATTCTAAACTTTATATGAAAATGCAAATAATCTAGAATACCCTAAAATTTTTGCAAAAGGGTAAAGTTGGAGTATTTACATTACCTAATTTTGAGACTTCCTATAAAAGCAACAGTAATCAAGAGTATGGAGTGGCACAAATATAGACACATATATTAGGGGAACTGACTAGAAATGCAGAAATGGACCCACATATGTAGAGGCAATTGATTTTCAACAAAAGTGCCAATGAAATTCAATGGGGGGAGGGATAGTGCTTTCAGTAAATGGTCCTGGAACAAGTGAACAGCCATATGCAAAAATATAAACCTTTACCCTTACTTTACACCACACGTAAGACATAACCTAAAATGGATCAAGATATCAGTTGTAAGGGTTGAAAGAATAATGCTTCTAAAAGAAAACAGGAAACAGCTGGGAATGGTGGCTCATGTCTCTAATCCCAGCATTTTGGGAGGCCAAGGTGGGTGGATTGCTTGAGCTCGGGAGTTCGAGACCAGCCAGGCCAATGTTGTGAAATCTTGTCCCTACTAAAAATATAAAAATTAGCCAGGCGCAGTGGCATACACCTATAATCTCAGCTATTTGGGAGGCTGAGGCACAAGAATCGCTTGAACCTGGGAGGTGGAGGTTGCAGTGAGCTGAGATTGTGGCCACAACATTCCAGCCTTGGACACAGAGTGAGACAAAAGAAAGAAAGAAAGAGAGAGAGAGAGGGAGGGGGGAGGCAGGAAGGGAGGGGAGGGAAGGAGGCGAGGGAAAAGAAAATAAAAGAGGAGAAAATCTTGTTTTGTTTCGTTTTGTTTTTTTGAGATGGAGTTTCACTCTTGTTGCCCAGACTAGAGTGCAATGGCACAATCTCGGCTCACTGCAAACTCTGCCCCCCAGGTTCAAGTGATTCTCCTGCCTCAGCCTCCCGAGTAGCTGGGATTATAGGCTTGTACCACCAAGCCTGGCTAATTTTGTATTTTTAGTAGAGACAGGGTTTCTCTATGTTGGTCAGGCTGGTCTCGAACTCCCGACCTCAGGTGATCCACCCACCTCAGCCTCCCAAAGTGCTGGGATTACAGGCGTGAGCCACTGTGCCTGGCCAAAAACAGGAGAAAATCTTAGTGACATTAAGTTAGACAAAGTTTCCTTAAGTAGGATAGAAAAAGCACAAACTGTAAAAGAAAAATTAACAGATTGGGCTTCATTAAAATTAAAAACTTATGTTCTTCAAAGACACTGTTAAGAAAATACAAAATATAAGCCACATACTGGGAGAAAATATTTATAAAACATGTATCTGATAAAATACTTGATTCCAGAATACATAAATTCTTATAACTACAAAAACCAATAAATGGGCCAAAATTTGAACATACTTTACCTAAAAAGATGCATACATGGCAAACAAGCACATAAAAAAATGCTCAACATCATTGGTCATTAGGGAAATGCAAATTAAAATCACAGTGACATACCACTATATACCCACTAGAATGGTTAAAATTAAGAAGACTGAAAATACCAACTGTCAGCGAGAGTGTGGAGAAACTGGAACGCTCATATATTGCTGATAAAATGTAAAATGGTACAGCCACTTTGGAAATTCATTGACAGTTTCTTACAATATTAAACATGTACTTACCATATGACCCAGCATTTCTACTCCAGGAAATTTACCCAGAAGAAAGGAAAACTTATGTTAACATAAGGACTTGCATATTGTTTATAGCAACTTTATTTATAATAGTTCAAAATTGGAATGAACCCAAACGTCCATCAACTGATGAACAGATAAATAAACTGTATTCATACAATACCACTTGGCAATGAAAATGAATGAATTACTGATACATGCAACAACATGGATAAATCTCAAAGTCAGTATAATTAGTGAAAGAAGTCAGACTCAAAAGACCACATAATAGAAAATTCCATTCATATAATTTCCTAGAACAGGCAATATTACAGTGATAGAAAGCAGAGAGTTAGTTGACAGGAAACAGATTGGGAGGAGGAACATAAGGAAACTCTAGAGGAATGGAAATATCATGATTGTGTTTGTGGTTACACCACTGCATACATTTTTCAAAATTCTTCCAATTTTACACCCATCAAATTAATGTATTTCCTGTGGACTTCAATAACATTTATAAAATATAACAATTTTTTTTATTTTTGACAACCACCTTCTTTCAATGTAATTGCTAATATCTGTCAATATTTTTTAGTTAGTTTATAATTCATATGGACAGAAAAAAGAATTTGCAGTAACATCTTATACATCTTTATTAGTCATGACCTCCCTCCTAGCTCTGTCATTATTATTGGAATGGGAAATAGTCCTTTGAGCAGGCTGGCTGTGGGTGCGGGCACCTGGGGATAATGGTTAAACAACTGCCCATATAGCCTTACCATCATCACTGAGGAGTAGTGTTGAATCCCACAGTTTTTCCCTAAGTGGACCAGGTCATTCTAGAGTTCAAGATGATTTGTGTTTAAATCATCTGGTTTTGTACATTAACAGCATGGAAGGCTGAGGATGGGGAAAGGAACAGTTTGTCCTAGAGAAAGCATCCAAAAGCTCTAATTATCTGAAATAAGTTAGCAAGCATAGCACCAGTAAAGTTTAATGGGTAAAAACTTGGTGAGCAAAAATACCCTCTCCACACAGAGGCACATGTCAAGATCAAAGACAACAATGCCTAATCCAGAGGGGGTTAAAAAATTGAAACCGGGAAACAGGTTAAGAATAATAGCCTAGGTGTCTTCTTGTGACTTTCTTGGTGGTGGTGGTTGGGATTGGAGCCTGACTGAAGCACAGGATCCCTGTCAGGGGTCAGGAAGAACTAAGGAGGAGGGGACCCAATTTTAGAAGCCTTTGACAACAAAGCAGAAAAGAGCTGAAGGTTCTCAAACAAACTACCATGGCTTGGATCTGCTAGTAGGTAGGTTCCATGAGAACAGAAGTTTTGGTTTAATGCTAAATCTTCTTTGCCTAGAACAATGTCTGCACACACATGGAAGGTACTCATTTTATTTTTTGTGAATGTTAATGAATGATACAGCAATGCAGCAATGTCAGATATCTGGAATACTTTATTTTGAATAGATTTTCCCTTTCCTTCTTTTTGTATTTTTTCTTTTTAAAGGAAAGGAAGAATATTACAGCACTTACAAAGAAATTGTTAAAAGTCAAGAGTGTTTAAATTGGTATATCTTTATTACCTACTAAAAAATATTTAACAGCAGTGAACAAATAAATCGGAATTGAATTTATGGATCAGAGAAGAATCTTGGTGAAGGGCATTATTAATCTTTCCCAGTCACTTGTCAGATGGTGACTGCTCAAGGGTCCCGTCCCTGGTTTGTTTGTCCTCGAGTCTCCACCACTGAGTACAGTTGCTGGCACATCATAGGTGCTCAATGATGAGGTTTTTTGAGTTGTTCGTTTTTTTTTAAGAGATGAGGTCTTGCACTGTCACCCATGCTGGAGTGCAGTGGTACAATCACAGCTCACTGCAGCCGCAAACTCCTGGTCTCAAGCGATATTCCCACCTCAGCCTCCGGGTAACTGGGACTCCAGGCTTGCACCACCAGGTCCGGCTAATGACGAGTTATTGAGTGGTCTTACAGATGGATTCCAGTGTAGAGATTAACTAGTCTCAATGTTACCTCGCCAGGTGCAAAGCGTATGTCATAATATTTTATTTTAATTATAAATACACATACCTGACACATAAACTTTCCACCCTGAAATATAAATAAACTTATTGTTAGATTATAGTTGAATCCAGCAAAGCATCCAAAAATAATTAGTGGCCAGTGTTGCTGGAACTCTAGTCCTGCAAGTGCTCCACAGATGATCTATAATAAAAGGTTCATTAGTAAATTAAGAGCTCTGAAAAGTTCTATTAAAAAGAAACCTATTCAATCCCTCTTTTTTCTAACTTTTTTCAAGCAACATCTAATCAGGTCTCGAAACTATGTTCTACAAAATAGTTTTTGAGACACACTGTTTCATTATTGCCATCTTATCTGGCAGACCAGACCCAGAGCAGGCAACTGCAAAGGCAAGTTTTAAGTTATCTCTGAGCTGAGTTAATGAAAACAAAAACAAATAAAAAGGAACCGTTACAAGAATCTCGGTTTTTGTGGGATGTGATAGATTGTATTTTCCAAAGTTCGCCATGACAATAAATTCCATTCCGCATACTCTTCTTACAATGACAGTCCTTTCATCTGGGTGAGGTTGGGACAACAGAAGTGGTACTATGTGACTTCCAATGTTAGGTCATAAAAGGTAACATAGCTCAGGCTGGGCACAGTGGTTCACACCTGTAATCCCAGCACTTTGGGAGGCCGAAGCGGGCAGATTGCCTGAGGTCAGGGGTTCAAGACCAGCTGGGCAACATGGCGAAACTCCATCTCTGCTAAAAATACAAAAGTTAGCCGGGCGTGGTGGTGCATTCCTATAATTCCAGGTACTCAGGGGGCTGAGACAGGAGAATGGCTTGAACCCAGGAAGCAGAGGTTGCAGTGAGCCAAGATTGTGCCACTGCACTCCAGCCTGGGCAATAGAGTGAGACTCCACCTTAAAAAAAAAAAAAAGCTCCTAACTGGTTCTTCTGGGACATTCATGAGTCCTGAGCTGCCATATAAGCAGAAAAAAACTGCCCTGAAGCCACCATATTGGGAGGAAGCCCAAGGACATGATTCAAGCCACCACCTGAGAGGACCCAAGACTACATGAAGCAAGAACAATGCCCAGCCCATCCCCAGCTGCTGCAACTGCACACCTGCCCTCCCCCTTCCAGCTCTAGCCTCTGTCCACCAGCACTTGCATGAGAAATGCTGAGAAGAAACCCACCCAGCCAAGCCCTTCCTGAATTCCTGACCCACAAAACACATGAGAGAATGAAAATGATTGTTGTTGTTGTAGCCTATTGAGTTTTGGGGTAATTTGTTATGTAGCAATAGTAACCGGAATATGAGACATATGTACAAGGAAATTTTCTGAGATGATTTTGAAAGGTAAAGAAAGAGGACTACATGCTACCTGGGCAGAGAGTATTTATATCTAACTTAAGTTGAAATACTACAAATTTCTTTATCACTAGCTCTATTACCAATGTTTGTTTTTTTATGAGCTTATTTTCCAGGGCTGAGCAGTGTTCATGTATCTATTTGTAGAGATATTAATTAAAATACTTGAGCACCTATTTTGTGCCAGGCACCAGGCTCTATTATCCATGAATGGTCAAGTTCCCAGTATGGGGTATAATATCATCACGTTTTTATTCTGGTCTATACAGTGACTCAGGCTTAGAGATAAAAAGAAAACAAGGCCACTACAGGTTTGGGAGCATTATCTATCATTCCTTCTCAGCCCGAAGCACTGATTAGAACACGGTATCCTCAATTTGTAGTAAAAAATGGCAACTATCAGTCTGCCTCTGATTTAGATTTAAAAACAAAGTTAGAGCCAGCTGGCCTCTTGGTTCCCATAGCACTGTGTTGACACCTTTGTTGGAAAACTTGGTGACATTCTTTCATTCGTTATTTGTTTATGGCTATTTCTTTACAGCTCTCTCTCTCTTCTTGGTCTTGCTCCTCTTTGTATCTGTGCAATTAATAATTGAAACTTAAAGCTGTTGGAACTTTAGATTATTCTGAGCCTTGAGAGGAATGTGGCCATGTGGCCTGAGTCATGTGGCATGCAGCTGCAACTTCCGCCCTTTTTTCCTGTAAATAATTATGAAGATCAAATGGCGCCAGAGATAAGACCCTCTCAGACCATAATCCCTCCTCATGAAATAATAAAGTAACCTTCCTTGGAGGGTAGCAATCTGTAATCAATCAAATAGCTATGATGTATGCACTAGTCTCATATGGAAAATGTCATAATCCAGCTAAAACTTCTTTGTCTCTGCCTACATAAGTGAAACTTTAACTTCTCCACTTTGGAATGCTGATCCCATTCATTTGGAGTCTGTTTCCCTGGGTGGCTGTTCTCAAGCTTTGTGCTCAAATAAACTATATACTTACTAATGTTTTCTAAATCTCATTATTTAAGTTTGACATATCTTTAGTGCCTAGCCCTATGCTGGACACGTGGCTGTTGCCCCATGAATATGTCAACACTCGGGGCCTGACCCCCACTGCTGTCTTAGAGTTTTGACTACAAAATACCCCCACATCCCTGGGAAACCCCCAGCTTCCCTGGCTTCCCCTTCCTCAGCTGCCCCATGAGGAGGTAGGACTGTGTGACCCTACAGGCTCTTACAGTTCTCACATGGTTGGGAACTCTCTGTGAAAGGTCCTGCTGCTATGTTTTGTTTAGATGATAGTGGGAGTTCCAGCAAGGCTCTCCTGCTGCTTCTGACCCTGCCTTGCCCAACCTGCAGGTCAGCCTGGTGTTTGTGCTGTACTTGGAATCTCATCAAAGCCATTCCTTCTCTTCCCTGTTAAATGAATTTCAGTTGAAACTACTGTTAGTTGGCAAACGCCAGCATTTGGATTGGAGCCAGACAATCGCGCCCACTTTTCTTGGTGATAAAATGTCCAACATCACATTGCTGTAATCAGGGACATGACATGTGTGCACTTACCAAGCAAAATACTCAGAAGGGCTCATCATACAGTAACTGCAGATCCTAGAGTCTGCTCCATGCATGGAGAATGAGGGCCACCACATAACACCTGTGACAAAAGCAAAATGTGAATCCAAGCAGCTGTCTCCATTGCTTTGCACCAGCTTACATCCATTCCATTGCCTTTTTCATTTTTTCCCCCATGTAGACCTGGGCTTCAAAAAAAATAATTAACTTGCAATGAGCTGAGAAACTGACCTTTAGAAAGGGGACAACTCAAGTGCAGAGAATTGAGTAAATTGAGCCACATTGTTTTGGTTCCTCATAGAAAAGCTAAATGTCTCTGTATTGTACCCTATCTCTATTCAGGAATGCTTTCCTATTTTAAGCATAGTGCTAAGGATAGTATATCCTACACCATGTAGGGGACCAAGAGTTGGTTTTCCTCCTACTTCTCTGACCACTTCCAAATCTTTACACGTGAGACTTCCTCAAGGCTTAGTTGTCTTGTCTTCTCTCTTTATATAACTCTTTCACTTGGGGAGCTCACCCATTTCCAGGGCTTTCAGTGTCACTGACATTGTAGGCATTCCTAAATTTAAGTCACCAGCCCAAATCTCTCCTCCGAGTGTCAAACCCCATATGTGGCAAACTAATCGACACTTCCATGTGGACGCCTAATGAACATCTCAAACTTGCCATGACCCAGTCTCTTGATTTCCTCTCTGAAACCTGCTTTTTTCCCCTTCTTCCTCAATTCACTCAATGGCACCACCAGCAATTCAACCCAGAAACCTAGGAGTCATCCTCAATCCTTCCTCTTTCTCTCCTTTACACCCTCCTGGTTCTGGTCTGTTACCTAGTCTCACTTCCACTCCAAAATATACATCATATCTGTCCATCTTCACAGCCATAACTCCAGCTGAAACCAGCCTTGTCTCAACAGCCTCACTGGTCTCCTTGCTCCACCCTCACCTACTTCAAATCTAGTTTCCACATCATAGGCAGGGTCAATCTTTTAAGAACATAAATGTACACATGCCACTTCCTGCTTTAAAACCTTCAGCAGCTTCACGTTGCAAATAGAATCCTTCCTAGGGCTTCCAGAGTCTGCATGATCTGGTGCCTCCTGTCTATCTTTTTAACCTCATTTCTTCTTTCTCATCTTAGAGACTTAATCCATGCTGTTCCCTCTGCCTGGAACTCTCCCTGGCTCTTGCTTCCATGTCGTCTCCACACAGATAGCTTCCCTATCACTCTATCTAAGTGAGGCTCTCCCTGTTATTCTCTCTCTTGGCATGCTATTAACTTCCCTCAAAGAGCTCATCCTATTTTGTAATTATAGGCTTAGTTGTCTATCTGTTTATTATCTGTCTCCCTCCTCCCCCAGTACACACTGAAATGTAAGCTCCGAAGTTCGGGTAGCATCTTCTTTATTATCATGACCAACATCATCATTACCATGGCAGCAGCTGACATTTCTTTTTTTTTTTTTTTTTTCAGGTTTTTCAATAGCTTTTTATTTTTATTTTTTTGAGTTTCAAACCAAGGGTTTTTTTGTTTTTTTTTTTTTATTATACTTTAGGTTTTAGGGTACATGTGCACAATGTGCAGGTTTGTTACATATGTATCCATTTGCCATGTTGATTTCCTGCACCCATTAACTCGTCATTTAGCATTAGGTATATCTCCTAATGCTGTCCCTCCCCCCTCCCCCCACCCCACAACAGTCCCCGGAATGTGATGTTCCCCTTCCTGTGTCCATGAGTTCTCATTGTTCAATTCCCACCTATGAGAGAGAACATGCGGTGTTTGGTTTTTTGTCCTTGCGATAGTTTACTGAGAATGATGTTTTCCAGTTTCATCCATGTCCCTACAAAGGACACGAACTCATCCTTTTTTATGGCTGCATAGTATTCCATGGTGTATATGTGCCACATTTTCTTAATCCAGTCTATCGTTGTTGGACATTTGGGTTGGTTCCAACTCTTTGCTATTGTGAATAGTGCCGCGATAAACATACGTGTGCATGTGTCTTTATAGCAGCATGATTTATAGTCCTTTGGGTATATACCCAGTAATGGGATGGCTGGGTCAAATGGTATTCCTAGTTCTAGATCCCTGAGGAATCGCCACACTGACTTCCACAATGGTTGAACTAGTTTACAGTCCCACCAACAGTGTAAAAGTGTTCCTATTTCTCCACATCGTCTCCAGCACCTGTTGTTTCCTGCTTTTTTAATGATGGCCGTTCTAACTGGTGTGAGATGGTATCTCACTGTGGTTTTGATTTGCATTTCTCTGATGGCCAGTGATGATGAGCATTTCTTCATGTGTTTTTGGCTGCATAAATGTCTTCTTTTGAGAAGTGTCTGTTCATGTCCTTTGCCCACTTTTTGATGGGGTTGTTTGTTTTTTTCTTGTAAATTTGTTTGAGTTCATTGTAGATTCTGGATATTAGCCCTTTGTCAGATGAGTAGGTTGCAAAAATTTTCTCCCATTCTGTAGGTTGCCTGTTCACTCTGATGGTAGTTTCTTTTGCTGTGCAGAAGCTCTTTAGTTTAATTAGATCCCATTTGTCAATTTTGGCTTTTGTTGCCATTGCTTTTGGTGTTTTAGACATGAAGTCCTTGCCCACGCCTATGTCCTGAATGGTATTGCCTAGGTTTTCTTGTAGGATTTTAATGGTTTTAGGTCTAACATTTAAGTCTTTAATCCATCTTGAATTAATTTTTGTATAAGGTGTAAGGAAGGGATCCAGTTTCAGCTTTCTACATATGGCTAGCCAGTTTTCCCAGCACCATTTATTAAATAGGGAATCCTTTCCCCATTTCTTGTTTTTGTCAGGTTTGTCAAAGATCAGATAGTTGTAGATATGCGGCATCATTTCTGAGGGCTCTGTTCTGTTCCATTGATCTATATCTCTGTTGTGGTACCAGTACCATGCTGTTTTGGTTACTGTAGCCTTGTAGTATAGTTTGAAGTCAGGTAGCGTGATGCCTCCAGCTTTGTTCTTTTGGCTTAGGATTGACTTGGCAATGCGGGCTCTTTTTTGGTTCCATATGAACTTTAAAGTAGTTTTTTCCAATTCTGTGAAGAAAGTCATTGGTAGTTTGATGGGGATGGCATTGAATCTATAAATTACCTTGGGCAGTATGGCCATTTTCACAATATTGATTCTTCCAACCCATGAGCATGGAATGTTCTTCCATTTGTTTGTATCCTCTTTTATTTCATTGAGCAGTGGTTTGTAGTTCTCCTTGAAGAGGTCCTTCACATCCCTTGTAAGTTGGATTCCTAGGTATTTTATCCTCTTTGAAGCAATTGTGAATGGGAGTTCACTCATGATTTGGCTCTCTATTTGTCTGTGATTGGTGTACAAGAATGCTTGTGATTTTTGTACATTGATTTTGTATCCTGAGACTTTGCTGAAGTTGCTAATCAGCTTAAGGAGATTTTGGGCTGAGACAATGGGATTTTCTAGATATACAATCATGTCATCTGTAAACAGGGACAGTTTGACTTCCTCTTTTCCTAATTGAATACCCTTTATTTCCTTCTCCTGCCTGATTGCCCTGGCCAGAACTTCCAGCACTATGTTGAATAGGAGCGGTGAGAGAGGGCATCCCTCTCTTGTGCCAGTTTTCAGAGGGAATGCTTCCAGTTTTTGCCCATTCAGTATGATATTGGCTGTGGGTTTGTCATATATAGCTCTTATTATTTTGAGATATGTCCCATCAATACCTAATTTATTGAGAGTTTTTAGCATGAAGGGTTGTTGAATTTTGTCAAAGGCCTTTTCTGCATCTATTGAGATAATCATGTGGTTTTTGTCTTTGGTTCTGTTTATATGCTGGATTACATTTATTGATTTGCATATGTTGAACCAGCCTTGCATCCCAGGGATGAAGCCCACTTGATCATGGTGTATAAGCTTTTTGATGTGCTGCTGGATTCGGTTTGCCAGTATTTTATTGAGGATTTTTGCATCAATGTTCATCAAGGATATTGGTCTAAAATTCTCTTTTTTGGTTGTGTCTCTGCCTGGCTTTGGTATGAGGACGATGCTGGCTTCATAGAATGTGTTAGGGAGGATTCCCTCTTTTTCTATCGATTGGAATAGTTTCAGAAGGAATGGTACCAGTTCCTCCTTGTACCTCTGGTAGAATTCAGCTGTGAATCCATCAGGTCCTGGACTCTCTTTGGTTGGTAAGCTATTGATTATTGCCACAATTTCAGAACCTGTTATTGGTCTATTCAGATATTCAACTTCTTCCTGATTTAGTCTTGAGAGGGTGTATTTGTCAAGGAATTTATCCATTTCTTCTAGATTTTCTAGTTTATTTGCATAGAGGTGTTTGTAGTATTCTCTGATGGTAGATTGTATTTCTGTGGGATCGGTGGTGATATCCCCTTTTTCATTTTTTATTGCATCTATTTGATTCTTCTCTCTTTTCTTCTTTATTAGTCTTGCTAGTGGTCTATCAATTTTGTTGATCTTCTCAAAAAACCAGCTCCTGGATTCATTAATTTTTTGAAGGGTTTTTTGTGTCTCTATTTCCTTCAGTTCTGCTCTGATTTTAGTTATTTCTAGCCTTCTGCTAGCTTTTGCATGTGTTTGTTCTTGCTTTTCTAGTTCTTTTAATTATGATGTTAGGGTGTCAATTTTGGATCTTTCCTGCTTTCTCTTGTGGGCATTTAGTGCTATAAATTTCCCTCTACACACTGCTTTGAATGTGTCCCAGAGATTCTGGTATGTTGTGTCTTTGTTCTCGTTGGTTTCAAAGAACATCTTTATTTCTGCCTTCATTTCATTATGTACCCAATAGTCATTCAGGAGCAGGTTGTTCAGTTTCCATGTAGTTGAGCGGTTTTGACTGAGTTTTTTAATCCTGAGTTCTAGTTTGATTGCACTGTGGTCTGAGAGACAGTTTGTTATAATTTCTGTTCTTTTACATTTGCTGAGGAGAGCTTTACTTCCAACTATGTGGTCAATTTTGGAATAGGTGTGGTGTGGTGCTGAAAAAAATGTATATTCTGTTGATTTGGGGTGGAGAGTTCTGTAGATGTCTATTAGGTCCACTTTGTTTAGAGCTGAGTTCAATTCCTGGATATCCTTGTTAACTTTCTGTCTCGATGATCTGTCTAATGTTGACAGTGGGGTGTTAAAATCTCCCATTATTATTGTGTGGGAGTTTAAGTCCCTTTGTAGGTCACTCAGGACTTGCTTTATGAATCTGGGTGCTCCTGTGTTGGGTGCATATATATTTAGGATAGTTAGCTCTTCTTGTTGTATTGATCCCTTTACCATTATGTAATGGCCTTCTTTGTCTCTTTTGATCTTTGTTGGTTTAAAGTCTATTTTATCAGAGACTAGGATTGCAACCCCTGCCTTTTTTTGTTTTCCATTTGCTTGATAGATCTTCCTCCATCCCTTTATTTTGAGTCTATGTGTGTCTCTGCACGTGAGATGGGTTTCCTGAATACAGCACACTGATGGGTCCTGACTCCTTATCCAGTTTGCCAGTCTGTGTCTTTTAATTGGAGCATTTAGTCCATTTACATTTAAAGTTAATATTGTTATGTGTGAATCTGATCCTGTCATTATGATGTTAGTTGGTTATTTTGCTCATTAGTTGATGCAGTTTCTTCCTAGCCTCGATGGTCTTTACAATTTGGCATGATTTTGCAGTGGCTGGTGCCGGTTGTTCCTTTCCATGTTTAGTGCTTCCTTCAGGAGCTCTTTTAGGGCAGGCCTGGTGTTGACAAAATCACTCAGCGTTTGCTTGTCTGTAAAGTATTTTATTTCTCCTTCACTTATGAAGCTTAGTTTGGCTGGATAGGAAATTCTGGGTTGAAAATTCTTTTCTTTAAGAATGTTGAATATGGCCCCCACTCTCTTCTGGCTTGTAGAGTTTCTGCCGAGAGATCAGCTGTTAGTCTGATGGGCTTCCCTTTGTGGGTAACCCGACCTTTCTCTCTGGCTGCCCTTAACATTTTTTCCTTCATTTCAACTTTGGTGAATCTGACAATTATGTGTCTTGGAGTTGCTCTTCTCGAGGAGTATCTTTGTGGCGTTCTCTGTATTTCCTGAATCTGAATGTTGGCCTGCCTTGCTAGATTGAGGAAGTTCTCCTGGATAATACCTTGCAGAGTGTTTTCCAACTTGGTTCCATTCTCCCCGTCATTTTCAGGTATACCAATCAGATGTATGTTTGGTCGTTTCACGTAGTCCCAAATTTCTTGGAGGCTTTGTTCATTTCTTTTTATTCTTTTTTCTCTAGACTTCCCTTCTCACTTCATTTCATTCATTTCATCTTCCATCAGCGATACCCTTTCTTCCAGTTGATCGCATCTGCTACTGAGGCTTCTGCAATCTTCACGTAGTTCTCGAAACTTGGCTTTCAGCTCCATCATCTCCTTTAAGCCCTTCTCTCCATTGGTTATTCTAGTTATCCATTCTTCTAATTTTTTTTCAAAGTTTTTAACTTCTTTGCTATTGTTTTGAATTTCCTCCCATAGCTCAGAGTAGTTTGATCATCTGAAGCCTTCTTCTCTCAACTCGTCAAAGTCATCCTCCATCCAGCTTTGTTCCGTTGCTGGTGAGGAACTGCGTTCCTTTGGAGGAGGAGAGGTGCTCTGCTTTTTAGAGTTTCCAGTTTTTCTGCTCTGTTTTTTCCCCATCTTTGCGGTTTTATCTACCTTTGGTCTTTGATGATGGTGATGTACAGATGGGTTTTTGGTGTGGATGTCCTTTCTGTTTGTTAGTTTTCCTTCTACCAGACAGGACCCTCAGCTGCAGGTCTGTTGGAGTTTACTAGAGGTCCACTCCAGACCCTGTTTGGCTGGGTGTCAGCAGCGGTGGCTGCAGAACAGCTGATTTTCATGAGACTACAAATTCAGCTGTCTGATAGTTCCTCTGGAAGTTTCGTCTCAGAGGAGTACCCGGCCAAGTGAGGTGTCAGTCTGTCCCTACTGGGGGGGTGCCTCCCAGTTAGGCTGCTCAGGGGTGAAGGACCCACTTTAGGAGGCAGTCTGTCCGTTCTCAGATCTCCAGCTGTGTGCTGGGAGAATCACTACTCTCTTCAAAGCTGTCAGTCAGACAGGGACATTTAAGCCTCTGGAGATTCCTGCTGACTTTTTGTTTGTCTGTGCCTTGCCCCCAGAGGTGGAGCCTACAGAGGCAGGCAGGCCTCCTTGAGCTGTGGTGGGCTCCACCCAGTTCGAGCTTCCTGGCTGCTTTGTTTACCTAAGCAAGCCTGGGCAATGGCGGGCGCCCCTCCCCCAGCCTCGCTGCCGCCTTGCAGCTTGATCTCAGACTGCTGTGCTAGCAATCAGCGAGACTCCGTGGGCATAGGACCCTCCCAGCCAGGTGCGGGACACAATCTCCTAGTGTGCCGTTTTCCAGGCCCGTTGGGAAAGCGCAGTATGAGGGTGGGACTGACCCGATTTTCCAGGTGCCGTCTGTTACCCCTTTCTTTGACTAGGAAAGGGAACTCCCTGACCCCTTGCGCTTCCCGAGTGAGGCAGTGCCTCGCCCTGCTTCAGCTCGAGCACAGTGCGCCTCACCGACTGTCCTGCACCCACTGTTTGGCACTCCCTAGTGAGATGAAAACGGTACCTCAAGCAGAAATGCAGAAATCACCAGTCTTCTGTGTCGCTCGGGCTGGGAGCTGGAGACCGGAGCTGTTCCTATTCGGCCATCTTGGCTCCACCCTCCACAGCTGACATTTCTTGAGAGCCTACTCTGTGCCAGACACTTGACATTATCTTATTTAATCCTCAAAACAATCATAACAAGTAGATACTATTATTATCTCCATTTTACAAATGAGGACACTGAGGCATGGAGATGCTAGGTTACTTGTCCAGAATTACACACTAGCAATAGACAGTGCCTGACACACAGTGCTTGGCATATAATAGATCTTCAACCTATTGATCAAATATATACTTTTGTTGGATTATTCAATGCATTTTTTCATGGGAACCCATGGGATAAATTTCTCTCAAACATCAGTATTAAGAAAAGTAATACTTCTAGTTTTATCCTACAAATACTGTGCATATTATAACATGTTGTGCTTTCTATCTTTGCCTTTACTGCTAGGATACTTAGAACCAATATGTTACACTCATCTGGATGAGTCACTCTGTGCCTCAATCTTATTAAGATCTTATTAAGGGAATCTTAACCTTATGCTCCCTTCTTGCTTGGCCTTTTCTATATTGTATGTGTTTTTGTAAGCCTCTCCAATCCTTCATAGAATAAGGCAGGATACAAACATCCACCCATAAGGATGGCTACAATACAAAAAAACAGAAAAATAAGAAATGTTGGCAAGAATGCAGAGAGGAGACTACATACGATGCCACTGGGAATGGGAAAATGGTGCAGCTCCTGTGGAAAGCAGTTTGGCAGTTCCTCAAAAAGCTGAACGTAGAATTACCATGTGACTCAGGAATCCTACTCCTAGGTATATACCCAAAGAAACTAAAAATAGGTGTTCAAGAAATGCAAAACAAAACCGCAATGAGATATTGCCTCGCTCCTGTTAGTGTGGAATTTGAGGTTACAGTGAGCCATGATCATGCCTGTGAATAGCCACTACACTCCAGCCTGGGCGGGACCCTCTCTCTAAAAAAATAAAAATAAAAATGCGGCTTGGTGCAGTGGTTCATGCTGCAATCCCAGTACTTTGGAAGGCCTAGATGGGAGGATCGCATGAGCCCAGGAGTTTTAGACCAGCCTGGGAAACATTTCGAGACCCTGTCTCTACAAAAAATTTTCAAAAATTAGCTGCGCATGGTGGCATGCACCTGTAGTCCCAGCTACTCAGGAGGCTGAGGCAGGCGAATCACTTGAACCTAGGAGTTCAAGGCCACTGTGAGCTATGATTGTGTCACTGCACTCCAGTCTGGATGACAGAGTGAGACCCTGTCTCAATTAAAAAAAAAAAAGAAAGAAAGAAAAGAAAAGAAAGAAAGAAAATGTGACACATACACACAATGGAATACTATTCAGACATAAAAAAGAATTAAATCCTGTCATTTGCAACAACTTGGAGGAACCTGGACGACATTATGTTAAGTGAAATAAACCGGGTCCAGAAGACAAATCCCACATGATCTTTTCATATGTGGAATCTAAAAAGTTTGTTTCATAAAGTAGAGACTGGAGTTGTCGGGAGCAGTGGCTCATGCCTGTAATCCCAGCACTTTGGGAGGCCGAGGCAGGCGGATTACCTGAGGTCAGGAATTCCAGACCAGCCTGGCCAACACGGTGAAACCCCATCTGTACTAAAAACACAAAAATTAGTCAGGCCTGGTGGCATGTGCCTGTGGTCCCAGCTACTCGGAAGGCTGAGGCAGGAGAATTACTTGAACCTGGGAGGCAGAGATTGCAGTGAGCCCAGATCATGCCATTGCACTCCAGCCTAGGTGACAGACCAAGACTCTGTCTCAAAAAAAAAAAAAAAAAAAAAAAAAAGTAAAAAGTAGAGAACTAGAATCGTGGTCAAAGATGTTGGTCAAAGGATATATAATTACAGTTAGGTAGGAGGAATAAGGGCAAGAAATCCAGTGTGACTATAGTTAATGATAATACATTGTACTCTTGAAAAATGCAAAGATGGTGGATGTTAAGTATTCTCACCACAAAAATGATAGCTATGTGAGGTAGTTAATGCATTCACTAATTAGCTATATTTAACTACTCCACAATGTATATATACTTCAAAACATCTTGTTGTACATGATAAATACATATACTTTGATCTGTTAAAAAAAAAAAAACAAATAGGTGTTCAAACAAAAACTTGTAAATGAGCATTCACAGCACACTACTATTCACAATTGCCAAAAGGCAGAAACAACTCAAATGTCCACGAACTGATGAGTGGATAAACAAAATGTAGTATACATAAACACTGGAATATTATTCAGCTATTAAAAGGCATGAAATTTTGATAAATGCTACAACATGGAAGAATCTTGAAAACATTGTGCTAAGTGAAGAAGCCAGACACAAAAAGCCATATATTATATGATTCCATTTACATGAAATGTTCAGAATACGCAAATCCCTAGAGACAGAGAGCAGATTAGTGGTTGCCAAGGGATGGGGGAGGAGGAATGAATGGGGAGTGCTGTTCAACGGGTACTGAGTTTCCTTTTGGGGTGATAAACACGTCCTGGAATTTGATAGTGATGATGGTTGTTAACATTGTGGCTGTATTAAATTGAACCACTAAATTGCTACTGAATTGTATACTTTTAAATGGTTAGAATGGTAAATTTTATGATATGTAAACTTAATCATGCGCACACAATGAGCATTAAGTCTATTGAGCACTTGCATGATCCCACTTGTGCACAGTAATGTGGCTCTGCCATCACGGACTGTGATTGCCCTGGTGGCCTGCTGCAGGGAACTCAGGTCTCCTTCTAGCTAAACATCCTTCCATCATTACCCCTCCTTCACCTCCACTCCAATGTCTCCTTCCCCTCTGCCCCTTCAAGTTCAACCTTCCCTTCAGATCAAGCATGTCTCGAGGAAGCCTTCCTAATTATTCCAGCTTCACTGATTTCTGTTTTTCCTGATCTTTTAAAGTACCTATTAAGCTCTTGACTCTGCCTATGTAGTCTTCTTTTTTCATGAATTCTTTTACCTCCACCTCTTGACTACTGCTTGGCCAATACAGGGAAGACCACAAGTCCTAGTCTCTGTGGATCCTCTAAGTACCTCAGCAATCCCTGCGCACAGTGACATGACATGTGAATGACACAATTCCTGCTCTGAGGAAGCATCTCGAATTAGCTGAAAAAAACAAAACGTATATACAATAGTAGTGAAAGGCCAGTGCAAATACATGCTTAGGAGCTCAGAGGCTGTTGGAGACTTCAGCTGGGAGGCCCTTCAGTTAACTGATTCATTCAATAACCATGGATTGAGCACTTGCTATGTGCCAGGCACTGTGTCGGCTCATGGAAGATGATATTTGATCTTTGAATAGGGTTTAAAGAGTGAGTAGAATTTGTGTTGCCAGAAAAATGTAAGAATCTTGTCCCAAGCAAAAAGAAAAATGTGAAGAAATTTGACTGACTGACTGACTCTCTTATTAGGGGATTGCAGCTGGTGACTTTAAGTTGAAGCCAATGCTCACTGACCATTCCAGAAATTCTAGGGTCCTTAAGAATTATGCTAAATTTAGGCCAGGCATAGTGGCTCACACCTGTAATCCTAACACTTTGGGAAGCCAAAGTAGGAGGATCACCTGAGGCCAGGAGTTCAAGACCAGTTTGAGCAATATAGCAGGGCCATATCTCTGCAAAAAATTAAAAAATTAACCAGGCATGGTGGCGTGTTCCTGTAGTCTAAGCTACTCAGGAGGTTGAGGAGGGAGGATTGCCTGAGACCAGGAATTGGAGGCTGCAGTGAACTGAGATTGTGTACCACTGCACTCTAGCCTGGGTGACAGAGAGAGAATCTATCTCTAAAAAAATTAAAATAATAATAAAATAATAGACTAAATCTAGTCTGCTGTGCTCTAACAATCGAACAACAACAAAACCTTG
This sequence comes from Nomascus leucogenys, assembly GCF_006542625.1. Taxonomy (NCBI): domain Eukaryota; kingdom Metazoa; phylum Chordata; class Mammalia; order Primates; family Hylobatidae; genus Nomascus; species Nomascus leucogenys. The sequence continues at coordinate 68,333,839 of NC_044384.1, forward strand.
ATGACAGCACACATTTGCTTATAGCATAGTTTACTGAATATTTTAAGCCCATTGTTGAGACCTACTGCTAAAAAAAAAGAGTACTTTCAAAATATTACTGATTATTGACAATGCACCTGGTCATCCAAGAGTTCTGATGGAGATGTACAAGGAAATTAATGTTTTCATGCTTGCTAATATGCTATATATTCTGAAGCCCATGGATCAAGGAGTCATTTCAACTTTCAAGTCATTATTTCAGAAATACATTTAGTAAGGCTATCACTGCCATGCATAGTGATTCCTCTGATGGGTCTGGACAAAGTAAAATGAAAACCTGGAAAGGATTCATCATTCCAGATGTCATTAAAAACATTCGTGACTCATGGGAGGAGGTTAAAATATCAACATTTACAGGAGTTTGGAAGAAGTTGAGTACAACACTCATGGATGACTGTGAGAGGCTCAAGACTTCACTACAGATGTGGTAGAAATAGCAAAAGGACAAGAATTATAAGTGAAACATGAAAAAATGGAGCCTGCAATCTCATGATCAAACTTAAATGGATAACAAGTTGCTTCTTATGGATGAGCAAAGAAAGCAGTTTCTTGAAATGGAATCTACTCCTGGTGAAGATGCTTAGAACATTATTGAAATGACAACAAAGGATTTAGAATACCAGATAAACTTAGTTAATAAAACAGCAGCAGGGTTTGAAAGGATTGGCTCTCAAAGTTTTGGAAGAAGTTCTTTTTGGGTAAAATGCTATAGGATAGCATTGCATGCTACAGAGAAACCTTTCATGAAAAGAAGAGTTGTTCAATATAGTAAACTTCATTGTTGTTTTATTTTAAGAAATTACCACAGCCACCCCAATCTTCAGCAACCACCACCTGGATCAGTCAGCAGCTATCAAGATCCAAGCAAGACCCTTCACCAGCAAAAAAAATTACAATCCTCTGAAGGCTCAGATGATCTTTAGCATTATTTTTTAGCAATAAAGTATATTTTAACTAAGGTATATATATTTTTAACATAATGCTATTGTAAACTTAATACATTCTTGTGTAAACATAACTTTTATATGCACTGGGACGCAGAAAAATTCATGTGACTCACTTTATTGCAATATTAGCTTTATTGCAGTGGTCTGGAACTGAACCCACAATATCTCCAAGGTATGGAGTGGAAAAAACAAATTGCAGTGCAGTGTGCTTAAGATAATTTCTTTTTGCAAATACATCTTAAGATACATAACTAAAGAAAGAAAGCAGGGATATACCTGAAACTCTTGCTAGGAGTAATATCTAGGGGATGTGATGGCATGGGGTTCTCATTATGAAGTTCCATAGTTTTTGGATTTTCCCCAGCCAAGCATATATTTCTTCTGTAATGGGGCGGGGGGGAGCTAAAATGAAAATTACTAAATATTTTAAATACACAAGCTATAGAGTTTGGACCAAATTTGGTAGGCAACAATGAGCCAGATATAAATATTGGATTTTGTAAAGCCTTAGGGGTTTTTAAGAACATTTATAAATATCTCAATAGCTCTTGATAACCGTTTGCAAATATCTTTTGCTGAAAGAGCAGTATGGAGGGGCCTGCATGCTTCCTTTCCCAGGATCTACCTCAGAATCCTACAGCCCCCAAGCCCCTGTAACTTACCTTTGCCTGGTGGATTAACAACTCCTTAATTGTAGAGGGAAGTACAGGGATTTCACAATTCAAAACAAAACAAACCAAAACCTCCGTGATAATTCCTGTATTTCTTCTTGTTTAAAACAAGAAAAGTGTAGAGGTCTTTGGAAGTAATTCCTTTTCTTTCCTCATTCTTTTGACCCCTTTGCAGTAATTCCCCTAACAAGGCAGGGAGGGAGGAGGGAGGAGAGCAGAGGAGAGGAGGAAGCTTCTCCTCATATAGTCTTCCACCCCCAGCACATCTTCCCTCCCGCAAGAGCAGGCTCACGGGCTGAGAAAGTGTAGCTCACTTTATTCCAAATCTGTAAAACCAAATCAGCTAACTCAGTTGACTCACTCAAGTGGAAAGAGATAAGAATGGGCATATGGATTCTAAACCAGAATCCCAGCCTGCCACAGTCAGCTGATCACTCAGGGGAAACAGTGATTTTCCTGCCTCTACTGGGCTGCAGGGCATCATGCTGGAAAGCCTCCCTTCCTACACTCCTCACCCTGACTCATGCAGGTTAGGGCTGGGGCCTGCCCTCCCTCCATACAGAACCAGCAATGTGGAGCTTAGAAGTGGGGAATACAGACCAATGGGAGCACTTAACCTGTGCTTCAACCTCTTTTCATTCCTTGTTCTCTGGGGTGGATTGGCTGGCGCAAAGGAAGGCCTAGAATTGAAAGGGTGTAATCCACCAGCCCTGAGAAGTGAGTTCTAGATCAGAAGTTCACAAACTACAATTGTCCTTGTTATAACCCCATGGCAGGCAGAATAATGCTGTCCCACCAACCCCTAAAGACTTCTGTATCCTAACCTGTGAATATGTTGTCTTATATGGCAAAAGGGCCTTTGGAAATGTGTTTAAACCAAGCATCTTGAGATAGGGAGATTATCCTGGATTATCCAAGTGGGCTGGACATAATCCCAAGGCATTGTAAAGAGGGGGTGGGAGGGTCAGAGTCGTAGAGGGAGTGTGACTGTGTTTGAAGAGTTGAGACAAACAGTGAGAAAAAGAGGAGGGAGGTATTGATTTGAAAATGCTAAAGCTGCTGGCCTTGAAATGGAGGGAAGGACCACAAACCAAGGACTCCAGGTGGCCTCTAGAAGCTAGAAAGGCAAGATAATGGGTTCTCTCCTAGAGCTTACAGAAGGAACATAGCCCTGCTGACACCCTGATTTTAGAATTCCTGGCCTCCAGAACTGTAAAGTAATAAATTTGTTTCTTTTCTTTCTTTCTTTCTTTATTTTTTGAGAAAGGATCTCACTCCTATGCTCAAGTTGGAGTGCAATGGTGTGATCACAGCCCCACTGCAGCATCAACCTCCCAGGATCAAGTGATCCTCCCACCTCAGCCTCCCAAGTAGCTGGGACCACTGGTGTATGCCACCACACCTGGCTGATTTTTAAATTTTTTTTGGTAGAGTTGGAGTTGTGCCATGTTGCCCTGGCTAGTTTTGAACTCCTAGGCTCAAGGCATCCTCCCGACTTGGTTTCCCAAAGTGCTGGGATTACAGGTGTGAGCCACTTCGCCCTGTCAAATTTGTGTTGTTTTAAGCCACTAAACATGAGGTAATTTGGTAGAGCAAATGTGGCTGGCTGAGAGACTCCACCCACTGACACATCTGTATCCGATTGAGGATTGGGAGTGAATCCTTTGACCTTTTCATCGAACCCTCCTAAGAAGCTCTATCACATTGTTGTCAGACTCTCTCACTTGCAATGATCAGAAAGTCTTCTGGTAAAATAAAATAGCCACTGCAGTGACCCCCGTGGCTCCCAGATTCCCAAATGGCCAACCATTTGAGATCCGGAACTACTTGATATTCACCTGAGGGCTCAACTACCATTTGACCGTCCAGGTCTTTTCAAAGAGGATCTTTAATTTAAATGAAAAATAACTGTATTACTTTTCTTATTATCAAATTAATACAAGCAAAGACATCAGAAAATGCAGACAAGCAAAAAGAAAAAAACATAATTAACAACAGACAACACTCCATCTCACTGAGATAACCACTAATACCATCATTATCTTTCCAGCACTTTAAAAATAACTCTAGTCCGGGCGCGGTGGCTTGCGCCTGTAATCACAGCACTTTGGGAGGCCGAGGTGGGCAGATCACCAGGTCAGGAGTTCAAGACCAGCCTGGCCGACATAGTGAAACCCCATCTCTACTAAAAATACAAAAAATTAGCCCGGCGTGGTGGTGGGTGCCTGTAATCCCAGCTACTCGGGAGGCTGAGGCAGGAGAATCTCATGAACTTGGGAGGCAGAGGTTGCAGTGAGCCGAGATGGTGGCATTGCACTCCTGCCCAGGTGACAGTACAAGACTCCGTCTCAAAAACAAACTTAATTAATTATTCAAAAACTATGCAGTACTTTAAAATTTTTTATGTATCATGAATATCTCCAGTCGCAATATTCATGTGCAACACTAATTGTCATAGTGTGATCTGGGGCTGCTAGGGAGGGATCCCAAGACATTTTCAGGAGGTTGTGAGCTCAAAATTATTTTAATCTTAATTCTAAGGCATTATTTGACTATTTCACCCTCATTCTCTCACAAGTAGAAACTACATAATACATGATACTGCAACAGTTTGAATACAGAAGCAGATATAAAAACAGTGGCTTTCTATTAAGTTTGATATTAAAGGCAATAGCAAAAATCTAAAACCACGCTGTTCTTCCTACTGTTTTAAAATATATACTTATTTTTCATAAAATATTTGTTACCATATAATGGGTTTGTTGTTTTTAAATGAAATAATGAATATGTAAAAAATTGTTTTAATTTTGAAATTATTAACAGATGTAGCACACATACACAAAACCTCCTTGGCATGCTCCATAATTTTCAAGAGTGTAAAGGGATTCCGAGACCAAAAAGTTTGAGAACCTCTGGTCTGCAGTATCATTTTTTAATCGCTGAATTAGTGCATTGATCGGAAGTTTCCTAATTCACTTAACTAGTATATAATGCCAAGAATAAGATTCTTATACTTAAATTTGGGTATACCCTTAATTATTTCTCTAGGATAATTTTCAAGGATGATTTTTAAAACCTGTATATATTGTACAGAAGTGGGCTAGCATCAGTAATGCAATCCACCCCCAGCCAATCAGCTGTTTTCATTCTTTCTGTTTCCTTCCAATTAACAAAGGTGGGTGGTAGGCATTTACGATTTACCAGCATAAGGGTTTGACACTAGGTCATCATTTCCAAGGGAAGGTGCCCCATGGACGGTCTGGTCTAGTGGGCTCTAACTTAATCACCCTGGAATCTTCTTTAAAAAGCAAATTCTGGCCGGGCACTATGGTTCACACGTGTCATCCCAACGATTTAGGAGGCCACGGTGGGAGGATCGCTTGAGCCCCGAAATTTGAAACCAGCTTGGGCAACATAGCGAGACCTCCATATCTACAAAAAAATAAAATATTAGCCGGGCGTGGTGGTGCGCGCCGGTAGCCCCAGCTACTCGGGAGGCTGAGGCGGGAGGATTGCTTGAGCCTGGCAGGTGGAGGCTGCAGCGAGCCTGATGTTGTCACTGCCCTCCAGCCTGGTGACAGAGTGAGACCTTGTCTCAAAAGAACAACAACAACAAAAAACAACCCAGAGTTGTGGGAAAGAACGGAGTGTCATTCTCAAAGTTTTTAACCTACGTGCTAACCGCGCACCTTCTATCTAGGCTGCGCAACCTCCGCGCCCGGATCCACGGCGCCCCCTCCCGATGCAGAGCTCAGCGCCAGCCACTCGCAAGGAGCCTGGCAAGTTTTATCGAATTGGTGAACGAAGTTCGAAAGCTCCACCCTCGGAGATCCTTATTCAGTAGGTCTGAGGTAGATCTGGGAAACGCGCATTTTATATAAATCCTACCTCTGACGGCAAACGACAAGGGTTCACGTGCCAGCTCTCCTCGGCGACGCGCTAGGCTACTCAGCGCCCCGAGCCTCGGCCTCGCATCCCTAGAACTCGGCCATGGCCGCTTCCTTACAGGGCAGCTGTGAGGAGTCCTGAGGAATTTTACCACACCGCATATCCTCAGCGTAGTGGCTAGCACATCACAAGGCTTTAATCTTAACACTGTTGATCTTAACACTGCAACTGAGGGGGCCCGGATAATGGGCCTGACAGGAGGGTCTGTCGGAACCTGAGGGACTGGGGATCCCGGTGCGGAGAAGCGCTAAGGGAAATCGCGCTGAGCAGCCGGGGTGGGTGCGCCTGGGGGCGTGGCCTGAGGGCCGGCAGGCGGGCGGAAGACCGCTGTGGAGGCGTGGCACGAGGGAGGGGCGAAACCGGGGATGCGGCGGGGGCGTGGCGTGTGGGAGGGGCGGGGAGTGGGCAGGGCCGAGATGGGGGCGTGCGCGCTGACCTGAGCGCTGGGGGAATGAGAGACGCCTCCTGGCGGGAGCTGGCGGCTGTGGACCCCAGCGAGAGCGGAGGGGAAGAGGGGAGCTGGGGCGGGGAGCAAGGAGCTGGGAGGAGGGCGGCGGGCGGGCCTGTCTCTTTAAGGTGCCCGAGGCTCGCGGGCGCTGCGCTGAGGGGACGGCGGGAGGCGCGGCCTGGCCTCGCACTCAAAGCCGCCGCAGCGCGCCCCCGGCTCTGCCGACCCGGCGGGGATCTAGGGGTGGGCGACTTCGCGGGACCGCGGCTCAGGGTGAGCGGGAGCGGCTGGGAGGTTGTGCAGCCTCTTGGCCGGGAAGGGGCCGAGCGCCGAGCTCGGCCCTCTAGAGGCCCGGGGCCGCGGCGAGCTTCGCGGGGGCCGGGAGAAGCCTGGGCCCGGCTGCGCGGAGGACAAAGTGGGGGTGCTGGGCGCAGGCGCACAGGCCGGACGCCGGGAGCCGGCAGCATCTCTGCGCCCCCTCGGTCCAGACCATCTCTGGGCCGGCCCGCGTCCTCCGCAGCCCCCGTCGGCCGAGCCGGGATGGGGGTGGTTCTGGGTGCCCGGTCCCCCGCGCCTCTACCGGCCTCTGCCTCGCGGGGCGTCCAGCTCCTTCGGGGCCCTGGCACCGCTCTACAGAGGCTCTGCTCTGCCCTGGTCGCTGTCAGTGCCATCTCCCTTAACGAGAAACTGAGCGTGATGTATGAGAAACAATTTTGGTACATGATGGTTTCTAACTCCTTAAGTCCTTTAATTATGTTATCTGATTTCGACATGGCCGTAGTTACTTGAATACTTTTTCCGGTGAAATTTGGGGAGTAAGATGAATTTGTGGAACATTTCATAAGACAACCGCAAAAGTTGGGGAAGGGGGGAAATCCCAGTTTTCGTGGTTGTAGGATGAAAACTAGTTTCACGACAATTAGTTTCCAAATAACCCTATTTGGCCTCCGCAAATATGTACTGGTTGCTCCAGAAATCATCCTACTTGGTATGCGGCGTTAGATACATTAGAAAATTAGGTTACTAACGGTCTTTAGGGAATGCTTTGTGAGCCTCAGTAACGATCACCAGGGTTTTCTCTTTCAAAATTGACTCATACCAGGTCCAAAGCCCTTTATTCTTTTCACCCTTTTATTCTTTTTCCTTTAATGTACTTTGTAACACTTAGAATAAAAGTTTAGAGTAATCATAAATGCCCCCATAAACTCACTATTTATCCCTCTGACGTCGGTAATTTATTTTAATTTATTATGTTTGACAGGGAGGTGTTTTAACCTGAAGAAATGATATCTTCCCGTATTTAAAGTTTAATAACTATGTATACTGTTTGGCCCCTGTCAGACTGTGTTTGTGCTAGTCTTTTTTCCTTCTTCTTTTTGAACTGTAGTATCTTCTTAATAACTTTGAAGAATGTGTGGTACTAATATAATTAGAAGAATATCTTGGCCGGGCGCGGTAGCTCACCCCTGTAATCCCACACTTTGGGAGGCCGAGGCAGGTGGATCACCTGAGGTCAGGAGATTGAGACCAGCCTGGCCAACATGGTGAAACCCCGTCTCTACTAAAAATACAAAAATTAGTGGGGCGTGGTGATAGGCGCCTGTGATTCCAGCTACTCGGGAGGCTGAGACAGGAGAATCGCATGAACCCCGGAGGCGGAGGTTGCAGTGAGCCGAGATTGTGCACTGCACTCCAGCCTGGGCGACAGAGCGAGACTCCGTCTTAAAAAAAAAAAAAAAAAAAAAAAAAAAAAAGAGTATCTTCACATTCTAATAATCACCTAGAGTTCTTAATGCAATTAATAATTTACACAGCCTTTTGTTATTTGCTCAATTATTTAAGAAGTGACTCTGTGGACTCTACTTCTTGCTTTGAGCTGCTTCATTCTGTCTAAATAACCCTAGAATAATTTCCATTTAAAATTTTGTTTTGATTCTAAGAATTAAAATTAAATATCTTAAAATTATAATACAATATTAATAGTTTTATATGGGCTTAAAGTTGAACAATGGACCTACAACTAAAGCTGAATAGTAGCAGTGCAGTATTGAAACTAGTTATTTGCCTGATATACTCTCAAGTTACTGAGGGTTTAGATATACTCTACTTTCACAGTCACCATTTCTGGGTAGTCTGAGGAACTGTAGTGTTCTAGGTCCTTGAAGATGGCTATGAAGCCATTATTATGTAAAATTATTGTTTATTTTTGAATGTTTATATAATCTTTCATTGAGAATGATCTTTAAATGATCACTCAAAAGTTTTTTGAAGGCCATGCATGGTGGTATTGTCTGTAGTCCCGGATAACTGGGAGGCTGAGGTGAGAGGATCACTTGAACCCAGGAATTGAAGGCTGCAGTGAGCTATGATCACACCACTGTACTTCAGCCTGGGCAACAGAGCAAGACTCTAAAAAAGAAAGAAAAAGTATATTGACACAAACAATGAGTCTTAGTTTATGTTTTGTTTCTCATTTTTATATTTGTTTTTACCCTAGCACTTGCCTTTGAATTAAAGTTGTGTGTGTTTGTTTGTTTAGCTTCCTGGGAGTTACTGATCATCTTTGAAGAAACATGAAGTTACACTATGTTGCTGTGCTTACTCTAGCCATCTTGATGTTCCTGACATGGCTTCCAGCATCACTGAGCTGTAACAAAGCACTCTGTGCTAGTGATGTGAGCAAATGCCTCATTCAGGTAGGACTAAGGGTACTTTTATTAATATTGAAATATATTATAGAGCAGAAACATTATGTTTATATACAGATATAGAGTGCATATATCATATAGAGTAAGACCTGAGTATTGGGTCAGGGCCTGAGGTACTGAATCATGACACACAGGTCTGGATTTTTACCATCATAGCAATCATATATATAGGCAAGGTTAGATTCAAGAAGTTCAATACTGAGTATAATATCCTGTTGTATAAACGTGTCATTACAAGGTGATGAGCACTCTATTCAGATGATTTAATCTGTGTAATCTAATTAACATAGCAAAGAGGTTCAATGACTGTATTTAGAAAAAAAATTAGCTGGTCAAATAATAGATAAATTGTTACCCTAAGAATGATGTATAGTTGTCTATTGCTATGTAACAAATTACCCCAAAACATAGCAACTTAGTGCAATAAACATGTATTATTTCATGCAGTTTCTGAGGGCCTGGAATCTGGGAGCAATTTAGCCAGGTGGCTGTGGCTCAGGGTCTCCCACAATGTTGCAGGCAAGTTGTTAGCTGGGATTGGAGAATCTGCTTCCAAGATACTTCGCAGTTTTATCTCTTCCAGTCATCAAGGCAGGCCTCTTAATGTAGCCACCACTCTCATTTTTCTGCGGAGAAAAGTAAGAGTAAGTAATGTGGCTAAGTTACCAGGCTGGTATTGAACTCCTAATTAGCTTCCTTTCTAGTTGCAGGCTGTGCACTCAGAAATTCAGTAACCACACACATTAGCATTCTGTGTAAAGTATGAGTCAGCTAACGTGACTGTAACCCTCACTTGAGAGTAATTGTGTATATGTGCTAGAGTGACAATTGTTTTTATACATCAGAAGCATTTTGTGCTTATTTCTGACATTTTGGTCCTTCTCGCTAATAGTTGGAATTCTACTTGCCCCCATTTCGTACTCTGATAACCCTAACTTTGCATTTCAACCAAAACATTTAACTAGAGAAGTGTGTTTGTTGTTCAGTTTTTAACTTTTTTGCTGTGGACATTTTCAGTTATAAAAGGAGAATAATATAATGAACCATCCATGAATAGTTACTGCAGTCACTACCTCATGACTACTCTTATTTTATCTATACCCTCCTACACTATCCACTCCCAGCTCTGTTTTAATTTCAAGCAAATCCCTTGATACTGTTTTGTTGATAATTCTAGTATGTATCTCTAAAAGAGAACTCTTTACCAACATAGCTATTAGACCAATTTTACAGTTTAAAAATTAACACTAATTCTTTAATCACCTAATTTTGTATGTGGAAATCTTAATAAGGCACGCCTGCTTAGGCTTGTGTTGGCTGGAAATTTTGTGTCTGCACATGAAGCCCAGTTTTGGGCTATGGTCAGGTGAGGAGTCTGTGGTACCTTCCCGGTTGTTTCAATGTAGCTTCATTATTCATTATTCAAAATAAAGTCTCATAACATTTGCTGCATTCATGTTTAGATGGAAATTCTCTTAAATTCCAAATTATATTCTTGACTCTTCAACTCTATAACTTGCATTAGTTCAAGTAATTAAAAATTGTACTTTGGCCAGGCACAGTAGCTCATGCCTCATAATCCCAGCACTTTGAGAGACTGAGGCAGGAGGATCACTTGAGCCCAAGAGTTTCAGACCAGCCTGGGAATCACAGTGAGACCCTGTCTCTACAACAAATAGTTTTTAAAAATTAGCTGGGCATGATCATGTACACCTGTAGTCTCAGCTACTTGGGAGGCTGAGGCAGGAGGATCATTTGAGCCCAGGAGGTTGAGGCTGCAGTGAGCTATGATTGTGCCACTGCGCTGAAGCCTGGGTGACAGAGCAAGACCCTGTCTCAAAAAAAAAAAAAAAAAAAAAATTGTACTTTATTTAAAATACCTTGCTTTTAAAGGGAGTATTTAAAAGAGAAAGCTTTTGGTTAATATGGGTAGATAATTACAAAGGTTTTTTTGTTTGTTTGACTCTTTAAAAATTTTTTGGCTCTATTACAGCTTACTATAGCCTTGACTTCCCAGGCTCCAGCGATCCTCCCATCTCAGCCTCCGGTGTAGCTGGGACTACAGGCACACGGCACCATGCCTGACTAATTTACTTTGTATTTTTGGTAGAGACGGGGTTTTGCCATGTTGCCAAGGCTGGTCTCAAACTTCTGAGCTCAGGCGATGTGCCAAGGCTGGTCTCAAACTTCTGAGCTTAAGGAATCTGCCGCCTTGGCCTCCCAAGTGCTGGGATTACAGGTGTGAGCCACCGTGCCTGGCCAATTAAAAAAATTTAAAAAATTACAATTATAAAAATTAGCTGGGCGTGGCGGTGCATGCTTGTAATCCCAGCTACTTGGGAGGCTGAGGCAGGAGAATCACTTGAACCCAGGAGGCGGAGGTTGCAGTGAGCTGAGATCGTGCCACTGCACTCCCACCTGGGCGACAGAGCAAGACTCTGTCTCAAAAAAAAAAAAATTGTAAAAAAAAAAAAATACTTCAAAATGTAAAGAGTACTGTATCAGTGTAAAAAAACTGGAAAAGCAAATGGAGCTTCACCTAACTCAAATGGTGATTCTAGTAAACAAAATCAGCTAGGATGTATTTTCAGTCACAAATTCATGGATGCTGACATTTCTGATATTCCTGTTGTTGCTTCAGAGCCAGAAAACATCAAACTTTTTTCTGGAGTAGTGGACACAGCTTTCCTGGTGGATGATAGACTACTTGGGGTTAGAAAAGATCTAGGGTTCAGCCGGGCGTGGTAGCTCAAGCCTGTAATCCCAGCACTTTGGGAGGCCGAGGCGGGTGGTTCTCAAGGTCAGGAGATCGAGACCATCCTGGCTAACACGGTGAAACCCTGTCTCTACTAAAAATATAAAAAATTAGCCGGGCATGGTGGCGGGCGCCTGTAGTCCCAGCTACTCGGGAGACTGAGGCAGGAGAATGGCATGAACCCGGGAGGCGGAGCTTGCAGTGAGCTGAGATCGTGCCACTGCACTTCAGTCTGGGCGACAGAGCAAGACTCCGTCTCAAAAAAAAAAAAAAAAAAAAAAAAAAAGAAAAGATCTAGGGCTCAAATATTGAGGATTTTCTTGTTTGTTTATTCACAAACATTTATTGAGTGTTGAAATGAAATGTGATTAGTTCCACTCTTCACCTGGTTTTGTGGACTCCCAAACTCTAGCAGATTATTTCACATTCTGATCTTTAGTTTCCATGTGTTCCTCTTACTATGGCTCTGTGGCAAACCACCCCAAAAACCAGTGGGTGGAAACAACATTTTGCTCACGAATTTGCATTCTGAGCAGGGCTCTGCGGAAGAGTTCATCTCTGTTCCACGTGGCATTAGCAGGGCGGCTTGAAGGTGGTGGGGGTGGAATTATCTGAAACAGCACTATAGATAGAGCTTTCTGCGATGATGGAAAAGATCTACATCTACCCTGTGCAATACAGTAGAATCTAGCCATACGTGGCTACCAAGTACTTGAAATGTGACTAATATGACTGAAAATCTGATTTTAAATTTAATTCAATTTCAATTTCATTAGCTGCATAGCTGCATATGACTAGTGGCCACTGTATTAGACATTGAAAATCTGAAGGTTCACTGATAAAGTCTAATACCTGGGCTGGGAAGGTTCTTCAGGTATACGTCTCTTCCTGACTTCTCTTCCCCTTCCTCCCTTCTCTATCCCCATCTCCCTCCCTCTCTCCCTTTCACTCTCTCTGTGTGTATATGTGTGTGTCTCTGTGGTCCTGCTATATGATCTCTCCTGTGGGTCCACCTGGATTTAAGTGGAGGGAACATAGGCCCTACCTCTGTTGGAGGAGTGACAGTGTCATGTTGTAAGCTGAACATGTGGATGAGATATAATGGTGTGGCCATCTGTGGAAAATATACTCTGCCGCATATAAACTGTAAAGTGAATTGGCTGGCTAGGTGAGCTCAAAATTTTCTTCTAGTTCTAGGCAGTTTTAAAGAAAGAAACCAACTATTAGGTGTCAAATGTTCTCTTTTTTTCATCAGAGTAATAAATTATTAAATTATTAGAAGGATACATAGTGAAAAAATGAATCCCTTGATCGAATTCTCCCTACTCATTCTATTACCCTGGGAAAACTACTTTTAATCTAACTCTTATATTTTTACTTCTGTTAGTAACTTTTAGCCATATGCCTAAATAATATGCTTGTACTACTATTTCTTGATTTATCAGTTTTAGATGTTATATATCTAAAATTGCCTTTCTGCTATAACAGATAAGGTCATAGCTCATCATGTCATCCTTCCCACTCCTGCCCTGCCACACTTGTATCACAGTTTTGAGTTTATCTCTTGGTCATTTTTTCAATTTTTTCAATATATTTAAGGCTTTCTATTCTGTTCTATCAACTAGAGATACTATCTCTTTATTCCTGATGTAAGTGGAGAATATTAATAGTCTCCTTTCCTTTTAAAGTTTATTTTATTTTATTTTTTTTAGCAATGAGACAGACTATAAGTGAGTTTTAAGAACAGTGCATTTCTTTAGGGAATCGAAGAGAGGGTTTGTTTGGGTTCCAGTCTTGGGAGATCACGTGAATCTACCGTGATTAACATCATAGAAAGTGAAGAAATCAGTTTTTTCCCTTGCGTTTATGAGTACCGCCCTCAAATTTTTCTACTTTTGGCATTCTGATGGGCTACTTTTGGAATTCTGATGGGCTGCATCAAAATCTGTGGGGAACGGAGTGTTACCTGTACTTTTACTTTTATATTGTCAAGGTTGATAACATCTATATTCTGAGAGGCTGCATAGTATAATGGTTAAGAGTATGAACTCTGGAACCAGGCTATCTGAATTTGGATCCAGTTTTGCCACTTACTGGTTGTATGACCTTGGGCAAGTTAGTTAAACTCTCAATGCCTCAATTTCCTCATCTGTAAAGTAGGGATAATAACCATACTCTGCGAGTATTGTGAGGATTAGGTGTAAAGTATTTAGAGCAATGCCTGGCACGTGAGTGCACTATAGGTAATTACTAACCTTATTTCTCTGTTTTGTAACTCTATTTGAATCTTCTAATGCTTTATTTACAGGTATATTCTAAAACTGGCAATAAATCATGTTTATATTATAATGATTATATAAATATTGTTGGCCGTTGACTGTATAGTCACATAGGTACTATGATTACATTTCCCTTCTTGAAAGATTTTGTTTTTCTTGAGTTTCTCATTATCTTTCTTTACCTGGTATCATCAATCATTAGCACCTTATATTGTTTTAAGTACTTAATGTATTTTTCCTCCCAAATGGAGCCTTCAGTCTTGATGTTTCCAGACTTAACTGATTGCAGTCTAGGTCTGATGCAAGCTGTCTTATGGTGACTTTCCATCATTACTTTCCCAAGTTGGTTCCACTGTTTCTTGGATTTCATATCTTGTTGTTTTTAACAGTAACCCTCATTTTGTCCCAACATGCCCTCAAGTAACTTCCTAAGAAAGCCTGTGTGGAAAGTAAGCTTTCTGGGTCCTGCATGTCTTGAAAATATATTTATTCTCACCTTTCACCTGACTGATGGTTTGCCTGAATACAGAATTCTATGTTAAATTCTTTTCCCTCAGAACTTTGGAGACATTTCTCTATTATCTAATAGCATTCCATGTTGCCAATAAGAAGTCTGATGCCAGTCTGTTTCTTATTCTTTATAGGTAACTTTGTTATATCTTCTCTCTGGAAACTTTTAATATCATCTAATTAGCCTTGGTATTATGGAATTTAAACTGTTGAGTCTAGTGTTGGTCTTTTCATTCATTCTGTTTAGTATCTTGTGAGTCTTTTGGGGATCGGTTTTGAGCCAAAGACTAGGAAATGCCCTGTTTTGTTTTTTGTTTTATATATAATATATATATATATATATCTCGACCTAACATACATACATATATAATATATACATTTTATATAACATATTTTTATATAATATATAATTATGTATAATGTCCTCTTTTCTTGCTGGAACTCTTATTAGTATAAATCTAAGATGGATTCTCTGTTAGATCTTTTTTTAAAAAACAGTTTTATTGAGATATATGATTCATATATTATAAAATTTACCCATTTAAGGGTACAATTGAGTGGTTTTGGCATATCGACAGACTTGTGCAACCATCACCACAATCTAATTTTAGAACATTTTCATTACTTTAGAAGGAAACTCCATACCCTTTAGAAGTCATTTCCTATTCTCTCTCCCCACAAACCCTAGGCAGTTTACTTTCTCTCTACATGCTTGTTCTGGACGTTTAATATGAATGGAATCATACATTGTCTTTTGTGTCTGACTTCTTTCATTGAGCATAATGTTTTCATGGTTCCTGTGTGTTGTAACATATTCAGTATTTCATTCCTTGATCAAATAGTATTCCACTGAACGGGCATACCACATTTTATTTATCCATATATTGGTTGGTGGATATTTGAGTTATTTATATTTTTGGCTATGGTAGATAATACTGCTATGAATATTCAAGTTTTAGTGTGTGGATGTATCTTTGTTTTTTAAGAGATAAACTGTGTTACACAGGTTTGTTTACTGCCTGTGCACACAGGCAGTGGTGCAATCATTGTTCACTGTAACCTTGAACTCCTGGGCCCAAATGATCCTCTCACCTTGGCCTCCCAAGTAGCTAGGACTACAGGTGTGTGCCACCATACCTGGCTAATTAAAATTTTTTTGTGTGTGGAGACAGGATCTCATTATGTTGCCCAGGTTAGTCTTGAACTCTTGTCCTCAAGTGATCCTCCTGCCTTGGCCCCACAAAGTTCTGGGGTTACAGGTGTGAGCTGCTACAGACAACCCTGGATGTATCTCTTAATTTTTCTTTTGTATATACCTAGGAGTGGAATTGCTGGGCCATATGGCAATTCTGTGTTTAACATTTTGAGGAACTGCTGAAGTGTTTTCTAAAGTGGCTGAACTATTTTACATTCCCACCAGCTGTGTATGAGGGTTCTAATTTCCCTATAGCCTCACCAACACTTATCTTTCCTTTTTATTGTAGCACCTTTGTGGAGTGGTTATGATTTGCATTTCCCTAATAGCTAATGATGTTGAGCATCTTTTTATGTGCTTAGTGCGTGCGTGCATGCGTGTGTGTGTGTGTGTGTGTGTGTATGTATGTTTTTTTTTTTTTTTTTTTTTGGAGACAGGATCTTGCTCTGTCACCCAGGCTGGAGTGCAGTGGTGCAATCACAGCTAATGGCAACCTCAACTTCCTGGACTCAAGCAATCCTCCCACCTCAGCCTCCCAAGTAGCTGGGACTATAGGCATGCACCACCATGTCTGGTTAGCTTATTGTATATCTCTGGGGAAATACCTATTGAAAACCAGTGCTCTTTTTTTTGTGTGTGTTTGTTTTAGACAAGAGTCTCGCTCTGTTGCCCAGGCTGGAGTGCAGTTGCTCTATCATAGCTCACTGCAGCCTTGAACTCCTGGGCCAACACGATCCTCCTGCCTCAGCCTCCTGAGTAGCTAGGACTACAGGTACGTGCCACCACACTTGGCTAATTTTTAAAATTTTTAAATTCTTTATAGGGATGGGGGTCTCACTATATTGCCCAGGCTGGTCTGGAACTCCTGGTCTCAAGTGATCGTCCTGCCTTGGCCTCTCAAAGCACTGGAATTACAGGTGTGAGCCACCACGCCCAACCCAGAACCTATGCTCATTTTAAAATTGGCTTGTCTTTTTATTGTTGAGTTGTAAGAATTCTTTATATATTCTGGGCTCAAGACCCTTGTCAGATACATTATTTGCAAATATTTTCCCTCATTCTGTGTGTTGTCTTTTCAACTACTGTGTATCATTTGTATCACAAAAGTCTTACATTTTAATGACATCCAATGTTTCTATTTTTTTCTTTTGTTACTTGTGCTTTTGGTGTTGTATCTAAGAAACCATTACCTAAGCCAAAGTCATAAAGATTTACTTGTATATTTTCCTCTAAGAATTTTAGAGTTTTAGGCCAGGTGTGGTGGCATGTACCTGTAATCCCAGCACTTTGGGAGATGGAGGTGGGAAGATCGCTTTAGCCCCGGAGTTCAAGCCTGCAGTGAAGTAGGGATCCAACTTTATTATTTTGTATATGGATATCCACTTGTCCCAGCACCATTTCTCCCCTACTGAATTATATTGCCACCCTTGTTCAAAACCATTTCACCATAAATGGTTTATTTATGGACTGTCAGTTCTATTCTATTGGTTTATATCTCTATTTTTATGCTAGTACCACATTGTCTTGATGACGTTTTGTAGTATGTTTTGAAATCAGGAAGTCTGAGTTCTCCAACTTTGTACTTTTTCAAGATTGCTTAGGCTGTTCTGGGTCCCTTGCATTTTCATATGAATTTTAGAATCAACTTGTCAATTTCTGCAATAAAGCCAGCTGGGATTTTAAAAAAATATATAATAGACTTTATTTTTTGAAAAAGTTTTAGGTTTACAGAAAAAATGAGCAGAGAGTATAAAGGGTTCCCATATACCCATTCCCCCCACATATCCACAGTTTCTTCTATTATTAACATCTTATATCAGTGTGGTATACCTGTTACTATTGATGAACCAATATTGATATGCTATTATTAACTAAAATCTATACTTTGCATTAGCATTAACTCTTTGCGTTTTACCTTTTTATGGGTTTTGACAAATGCATAATGTCTTGTATCTACCATTATAGTATCATTCAGAATAGTTTCATTGCTCTAAAAATCCCCATAGCCAACCTATTCATCCCTCCCTACCTCCCCCCAGTCCCCTAGTAACCACTGATCTTTTTTACTGTCTCTATAGTTTTGACTTTTCCACAATGTCATATAGTTGGAATCATACAGAATGTAGCCTTTTAAAAGGGGCTTCTTTGACTTAGCAGTATACATTTAAGTTTCCTTTATGTCTTTTCATGGCTTGATAATGCATTTATTTTTATTGCTTATTGTTACCTAATAATATCCCATTGTATGAATGTACTTACTGATTAATATTGCACTCACTGATTAGTATGGATGTACCAGAGTTTGTTTATCCATTCACTTATTGAAGGACATCTTGATTGCTTCTAAGATTTAGTAGCTATGAATAAAGCTTAGCCAGGCATGGTGGCTCAGGCCTGTAATCCCAGTGCTTTAGGAGGCCACGGCAGGAGGGTCCCTTGAGGCTGAGAATTCAAGATCATAGTGAGACCCCCATCTCTACCAAAAGAAAAAAAAAGTCTGGAGTGGTGGCGTGTACCTGTAGTCCTAGCTACCTGGGAGGCCACAGTAGGAGGATGGCTTGAACCCGTGAGTTCAAGGCTACAGTAGGTTATAATCACACAACTGCACTCCAGCCTGGATAACCAAGCGAGACCCTGTCCCTATAAAATAACATAAAGCTGCTATAACCATCCATGTGCAGGTTTTGTGTGGGCATAAGTTTTCATTTCATTTGGCTAAATACTAAGGAGTGTAATTGCTGCATTGTAGGGTAGGACTATGTTTAGTTTTGTAAGAAATTGCTAAACTGTCTTTCAAAGTGGCTGTACCATTTTGCATTCCTACCAGCAATGAATGAGAGTTGCTATTGCCCCATATCCTCACCAGCATTTGGTGTTTTAAGTGTTTTGGATTTTCACCATCTAAATAGGTATATAGTGGTATCACATTGTTTTAATTTGCAATTCTCTAATGACATATGATGGAGAGCGTCTTGTACTTATTTGCCATTTGTATACCTTTTTTGGTGAGGTGTCTGTTAAGAATCTCTGGCCCATTTTTTAATTGGGTTGCTTACTTTTTTTATTGTTGAGGTCTCTATATGTATGTTTTATGTAGCAGTCCTTTATCAGAAAAGTCTTTTGCAGATATTTTCTCCTGGTCTATGGCTTGTCATCTGATTCTTTGGAGAGTATTTTTTGCAGAGCAGAAGTTTAAAATTTCAATAAAGTCCAGCTTATCATTTATTTCTTTCATGAATTGTGGCTTTGGTATTGCCAACTAAGATTTAATAGGGATTGCATTGAATCTGTAGATCAATTTGGGGAGTACTGTGTTGCCATCTTAGGAGTATTATGTCTTTGTTTCATGAACATGTGTGCCTTTCCTTTTATTTGGATTTTCTTTCATTTCTTTCAACAGTATTTTGTAGTTTTCTGTGTATTACATTTCTTTTGTTAAATTTATTTATAAGTATTTTATTCTTTTTGATGTTATTGTTAGTGGAATTGTTCTCTTAATTTCATTTTTGGATTGTTCATTGCTTCTGTATAGTGTATTAGCTCTTTTCTATCCCATCATACCTTCTTACTCCATAGTCTGGGAAATTTCCTGACCTTACCTTCGGACTCTTTCTATTGAATTGTTCAATTTTAGCAATAACTTTTACATTTCAAGAGCTCTTATTTATTGCTTGTTAATTTTTCCTATTAACATTATTTACTTGTTTTTGGATGCATTATTTTCTTCAGTGTCTTCGAGGATACTTATTGGAATTTTTTTTGCTGGTGGAGGAGGTGTGTGTCCCCTTCCCCCGACTCTGTTACCTGGATTATCTCTTTGGAGATCTTTTTTTCTTTTATGTCTTTTTTATGTGTCAGGATTTCTTCAAATGTATACATTCTTTAGTTGTCCATATATAGTTAAGAATGAGGCAATAAAACCTGGTTGGGAGATCCATGTATTAATATAGGACTTACAGACTGGACTTAGAGCAGAGGACACTTGGGGATAAGGAAGGCCTTGATGCTGGAATGTGTTCTCTGCTCTGAGGCTAATCATCTTCCTGAAGAGAATTTTTGGTTATTTGTTTATTTTGATTGGCTGATTTTCTTGTTGTGATTGGGCGTGAGTAGATGGTCAGTAGATGCCTAGTTCTTGTCTTTTTGGTCTATTGTGGGAGTAGCCTAACTGATCTGACAGAAACCTGAACTTGAACATCCTCTTTTTATCCCTGTTTTCTTTAGTTGAAGAATGGTTTGGCTCTTGGTATTTCATGTGCCAGTGATTGTTAACTGGGGCCCTGGACCTCTTAAGGGATATCCCCTGGATTATATTCAGGAGATCCCCAGGATTATATTCAAAATTGCCTGTGCACAGTTTTCTGGGGAAAAGGTCCACAGCTGTCAGGAGGTTCTCACAGCAGGTAAACCTGAAAAGGTTAAACATTGTTGTGGCTTTGCTTTGCATTCCAACATACTGAGTTATTAAAATTCCACTTTCATGTTCAGCAAAGTACAGGGCACATTGACATTTTAGATAACGAGAGCTGGTTTTCCCCTTAAACTTGCAGAAAATGTACAGAAATGAATACAATAAGGTGGAAGATAAGTACTTTAAGAAAGACAAAGATGCAATGCTATAAAAGTTTATAAAACAATATTAGTTCCCTTGTAGTGGGAATTTAGATTTCTTTTTGTTAAATTGGTTTAGTTCGAACAACATTTGTAATGTTGAACTGATGTACTATTCAGATAAATTAGAACATTTGTTTATATTGCATCCTCTGCACTTACAACTAAGTATGAAAAATTTTCCCTGGAAGCTCTTATGTAAATATTTTTTACCAGCATAGTTGCAAAGCAGTACAGTCATTCCTGCCACTCCTACAAGTTGCTGTGCCTAAGGGTGGTCCCTATATAAATATTTATTTTGTGCTTTTAACAGGAAAGAAATCTAACTTTAAACATCAAGAAAGTAAAACTGTCATCTTGGTGTACTTCCTTGCTCATCTAATGAGGGGTTTAGCTATCCTGTTTCAGGAAAAAAAATAAATTTGGTAATATGGGATTTTCCTTTAAAAAGATCTTTACTACTTTCCCCTGCTGCTTTTGTGAAAATAATTTTTAAAATTTGGATCAATATTATGCTATACCCCAGAAATCTCAAGCCCCATTTTGTATAAAGAGTGGAAAAACCCTATATTAACTTGTGAGTACTTTGGCTAATATTTGTGATAGTTTTTAGGATGACATAAACATTGTATTTCATGAAAATATTAAAAATTGGGTTCAGAGATAATGCATCATTTTAGTACTTTGTTGTCTGAACACTTGTTTAGCGCTTTTATGTGCTAAATTGACAGTCTGCTTTTTTATTCTAAAAATTGATTTAGTTATTAAATAAATCTTAAGTTTTCTGAAATAAGTTGGAATTTTAAAATAGTTTACTTCTCATTAATAATTCTAGCTTTTAAAAGTATATTTTGTTTTAAGTTAAAAATATAAATAGTTCAGGTACGTTTAGGGCTTCCTTAATTACAGTAAACTAAAGAATTAGCTTTCTTCTTTTTTTCTTAATCAATGCAAATTAGATTCTTCTTTAGTCTCTTGCTATAGTTATCTTGATTTGTTAGTACACTAGTAATATTTTGGTTTGCAATGTAAAATGTTTTCACTTTTCTCTCATGAACATTATTTTCCTAAATTGTTTCTTTCCTCTTCATCCCATTTTCCTGCTCTTAAAAGTTGTGGTGCCATGGCTGGGTGCAGTGGCTCACGCCTGTAATCCCAGCACTTTGGGAGGCTGAGGCGGGCAGGTCACGAGGTCAGGAGTTCGAGAACAGCCTGACCAACATGGTGAAACCCCATCTCTACTAAAAATACAAAAATTAGCCGAGCATGGTGGTACGCACCTGTAATCCCAGCTACTCAGGAGGCTGAGGCAGGAGAATGGCTGGAACCCAGGAGGCGGAGGTTGCAGTGAGCCGAGATCATGCCACTGCACTCCAGCCTGGGCAACAGAGCAAGACTCCATCTCAAAAAAAAAAAAATTGTGGCGCTAACCTATTTTTGTCTTGTTTTGCTTCAGTTAACACCCCGTGAAAATCTCTGAAATTAATGTTCAAAGGTAATGAGTTAGGCCTGATATAATTTAAAGGAAAAATAAATCATTGTTTCCCTCCAAATGTTTAATACAATTATAGTAGCTGCTAATATATAAATGGAGATTAAAATTTATTTTCACTAGTTGTTTCACCTGTTGCATTGTTAAAACAAAATGAGGATTTCATTGGGACACATGGACATTTTCAAACATACATAAAGTAGGAAAAATTGTAAAATAACCCCCCCCATTTATCCATTACTCAGCCTCAACAGTGATCAACATGTGGTCAGTCTCATCTGTACCTACTCCCAACTCACTCCAGCTGGATTCTTTTAAAGAAATTCACTGGGGGACTTGTACAGGAAGTAGGATTAGCATCTAAATGTTTGTTACTAGGTTTATACGAGAAAGAGGCACTATTTGATATATTTTGGTAATTCATATATATACGTGAACTTGTATGCTGACTTATTTAGCCAAAAACAAGTACTCTTTTCAATACTGATTCATTTAAGTGTATGTTATTTTCAGGACAAAAGTTTACCAATCAGTTAGAATTTATAAAGAACAACATGCTAATGAGGTTGGGTTGATATTTCTCTCCTGGGTTTGAAGATTCATATGATGCCCTCCTTAAAGAGTATTAGTATGGCAAAACAGATTTGTTATAACCCAATCTAATTATAATTGTTTATTCTTTTGAATAGGGGCTAATTGAAGATATTTTGTTTTTTTTTATTTATTTATTTTAAAATACACATTTGACCTAGGTAAAAGTAGTTTCAGCATAGGTATAATGTAATACTTCATTGATTACTTATGCTTACACAATATGCAAGTAAATACTTAATTAGATTTATTCCTACATTTCTGTTTTTTAACTCAAGATATTATAAATACTTAGTTTCCTTAATTTAAGAACCTCAGTTTGTGTTTTTGAATATCTTTTGTAATTGTTCAAATGTTAAACTGGATCTTAAGAAGTCATAATATCCAAATAAATTAAATGTTTATTTGCTATTATAAAAATATATTTTCTACCTCCAAATTCAGAAAATACAGAGAAGTAGAAAAAAAGAGTAAAACATTCTTAGTCCTATTATGCAAACACATACTATTCTTACTATTTTGATATAGCTCCTTCTGGTTTTTATTCTCTGTTTAGATTATTTTTAGCAATTTTATGGTATATACAACTTTTGTGTTTTACATTTTCACTAGCATTATTTTATGTTCCTTTGAAAAAAATTATGTTCGGTTAGAAAATTTCAGTTTTAGGTTAAAAGTAAATTAAAGCAATATATTTTCAGAGTTAGAATTGTCTTCTGCATTGCTTTAATACCAACTTAATGCTTTGTATTTTTCAATTTAGGTTTATTTCTTTAAAATTTATGGAGAAACCCCAGTGTACCATGCTGGGGTTTTTTTTTTTTTTTTTTTTTTGTCTTTTTGTTTTTTTGTTTTTTGAGACAGAGTCTCGCTTTGTCACCCAGGCTGGAGTACAGTGGCTCCATCTCATCTCACTGCAACCTCCGCCTCCTGGGTTCAAGCGATTCTCCTGCCTCAGCCTCCTGAGTAGCTGGGATTACAGGCACGCATCACCACCCCCGGCTAATTTTGTATTTTTTTAATAGAGACGGGGTTTCGCTATATTGGCCAGGCTGGTCTCAAACTCCTGAGCTCAAGCAATGCACCCACCTTGGCCTCCCAGAATCCTGGGATTACAGGCATGAGCCACTGCTCCCAGCCTGTTCACTGTTTTTAGATGTACAGTTTTATGATTTTTGACAAACATATAGTCATAACTACTACTATAATCAAGATAGAGAATATTTTTCATCACCCTAAAACATTCCCTTGTGCCCCCTTTGTAGTTGGACCTAGCTTTTTCCCTAGCCTCAGCCCCTGGCGACCACTGATTTGATTTTTTTTCTCTATAGATTTGCGTTTTCCAGAGTGTTATATAAAAGGAATCATACAGTATATAGCCTTTTGTTCAGTCTAGCTTCTTTCATTCAGTATAATGCTTTGAGATTCATCCATATTATTGTGTGTGTTGGGTAGTTCTTTCCTTTTTATTGATGAGTAGGATTCCGTTGTGTGGATGTACTGCAATTTGTTTATCCATTCACTGGTTGTTGGACCTTGCATGGTTTCCAGTTTTCAATAATTATGAATGATGTTGATACTTTCCCATATGGGTCTTTTTATGGACTTATGTTTTAATTTTTCTTGAGTAAATACCTGGGAATGGGATTGCTGGGTCACCGGAGCATTTTGATATTCGTTATCTCATTGGGATGCTGAAGTTTGTAAGGGAAAATCCAGGAACACCATTCCTTTTTTATGACTGGGAAACCGAGACTCAGGGTTACAAACAGCTTATGGGCTTAAAACCAGATCTTGTAAGTCCAAGTCATTTGCTATTTTTACTAGAATATAATGTTGTTTTCAATGATGTTTCCTTGTTTTATTATAGCAACAGGGTTAACAAATCTCTCAGATCTTTGCAACAAGAATGGAAATATTTATCAGTAACTGGGAGTCAATAAGATTCTTCCTCAAGTTGTTAGTTTCCATTTCTGGCCTAGAAATTTGAGAGTTCATATAATAAATGTTAACTCTTAAAGTCTAATCTTAGTCTTGGATAAATATCCTTCCCCTCAATTTATTTTGCATAAATAATTAATATCTCACCAGAGCGTCAGTTGTATAGTCATGGCACTGCGTAACAACATTTTGGTCAATGGCAGACAACACATATGATGGTGGTCAAATAAGATTATAATACTGTATTTTTATTGTACCTTTTCTATGTTTAGATATGTGTAGACATGCAAATATTTACCACTGTGTTATAATTGCTTACAGTATTCAGAACAGTAACATGCTGTACAGGTTTGTAGCCTAGGAGCAATAGGCCATACCGTATAGCCTAGCGTTATAGCAGGCTCTACCATGTAGGTTTGTATAAGTATATACTGATATTCATATAACAACAGAATTGCCTAAGGACGCATTTTTCAGAATGTATCCCTATCCTTAAGCAATAAAGCATGACTGTATATGGAATAAGATTCCTCTCTAAAGATGATTGAATCTGTCTTCTGGCATTTAAAAATTTGAAATTCTCTGTCATATTGAAGGTTTTCCTTAATATAAATGTAGTAAAATACATTTTGAATGATTAGATTTTTCCCTCAAACTTTTCATCCTGCCAGACTTTCATTTCATATAAGCTTTTAAAACAGTTTGCCAAATTCTCTCTAAATACTCATGCTGGTCAATAGAGAGTAGCTCAAATGTATAAATTTCAGTTTTCCATTTAGTGTAAAGTTTTAATTTTTTCCCATCATAAAATTATTGAACAATGTGTCTACCAAACTTTAAGAACATCTAGTGTAGTTATTTACACATAGAACATGTCTTATTCCATATTACCGTGCCTCTAACATGCAAGAGCAGTGGTGGTAGAAAAAGCCTTGAGTCAGAAGACCTTGTTTCAAAGCCGCAGTTGTGTGAACTCACAGAAATCATGAAACCACTCATTCTCAGCCTTCTCTTCTGCACATGAGGAACAACCACACTTTCTCTGTGACTTGCAGACTAGGGAAGCAGAAGATATAGTCATTAACCAGCTGAAGTGACAACAAAAAAAATTAAGTATTGCATTCCAAGTCACTGGTTTTGCAACTCTTAGCCAATGAGTCCAATTTTACCTTTACAAACAATGATTAAACTTGGGCAATAGCATTTCTAGTTGTATTCAGGTACTGAGAGTGAAAGATATAATAATGCCTTTGATTAAACAACCTAAAGAATTATCTAAGTTTAATTATAGGCTTATTCTTTCTAAGAGAGTAATAACTATAATTATTAAAACATTAATTTAATGAAAAATAACTTTTATATTTCTCATTTTAATGTTTATAAAACAGGAATACCTAACCATAACTGGGGTCAAATTCTAGCCACTAATTGAATGAAGTTGTATAAATTTCATGACTTCACTTAAAAAATAAAGATAATAACTACATGAATCTTTATGAGATTCAAGACAATGCATATAAAATACTTAGCACAGTACCTGTAAGGGTTAAATAGAACCCTTTTAAGGACTTTGGGGGAGGTGGTGGCAGTAAATAATTGGAAGCATTGAGTCAGTCTTTATTTTGGACTTCAGGGAACTTGGTATTTAGTTTTGATCACATGTTCCATTCAACTGAGCAGAACCCAAATTTAGTCATAGTGAGGTTAGTAAAATATATAAATAACCCAGTCCAAAGAGAAAATTCTAAATTTCAGCTCTACCGTATTTTCTGTTTAAGGAGTAGAGACTTTGAAATAATAGTAAAATAGAAACTGATGAAGTTTATGAAGGTGATAAAAAATGAGAAAGTGGACAAGGTGTGGAAAAGGATTAAGAATTTAATCACTGTTTCTGAATTTTGGCACATCGATGTACTATTATGCACTGATTAAATTATGTTGACAGATTGTTATGATAGAGAAATGCTATTTTTTAGATCAGGGTAGTATATAATCATTATTTTGTTAGACATGCATAGGAATTTACCAAAGGGGGAGGAATTTAGGGTTCTTTCTTTCTACTTTAGTAGATATTTTCCAAAGTCTTATATAATTAAAGAAATACTTTTAAAATTTTGGTAAAACCTTTCTTTTTATCTTGACTTTAGCCTTTCTGGTTATAGAAGACATGTGTTCTTATAACTGAAACAGCTAAGGGGAAAGTTTTTCTTTTTTTTTTTTGAGACAGAGTCTCGCTCTGTTGTCCAGGCTGGAGTGCAGTGGCCCCATCTTGGCTCACTGCAAACTCCACATCCCGGGTTCACGCCATTCTCCTGCCTCAGCCTCCTGAGTAGCTGGGACTACAGGCGCCTGCCACCATGCCCGGCTAATTTTTTGTATTTTTTGGTAAAGACGGGGTTTCACTGTGTTAGCCAGGATGGTCTCAATCTCCTGACCTTGTGATCCGCCCGCCTCGGCCTCCCAAAGTGCTGGATTACAGGTGTGAGCCACCACACCCGGCCTAAAGTTTTCTTTTTAAGTATTCTGAAGAACAGATTCTGCTTGATTTAAATGGGGCAGTTTTTATGTTTTTCTGTAATCCTTGTTTCATCACAGAGAGTTGTTGTGAGTTGTTTTTTCTTTTGTATTTTCAATACTTGAGTTCAAAGCACTTTACAAATGTTTATTTAGAAACATTCATCCTAACCGCAGCTTGCTTGCTGTTAAAAATATTATACATTTCTAAATATGTTCACAACCAAACATTATTCAATAATGTGATTTTTAAGGGCATGTAGAATGAATAGAAAAGAATGAATTACTTGATGAGCTTCATAAAGCTGCTATTTATAATTATTTGCATGTGGAAATTCATTGTTTCAGTTTGTTTCTTGACTTAAAAACAGTAGTCATAGAGTAGACATATTTTTGCTCTCTTGATTTGCAGTAAGATTTTAAATGCCATCTATTAAATTTGCCTATTATATTTCTCCTGAAAAGTAAGAGGTGTGTTTTTGAAAATGGGAAAGGCACAAATGCTGTTTTCAGGCACAAACTCCGTTTTCAAAAGGTGGGTTTGAGGAGCTTGTTTTTCTTATTTTGCCAATCTCCTAAAAAGAATGCTGACATGAGTTATGAAAAATAGAGAGTATTTGATGTATGTGGAGGCTCATTTACCCAAATTATGAGCACTTCTTAATTTATGGTGATTAAATTTCTGCTTTATTAAGACAATGGTTTTTTAGTCTTTTCTGTAGTAAGGTAGAAAGAAAGAAAAATATTAGCCAGGATATTGTTGTTTGGTACCCAACAAGTTTTAATAGTAGTTTTTACCATTAAAGTCTTAAACTGGATTTTTGTCTCTTTAACTGTACAGTAATGAAAGCTTATCTCTGTCGTTTCCATCTTGTTTCTCCTTACCATAGCTTTTCACATTGTATTCTATCACTAAATTATAAAGCAGTAAGCATATGACTACAGCATATTACTCTCTTACACCAGTATGTAAAAGTGCAGGACAGGCATCTATTAAGAGGGTGTGAAATACATTTAATCTTCAGAGCTAGATAACCTGGGCAAGTTCAAGCAACTTTTAAATAGGCTGTTAGTTTTAACTTTCCATTTGTTTGCAGTAATCTCATTCTCACCCACCTTTTCATTCTAGTTTAAAACACTTCACAAATACCTGACAGTAAAAGGCATAATGAATGCTTCACAGACTCAGATTTCTCTAATGGGAACCATTAAATTGACATTCATTTAAAAAAATTATTTGGCATAATATACAGTAATTCATTTAGCAAGCTACCATTTGGAAGCTGCAGAAAAAGGAGAGACTATATTCTTTGAATAAATTTGTTACTTTTCTAATTTGTTTCTCCTGAGTTAGTTTAGTTACTAATAGAAATACA
The DNA here is from genome assembly GCF_006542625.1 of Nomascus leucogenys. Taxonomy (NCBI): domain Eukaryota; kingdom Metazoa; phylum Chordata; class Mammalia; order Primates; family Hylobatidae; genus Nomascus; species Nomascus leucogenys. The sequence goes on from NC_044384.1 coordinate 68,361,864, forward strand.
GGTTGAGCATTTCAAATCCAAAAATCTGAAATCCAGAATGCTCCAAAATCAGAAACTTTCTGAGCATCGACATGACATCAAAGGAAATGCTCATTGAAAGACTTTAGATTTTTGGATACGGGATGCTCAACTGGTATAATGCAAATATTACAAAATCCAAATAAACTCAAAATCCGAAACACTTTTGGTACCCAGCATTTCAGATAAGGAATACTCAACCTGTATAAGCAACTAAGATAGTAAAAGGATATTTTCTACATATAAAGTAAATTAAAATTTTTTAAAAAGCTTTATTTCTTGTGACTAAGTGCTAACCTTTATAAATCTAAAAAAAAATAAAAAAGATTGTTAGTATTCTTATCTGATGCTGTTTCTAAAAAATGTGTACTCAGAAAATGTTCTCTTACTCCAAAGACAAAGTATAGCTTTGGCAACTCTGTTTTTCTACATTTCCAACTAAGTTTGAGCTTGTCTGAATCAGGCATCACCAGTTTTGTGATGAAGCAGCTATACTTTAAGTCTCTGCCCTTTCAGTCTCCCTCTTTCTAATAGGCCCAGCAAAGTTACCTAATGTCTATGTCACATGAATGCAGCCTGAGCGTACAAAATTCTGCAGTGCTAAAATACTACAATGTGCATATATTAGGTCACACATATACACTTATATCAAACTAATGAATTAGTTAGAAAATAACACAAGTGTTGATTCTTGAAAGTGCTGTATAATTAGCAAGGGGACTTTTGGAGACGAAAAACAACAACAAAACCCAAGGAATTAAAATCAGCGCTGCAAAAAATGTCATATTAGAATAATGGGCTGACTCTAATAGTGTAGAAATATAATAAGATGATTTAATAGGGATAAATATTATGATCTGTGTTTACATTTTAAAAGCACAGTATTGAGGTACAGAAATGAGAAATAATAGTTACATTGCACTAGTTAATTTTTAAAAACACACATATCAATAGCATTCCATTAGGTCTCAGATTTTTAAAATCTTACTGAAATGATTTGTTGGAATGGTTTGAAAGTAGCACAGTTGCTGACAGCATATTGCTACCCCAAACAAACAAATTTTAGGCTTCTTTAATTTTGAAAACTAGTGTTCACAATCAAGGAGGTAAGCGGGATTTTCTCCTTGGCTAGTTACATTATGCGATAAGGAGGAGGAGCAGGGAAGGAGGGGGGCGATGGGGATGATGATGATTTAGGATTATCACACTTTCACCTAATGACAAAGCTAATGGCAGGGTTAACATCATGTCATGGGGAACAAGTGAAGAAACCATGGGAGTATTTGATCTAAAATGAGGACATGGGGGAATAAAAATAGAAATCATTTTGTTTTAAACAGGGCTTTTTTGGTTGGAAATAAATAAAGCCTACTCCAGTTGATATGAATATCTCAATGAAGAATATCTCCAACTGATAACAGTATCTCTAAGAACAGGAAGTGCAGCTGGCTGCAAAGGACTAGAACCAAGAACTAGAGCATTATTAGGAATCAGAATGGCGTCTTCTCTCCCTTCTCTTCTCCTTGTGACCATGAATGTCATGGTGCTTATCTTTGGAAAGTAGGAATGGGGGGCCACAGGATAATTTTTTACCTGTTATTTTGAAATGGCCTCCCCAGCACTAGCTTTGTATGATCCCCTAGTTCAAATTCCTAACAGGGATTGACAATTATCTGTGTCTTACTTCCAAAATCTTGGAAGACAATCTGATTGACCAGCTACAGTCTGTTTTTTACTTGTGTTCCAATTATTTGTAGCCAGAGAGAAGAAAGGTCATATAGTTCAAAACAGAGCTGCAGACAGACAGGGTGGGAATCAAAGGCAGGTGGCAGCCAATCAGGGCAGACATTCCAAACTGTCCAGTGCAGGTGCCATGAAAAATTAGAATGGCTTTGTTGAAGAGAAATTGTGTTTGGAGGAGGGGGGTCTTAAGGAGCAGGCTTCTGGGAATCAGCCTTCAGTTCAACAAAAGAAAACACTTAAAACTTTGTAAGATTAAGACCGGCTACTTTGGATTATTAAGTTCCTTGTCAGCTGTGGGCTGCAATGGCCATATGTTGATGGAACACTATAGAAGCAATTCAGGTGTTAGATGGAGGGATGGTTCTGTTGACCTGTGAAGTTCCTTCTAAGCCTGAGAGTAAAATCAGTTTTGTCATAAGTTATTTCCACCAAAATAATAATATATTAATGTTTTTCTTATAAATATATATGGTATCTTAAACCAGGGAAAGCAAGTAATCAGCGGTGGCTACGGAATTTCCATTTCAGTTGCGTTTTTTCAGGACTGGCAGTCTGGTGGCAAGGGGAGGGCAGGGGCAAGTGCTAAAGGAATTGCTTTAGGACTTCATGTACAGAGCAAGCTATCTTAGCTCTTGTGGAATAACAAGCCACCCTAAAGTTTAGTGGGTTAAAACAATAGCCATTTATTTAACTCTTGTTTCTGTGGGTTGACAGTTTGAGCCTGGATCAGCTGGGTGGTTTTCTGGTCTTATTCCCCTGTCTGTTGGCAGCTGCTGGTTGGTTGGAAGCTGGCTGATCTAGGATGGCCCCAGGTGGACTGACTTGTCCACATGGCCATATCCTGGCTTCATATGGCAGCTGGGCAAAGTTCTAAGAGAAAGTGTGGATGCACTCAAGGCTTCTTGAGGTCTAAACTCAGAAGTGACATAATCTCATGTCCACCAAACTCTGTTGACCAGAGTGAATCTCAGGATCACCTAAATTCAAGAGGTCTAGAAATTGACCCTGTCCTTTGATCAGAGGAGATGCGAAGCTACATTGCAAAGAGGGGAGACCTAGAGAGGGGAATAATTGCCACCTTCTTTGTAAATAATGTACCATACAGAGCACACTGTTTTCTGTATCATGGAACAATAAAAATAGAATTTCCAAAGTTCTTTTACTCACATTTTACATATTGAGAAACCCTACAAGTTGGCTATTTGTTTAAATTTGGACAATGAATATAATAATTGAGAAGCAGGTTTTGTTCTTGTACTGAATTATTCGTTGAGGTTGTGTGGGTAGTCAAGTTATGGGTTATAAAATAAAATATTTTCCTTATTTCAAAATAAGGTAAAAGCATTCAAAGTATGTTCACTGAATGTGTCCAAAAAAAATCTATGTGACATTGTAGATATTTATGTTCTGATGAATAGTTAATAATGTTGAATAAAAAATTATGTCAAGAATACATTACTGTAAATGCAAATATGGCAGGGTTTTTTGCTTAAAAAGTAGCAGTTTTATATATAATTATTTGGAATTTGAAGTTGATCGTCTGTCTTGTTTCTAGGAGCTCTGCCAGTGCCGGCCGGGAGAAGGCAATTGCTCCTGCTGTAAGGAGTGCATGCTGTGTCTTGGGGCCCTTTGGGACGAGTGCTGTGACTGTGTTGGTAAGTTGATACCAAGAGAGACTTCTTAATATTTCTTATCACAGAATCCTTGGCTTTAAGAGACTTTAAGGAATATAAATGTAATTTATGCACATAAACAAGTATGTGTGTGAGATACAGTAAACATACAGAACATTGTATTTTTACATTCAATTGTATTCAGTAGTATTTACCTATACATGTATTTAAAAGTGCTTATCCTTGGGAAGTAGGAGTGGGGGGCCAAGGCAGAATGTTTAACTTTTTATTTTGAAAGTTTTTATATACTGTTGAATTTTTTATAAGCAGCAGCATTTTGTTTTGTTTTTAATAAGAAGTAGGTTTTATAAGAAGAAACATTCTCCAAGATGTGTTAAGTAAAAAAAGCCAGGTTCAAAATTATGTTTATAGAATGCTATCATTTGTGTGTTAGAAAGAAAACTTACGTATGTAGGAAGAAACACCTGTCAGCCCTTCTCTGACCTGTTAACTCATTTTTAACTTTTGAAACCCTAGTTCAAATATCCCCTTTCCTTGGAAACCTTCCTTATTTGACTGAGATAGAGGATCCTCTATGCTTCTGAGAGATCATTTATTGCATGGTCCTATAATTGTTGTTTTGCATGTTTTTTCAACAGAGTATCAACCCCTTAAGAACAGGAATATCATCATATTGATCTTTTTTACATTATCCTTTATCGAAATAGGCTATATGCATATACTTTTTAAGTCACATAGTACTAAAATAATCCCATCTCACTTCTTTCCAAGCCTTTGATCCTATGCCCAGAGACTACCACTTTCAACTTTTCAGCGTTGCACTGCTTCCGTAATTCGGAATAATCACCCTATACTACTCTCTTGATTCTTTGATTTTAGAAACTATCAGTTGACTTCCTCTTATGGTAGACAAGCATTTAGTTCTCTTATCTCTTAATCTTCCCAGTGTGATTTTATCACTCCTTCTAGTGAAATCAGTATTTACCTTAATAATCACTCTAATGAATTAATAATATTATATACTCATTTGATGCATAATAATGTAAGCACTAATTAATTAAATGAGTTATCTCGTTATCTGTCTTTCTGTATTTTGGGTGTACTTCTTGAGAGATTTCCTAATCTTTTCACCCTTGTATTAATTTTTTAATTTTACTTCCTTTTTTAATTTCCAAGAGCCCTTCTCCAATTGTCCTTTTTTGAGGAACATACTGTTCTTGTTTTATATGTAACATATTTTTCTTATCTTTCTGGGATTCTTAATTGTACAGTTTTGTGGTTGCTGTTGAGTTTTTTCCTTCTATTCCTTGCATGGTTTCCATTTTCTCAGGTGTCTGGTGACCCTTGGCTGTCTATTCCTTTGTAGAATTTAGGTACTCCAAAGCGGACTGGGAGTACTTAATCCATGGACAGGGCATGGAATCTAGTTTGCCTCACGAAAAGGTGGTTGGAGGATGAGCTGCCTTTTTAACTGACGAGCCCTCTATTTCATGTCTATAGATCTTTCCCTTTAGGGTTGCACATTTTTTCTAGAGAAAGATCTGGTTTCCTGCTGAGGTTGAGGCTGGGGTAAGGGGCAGTATGCCAGGCTGCAAATGTTCTGGGAACCTGAGGGGTGAGGTCACAGTAAACAGTAAGCATACTTTTATTTACTTTCCTTGTTTTTTTCCCATACTCATCTCTACCCTTTGCCATTTTTGGCGTTCCCAGTCCAGGGCCTCTTTGGTTTAATTTCTCTAAAGAATAACTCTCTCATCTCCTACAGTTGTGGAAGAAGAGACAGGGACCTGAAGGTGTAACTACCCCACAGAATAGGCTTGCCTCTGCCACACTGGGCCTCCAGCTCCTGAGTCTCCCCAGGGTTCTCATGGGGAGCATGGCCTGTGTGAAGACTCTGCTCAGTCAGGTACCTTTAGGTCTTAGGTTCTCCACAGATAGAGTTAGTGTTTCCATTTCTTGTTTTTCTTTAGTGTTTTGTAGTGAATTCTGAGAGAATGGGGGCAGAAGTATCTTTTCCTCTGTCCTCTTACATTCATCTTGGTATCTCTAATAGCTAGCTTTGAATTATTTTAGGTCATTAACTGTATATTAATTTAATATGTACAGTGAAACTAAAAAAGAGGAAATAGTCATCTTAATCTCTGATACACACACATAAGATTCTTTTTGAGACAGGGTCTTGCTATGTTGCCTAGGCTGGAGTGGAGTGGTGTGATCATGGCTCACTGCAGGCTCAACATCCTGGGCTCAAGCAGTCCTCCTGCCTCAGCCTCCCAAGTAGGTGGGACTGCAGGCATGAGCCACAACACCCAGCTGATTTTTGTAGTTTTGGTGGAGACAGGGTTTCGCCATGTTGCCCAGGCTGGTCTCAAACTCCTGGGCTCAAGTGATCCACCCGCCTCAGCCTCCCAAAGTGCTGGGATTACAGGCATGAGCCAATGTGCCTAGCCTCACACATAAGAATTTAATTTAAACATGGATGCCAAAATACACAAATGAACTTTTATTAATAGCGTTGCCTAAAATAATGTGTATGTCTGTGTGTGAGAGTGTTTGTGCAAGTGAATGAATGTGAGTGTATGTGTGTTATATATGTGTGTGTCTTAACCATCACACCATGATGACAGTGCTGTTCAGCATCTTCTTTTAGGAAGAGAGTTCTGCATTTCTTTCCACTGAGAAAGAATAATTATACATGCTTATATCTCTACAATTTTAGAAGCAACTGGTATGCTTCCAGGCTAGTTCTCATTTTTTTAAAAAAAGCTTATTTACCTTTAAGGGTTGGATGTCCAGTTTTAAACTTTGAGTAAGTTCATAATGTAACTTTATCTTTCATTTTAAATTAAGTTAATCTTTCTACTTTCTAGGATAAAATTGAGACATTCCAGTTCTATTTATACAGCAATCCTCCTCCTTGTAGGCAGCTCTCTTCCAAATTAGGCTCTCTTAACATCCTTTGTAAACCTGCGGCTGCTCCTCCTTCCTAAGTTGAAATAGTCCCCATACTTTTCATGGGTGGGGCACAGACCTCTGAGAGAACCCAAATTAGAGTGCAGCCTTCCTTTCCTCTCTCATTCTGTAGACTTCAGCACATACTTTCTCTAGGAAACTTTCCCCTGTGGCTCCCTTGTATAAGAGCTTTTCTTTTCTGATTTTTTCTTAAGGTAAGAGTAACCACCATAGTTGATTTTAATCTTTGCTGTCCAGCATATTCCTGAAATCCTGTGGGTTTTGGATCCTAGATCCACAAGCTCTTTTTTCTTTTTTTACTGTTTTTACTTTTCCAAATGTACACAAAAATAGAGAGTACGGTGATCTGCTATACGTACTGCCTGTTCCAATAGTCATTAATGTATTGCCAGACTTGTTTCATCCATTCATCTGTTTGTTGGTATGTGTCTCTATCTTCCCCCACAACCTTTTTGTTTTGCTTAGGTATTACAAAGTAAATCATTTCACCATTATCCCTGAAGTCCTTTAGTTATACATCTCAAAAAAAGAGTATTTTTACATAACACAATGTCATTACTATGCCTCATGTAATTAACAGCACATCTTTATTTTATTTTTATTTTTATTTTTGAGGCAGGGTTTTGCTGTGTCGCCCAGGCTGGAGTGCACTGGCGCAATCTTGGCTCACTGCAGCCTCCACCTCCTGGGTTCAAGTGATTCTTCTGCCTCAGCCTCCCAGGTAGCTGGGACTACAGACACACGCCACTGTATCTAGATAATTTTTTGTATTTTTTTGTACAGATGGGGTTTCACCATGTTGGCCAGGCTGGTCTCGAACTGCTGACCTCAAGTGATCTGCCCTCCTCAGCCTCCCAAATTGCTGGGATTACACGTGTGAGCCACCGCACCCGGCCATTTAACAGTACTTCTTTAATATCGTCTAATACCGCTCAGATCATACTTAGATTTCACTGATTGACTAAATGTTTTTTTACAGTTGTTTTACTCAAATCAAGATCCAACGAAGATTACTCACTTTATTTGGTTGTTAGATTTCTTAAGTTTCTTTTATTCTAAAACAGTTTCTCCTCCCCCTCTCTCCCATCCTTTAATATTCCATTGGCTTTTTGAAGAAACTAGTCAGTCATGATTGGTTTCTTCAAAATAAACCACATTCTGGATTTGGCTGATTGCTTCTTTTGGTTATTTAACTTGTTAGTTGGTCTTTTCTGTTTCCTGTAGGCTGGAAGTTAGATATAAAGGCTTGATTAGATTGAGGTTCAGTTTTTGGGAGGAGGGAACAGTGGTACAGTGTACACAAAGGCAAACAATATCCAGACGTCCTGCTTTTAGTAATGCTAAAATTGATCCCATGAGTTCTGATGGTGAAAGTCTGATCCCTTTGTGATAAAGGTCCCCATCAGCCTTTCACCCGGTGATTTCACCCCTTCTTGATGACCATTGCCTAAGTCAGCTACTTCATTAGAAGTTGTAAAACAGCCAGGTGTGGTGGCTCACGCGTATAATCCCAGCACTTTGGGAGGCCAAGAGGGGGCGAATCACCTTAAGTCAGGAATTCGAGACCAGCCTAGTGAACATGACGAAACCCCGTCGCTACTAAAAATACAAAAATTAGCCAGGTGTGGTGGTAGGCACCTGTAATCCCAGCTACAAGGGAGGCTGAGGCAGGAGAATCGCTTGAACCCAGAAGGCAGAGGTTGCAGTGAGCCAAGATCGTGCCACTGCACTCCAGTCTGGGTGACAGAGCGAGACTGTCTCAAAAAAGAAAAAAAAATGAAGAGGAAGAAAAAAGTTGTAGAACAATGATTTTCTATTTGTATCATTACTTCTGCAGTTATTAGCTGGAATTTTTCCGTATAATGTAAATGGAATCCTACATTACTACATAGAGGCTTAAAATACATTTTAGAACAACATGAAATGATGAATGATTTAATAATAGACTCTTCAATGGCATTAAGACATTGTAACTTTTGATTCATATTTAATGTGCATTAAAAGTTGGATTCTGGCTAAGCATGATGGCTCATTCCTGTAATTCCAGCACGTTGGGAGGCCACAGCAGGAGGATCACTTGAGCCCAGGAGTTCAAGACCAGCCTAGGCAACATAAGGAGACCCCATCTTTACAAAAAATAAAAATTAATTAGTTGGGTGTGGTGGCATGCACATATGGTCCCAGCTACTTGGGAGGTTAAGGCAGGAGGATTACTAAGCCCAGGAGGTCAAGGCTGCAGTGAGCTCTGATTGCACCACAGCACTCCAGCCTGGGCAACAGAGTAAGACCCTATCTCTAAAAAAATTTTTTTTAATAAATAAATAAATGTTGAATTCTATGGGAAATGTTAAATTATAAGAAAAAATTGCCTGAGCGCAGTTGCTTGTGCCTATAATCCCAGCACTCTGGGAGGCCAAGGCAGGAGGATCACTTAAGTTTGAGACCAACCTAGGTAACATGGCAAAACCCCATCTCTACAAAAAATACAGAATTTAGCTGTACTTGGGTGGCATACGCCTGTAGTCCCAGCAGCTACTTGGGCGGGGGCGGGGGCTGTGGCAGGAGAATCACTTGAGCCCAGGAGGTTCAGGCTGTACTGAGCCATGTCTGAGTCACTGCAGTCCAGCCTAGGCGGCAGAGTGAGACTTTAACTCAAAAAAAAGAAAAAGAAAAAAAAAAGAAAGGAAAAGAAAAAAACTAGGCCAGGCACAGAGGCTCACACCTGTAATCCCAGCACTTTGGGAGGCCTAGGTGGGAGGATCGCATGAGCCCAGGAGTTCAAGATCAGCCTGGGCGACATAGGGAGACTCTGTCTCTACAAAATAAAAAACAAAAAATTGACTGGGCTTAATGATGCATGCCTGTAGTCCTAGCTACTTGGAGGGCTGAGACAGGAGGATCACTTGAGTCCAGGAGTTTGAGGCTGTAGTGAGCTATAATTGCACCCCTGCACTCCAGGCTGGGCGACAGATCAAGACCCTGTTTCAAAAAAATAAAAGAAAAATTTAATAACTTGTACCGATACATAAAACATGGCAAGCATGAACTTTTTCATCTTGAACCACCTGTTTAGCATGTCGTGGAGCACTATAATTCAGTGGTACACTGTTTGTATAATGTTGATCTAGAGATAGCATATTCTTTATAGTACCAAGACATTTGTTATACTTAATAAATTGGAAGCATCATAAGCTCCAAGACCAGGCTGGGAAGCCTGTTGAAAACCTGCTTAGCAACCACAGCTTGGCTCATTTTGCCACACCAACTCATAGATCCTAGATGTCGCCGTGGTGAATGGAAGAAAGGGGCACAGGGAAAGAGCCAGAAAAGGTGGGTGGTGTCAGGCAACAGGCACAGTGCCTGCAAAACCCAGGAAAACAGGATCAGACAGCTCTGCACTGGGAACACAACCCTGGGACAGGCTCTACCACCTAGTGGATCAAATGTTTCTTCTTTAATCCTGCTCTTTGTTAGGCAAATTCCTTGAACTCTGACTTTGAACTCAGGGCTACAGTTCCAGTACTAACCTTGACGGGTCTTGGCATCTTCCTTTTGGAACATCCAGGTTTTTCGTTATGACTCTCTCGTATCTCAGGTCAGATCCAGGTAGATCCATTAGTTCCTGCATAGAATGGATTTCTGTCTTGCTTCACTCTTAACACGTTACTTTTCTAATATTAAGGAATAAATAGGTGCTAGGAGTTCAAATTTTCTATTTTTTGTTTTAAGAAAAACTATGCAAATTATTTAGATACATCATTTATTATTATTAATTTTAATTGACAAAAATTGTATATATTTACCCAGTGCAACAGGTTATTTTGAAATATGTATACATTGTGGAATGGCTACATAGAGCTAATTAACATACATTATTACCTCACCTTTTCTGTGTATAGTGAGAACACTTAATATCTACTCTCTTAGCAATTTTCTTTTTTATTTTTTCTTGAGATAGGGTCTCTGTCACCCAGGCTGGAGTGCAGTGATGCTATCACACCTCACTGCAGCCTCAATCTCCTGAGCTCAAGTGATCTTCCCACCTCAGCCTCCTGAGTAGCTAGGACTATGCTACCATGCCTGGCTAATTTTTAAATTTTTTGTAGAGATGGGGTCTCAATGTGTTATCCAGACTGGTCTTGAACTCCTGGACACAAGTGATCCTCCCGCCTTGGCTTCCCAAAGTGCTGGGATTACAGGTGTGAGCCGCTGTGCCCAGCCAGCAATTTTCAAGAATATAATACATTGTTATTAGCTATAGTCACCATGTTGTACAATAGATCTCTTGAATTTATTATTTCTATCTAACCAAAATTTTGCAATATTTGATGGACACCTCCCCTTTCCCTCAGCTCCTGGTAACCATTCTGCTCACGGCTTCTATGAGTTCAACTTTTTTAGATTCCACATATAAGTGAAATCATGTGGTATTTGCCTTTCTGTGTCTGGCTTATTTTACTTAACATAATGTCCTCCAGGTTCATCCATGTTGTTGTAAATCAGGGTCCTCAACCCCTGAGCCATGGACCAGTAACAGTCCGCTGCCTTTTAGGAACCGGGCCACATAGCAGGAGGTGAACACCAGGCAAGTGAGCGTCACTGCCTGAGCTCCGTCTCCTGTCAGGTCAGCGGCAGTATTGGATTCTTACAGGAGCTGGAACCCTATTGTGAACTGCACGTACGAGGGGTCTCAGTTGCATGCTCCTTATGAGGATCTAATGCCTGATGATCTGAGGTGGAACAGTTTCATCCCGAAACCAGTCCTGGTGCCAAAAAGGTTGGGGGCCACTGATAGGATTTCCTCTTTTTTTTTTAAGGCTGAATAGTATTCCATTGTATATAAAGTGGAATTGTATTTTATATTGTATAAATATACCACATTGTACATATATACCACATTTTCCTTATCCATTTTTGGACAATTAGGTTGATTCTCTGTCTTGACTATTGTGAATAATGCTGCAGGGAACATGAGAGTGCAAATATCTCTTTGACGTACTGAGCTAGTTCTATTTTTAATTTTTTTAGGAACCTCCATACTGTTCTCCATAATAGTTGTACTAATTTACATTCCCACCAACAGTGTGCAAGGATTCCCTTTTCTCCATGCCCTCCCTCTCCAACACTTGTTGCCTTTCATCTTTTTTATAATGGCCCTTCTAAAAGGTATGAGGTAATATCTTATTGTAGTGTTTTTTTGTTTTGTTTTGTTTTGTTTTTGAGATGGAACCTCACTCTGTCACCCAGACTGGAGTGCAGTGGCATGATCTTGGCTCACTGCACCCTCTGCCTCCTGGATTCAAGCAATTCTCTGCCTCAGCCTCCCAAGTAGCTGAGATTACAGGTGCCTGCCACCATGCCTGACTAATTTTTTTGTATTTTTAGTAGAGATAGGGTTTCACCATCTTGGCCAGGTTGGTCTTGAACTCTTGACCTCATGATCTACTCGCCTCAGCCTCCCAGAGTGCTGGGATTACAAGCATGAGCCATCACACCTGGCCATTATTGTGGTTTTAATTTGTATTGCTTTGGGCTGTGTGCAGTGGCTCACGTCTGTAATTCCAGCACTTTGGGAGGCTGAGGCCGGTAGATCACTTGAGGTCAGGAGTTCAAGATCAGGCTGGCCAACATAGTGAAACCCCATCTCTATTAAAAGTACAAAAATTGGCTGGGCACGGCAGCTCACGCCTGTTATCCCAGCACTTTGGGAGGCCAAGGAGGGCAGATCACCTGAGGTCAGGAGTTTGAGACCAGGCTGGTGAACATGGTGAAACTCCGTCTCTACTAAAAATACAAAAATTAGCTGGGCATGGTGGCACACACCTGCAGTCCCGGCTACTCAGGAGGCTGAGGCAGGAGAATCACTTGAGCCTGGGAGATGAAGTTTGCAGTGAGCCAAGATTATGCAACTGTACTCCAGCCTGGGCAACAGAACGAGACTCTGTCTCAAAAAAAAAAAAATTAGCTGAGTGTGGTGGCACACACTTGTAATCCCAGCTACTCAGGAGGCTGAGGCACGAGAATTGCAGTGAGGCAGCAGAGTTTGCAGTGAGCCAAGGTAGTGCCATTGCACTCCAGCCTGGGCAACAGAGTGAGACTCTGTCTCAAAACAAACAAACAAACAAGCAAATAAATAAGTAAATAAATAAATAAATAAAAAATTTGTATTGCTTTGATGATTAGCGATTTTGAGCATTTTTACATGTACAGTATATATCTGTTAGCCATTTGTATGTCTTCTTTTGAGAAATGTCTATTCTGATCCTTTGCCCTTTTTTTTTGAGTCGGAGTCTTGCTCTGTCACCCAGGCTAGAGTACAATGGCACAATCTTGGCTCACTGCAGCCTCCACCTCCCAGGTTCAAGCAATTCACATGCCTCAGCCTCCCAAGTAGTTGGGATTACAGGTGCCCGCCACCACGCCCGGCTAATTTTTGTATTTTTAGTAGAGACGGGGTTTCACCATGTTGGCCAGGCTGGTCTCAAACTCCTGACCTCATGATACGCCCACCTTGGCTTCCCAAATGCTGGGATTACAGGCATGAGCCACCGCACCTGGGCCCTTTGCCCATTTTTTAATATTGGATTATTTGTTTTCTCACTGTTAGGTTGTTTGAGTTCTTTGAGACAGGGTCTTCTTCCGTTGCTCAGGCTGGAGTGTGCACACCACCATACCCAGCTTACTTTTTAATTTTTGTAGCAATGGAATCTCTCTATGCTGCCCAGGCTCATCTCAAACTCCTGGCCTCAAGTGATCTTCCCACTTCAGCCTCCCAAAGCACTGGGATTACAGGCATGAGCCACCATGCCCAGCCCCCTGAGTTCCTTACATATTTTTGATATTAACCGCTTAGCAAATGTATGGTTTGCAAATATTTTTTCCCATTCTGTAGATTGTGTCTTCACTATATTGATTGTTTCCTTGACTGTGCAGAAGTTTTTTCTTTTTTTTTTTTGAGACAGTGTCTCGCACTGTCGCCCGGGCTGGAGTGCAGTGGCTCAGTCTCGGCTCACTGCAACCTCCGCCTCCCCGATTCACGTGATTCTCCTGCCTCAGCCTCCTGAGTAGCTGGGATTACAGGTGCACATCACCACACTCAGCTAATTTTTTGTATTTTTAGTAGATACAGGGTTTCACTATGTTGGCCAGACTGGTCTTGAACTCCTGACCTCATGATCCGCCCTCCTTGGCCTCCCAAAGTGCTGGGGCTACAGCTGTGAGCCATCACACCCGGCCAACGTTTTTATTCTTAATTGATCTAACAGATGACAGCTTGTTCAAAATAATAGCAACAATGTATTTAATTATGTGTGCCTATGTATGTATATATATTATATATTTATATATACAGTAGTTCCCCCCTTATCGGTGGAAGATACATTCCAGGGCCCACAGTGAATTCCTGAAACCACAGATAGTACCAAACCCTATAAATACTATACTTTTTCCTATACATACATTCCTATGATACAGTTTAATTTATAAATTAGGCATAGTAAGAGATTAACAATGATAATAACAATTTATAGCAATAATACGGTAATAAAATTAAAATAAAATAAAATAATACGGTAATAAAAGTTATATGAATGTGATCTCTGTCTCTTTCTCTCAAAATGTCTTAATATTTTCAGATGATAGTCAACCACAGGTAATTGAAACTGGAAAGCAAAACTGCAGATAAGGGACAACTACTGTCTATATATATATATTTTATATATATTATATATAATATATACATTATAATATATGCTTATGTTTGCTTATATATAAGTGAAATGAATGAAAACAATGATACATGGACAGGAGGGAGGAATTAGGATTATTTTGTCATTATAAGGTACTCACATTACCCATGAAGTGATATGGTCTTATTCAAATGTGAACTTGATTCATTATAAATGTATATTGCACACTCCAGGACAACCACTAAAAAAAGTAGAAGCTTAAAAAAGAAGAGAAAATGGAATCAAATAAAATGCTCAATTAAAACCAAAAAGGCAGAAAAAGAGTAGAAGACAAAAATAGGAACACAAGGCTGGGCGCGGTGGCTCACGCTTGTAATCCGAGCACTTTGGGAGGCCGAGGCGGGCGGATCACAAGGTCAGGAGATCAAGACCACGGTGAAACCCCGTCTCTACTAAAAAAAATACAAAAAATTAGCCGGGCGTGGTGGCGGGCGCCTGTAGTCCCAGCTACTCGGAGAGGCTGAGGCAGGAGAATGGCGTGAACCTGGGAGGCGGAGCTTGCAGTGGGCCAAGATTGCACCACTGCACTCCAGCCTGGGCGACAGAGCGAGACTCCGTCTCAAAAAAAAAAAAAAAAAGGAACACAAGACAAGAGCAACAAATAGAAGATAGTAACAAATACGATAGATATTAATCCAGTTATATTAGTAATCATTTTGAACATCAGTGGTCTAAATGCACCAATTAAAAGAGATTGTTAGAGTGGATCAAAAAACAAGACCCTTCTGTATGTTATCTACAAGAAACCCACTTTAAATATACAGACATATAGATTAAAAGTGAATGGATGGAGAAAGATATACCATGGTAACACTAATCAAATGTAAGTGAGAACAGCTATATTCATTTCTGACAGAGAAGACTTCACAGCAAGGAAAGTTATCAGAGATAAAGAGGGACATTACATAGTGATAAAGGGGTCAGTTCTCCAAAAAGAAATAACAATCTTTAATGTGTATGCACCTAACAACAGAGCATTAAACTATGTAAGGCAGGGCCAGGTGCAGTGGCTCATGCCACTTTGGGAGGCTGAGGCAGGTGGATCACTTGAGCGCAGGAGTTCAAGACCAGCCTGGTCAACATGGCGAAACCCTGTCTCTACAAAAAAAAAATACAAAAATTAGCTGGGCATAGTGGTGCATGCCCATAATCCCAGCTACTTGGGAGCCTGAGGCATGAGAATTACTTGAGCCTCTGAGAGGCAGAGGTTGCAGTGAGCTGAGATTGTGCCACTGCACTGTCCAACCTGAGTGACAGAGTGAGACTCTATCTCAAAACAAAACAAAACAAAAACAAAACTCTGTGAGGCAAAAACTAACAGAACTGCAGGAGAAATCCACTCTTATAGTTGAAGACTTCAACCCCCCTCAACCCAGGAGGCAGAGAATCAATAGGGACGTGTCTGAACTCAAAAACACCATTAATCAGCTGAATATAATGGATATCTATTGACTGTTTCATCCCACAACAGCAGAATACCCAAGCATGTAAGCGTTATCTCAAGCTTATGTGAAACATTCACCAAGATAGATCACATTCTGAACCATAAAACACACCTTAGCAAATTTAAAAGAATAGAAATCCTACAATGTCTGCTCTCAGACTACAATGGAATTAAATAAAAAATCAATAACAGAAAGATAATTGGAAAATCCCAAAATATGTGAAGATTAAGCAACACACTTCTAAACACAGGGATGAAAGAAGAAATCTCAAGAGAAATTTAAACCTTTTGTACTAAATAAAAAATGAAAGCATAACATCAAAATTTGAGGGATGCAATGAAAGGGAATTTCATTTGGGGAAGGGTTTAAGGGGAATTTATAACATTGGAATGTATATATTCGAAAAGACAAAAGATCTAAAAACCAATAATCCAAACTTCAACTTTAGAAAACTAGAAAAAGAAGAGCAAACTCAATCCAAAGTAAGCAGAAGAAAAGAAGTAATACAAATTAGAGTAAAAATCAATGAAATTGAAAATAGGAAATCAATAATCAACAAAATCAAAAGCTGGTTTTTTGAAACAGTTCAGTAAAATCAATAGTCTTCTAACTAGGTTAAGAAAAAGAGAGGACACAAATTACTAACAGCAGAAATGAAAAAGAGAACATCACTATAGATCCTATAGATATTAAAAGGACAATAAAAGAGTGCTATGAAAACTCTTTGCCCACGGATTTGATAACCTAGGTGAAATGGACCAATTCCTTGAAGGACACAATCTGCCAAAACTCACACAAGAAGAAACTCACCCAAGACTTCAAACCTCTATTTTTTAAATAAATTGAATCAATTACTAATAACCTTCTAAAAGAGAAAGTGCCAGGCCCAATGGGTTTACTGGTAAATTCTACCAAACATTTAAGGAAAAAATACTAAGACTCTACAGTCTCTTTCAGAAGACAGAAGCAGAGAGAATTCTTTCCAACTCATTCTGTGAGATTAGCATTGTCCTAATACCCAAATTAGACAAAGATATTACAAGAAAACTACAGACCAATACCTCTCATGAATATAGAGGCAAATTATCAACAAAATATTAGCAAATCAAATCCAACAATGTATAAAAATAAATTTACACTATGACCAAGTGGGATATATCCCAAGTATGCCATACTGGTTCACCATTCAAAAATCAAGCAATGTGGGCTGGGTGCAGTGCAGTGGCTCACGCCTGTAATCCCAGCACTTTGGGAGGCCAATGCAGGTGGATCACGAGGTCAGGAGATTGAGACCATCCTGGCTAACACAGTGAAACCCCGTCTCTACTGAAAATACAAAAAATTAGCTGGGCGTGGTGGCAGGCGCCTGTAGTCTCAATTACTCAGGAGGCTGAGGCAGGAGAATGGTGTGAACCCAGGAGGCAGAGCTTGCAGTGAGCCAAGATTGTGCCACTGCACTCCAGCCTGGGTGACAGAGCGAGACTCTGTCTCAAAAAAAAAAAAAAAAAAAAAAAAATCAAGCAATGTAATCTATCACATCAACAAGTTAAAAAAGAAAAAAAATCACGCGATTATATCAATAGATGCAGAAAAAGCATTTAATAAAATCCAACACCCATTCACGATAAAAACTCTCAGCAAACTAGGACTAGAGGGAAACTTTCTCAACTTGGTAAAGAATATCTTCAAGAAACTTAGAGCTGACATCAAACTTAATGGTAAGAAACTAGAAGCTTTCCCACTATAGTCAGGAACAAGGCAAGGATGTCCCCTCTTATCACTGCTTTTCAACATCATACTGGAAGTTCTAGCTAACGCAATAATACAAGGAAAGGAAATAAAAGGTGTACAGAGTAGGAAGGAAGAAATAAAACTATCTTTGTATGAAGATGACATGATTGTCTATGTAGAAAATCTGAAAGAATTGACCAAAAATACTCCTGAAACGAATAAGCAATTACAGTAAAGTTGTAGGATATAAGATTAATATATAAAAAGCAATTGCTGTTCTACATACCAGCAATGAACAGCAGAATTTGAAATTGAAAACACAATACTATTTATATTAGCACCCCCAAATACTTAGGTATAAATCTAACAAAATATGTGTGTGGTCTGTATGAGGAAAACTACAATAATCTGACGAATGAAATCAAAGAATTAAATAAATGGGGGATATTCTATGTTCATGGATAGGAAGATTCAATACTGTCAAGATGTCAGTTCTTCCCACCTTCATCTGTAGACTTTTTTTTTTTTCTTAGATGGAGTCTCACTCTTTCGCCCAAGCTGGAGTACAGTGGCACGATCTTGGCTCACTGCAACCTCTGCCTCCCGGGTGGAAGCAATTCTCCTGCCACAGCCTCCCAAGCATCTGGGATTACAGGCGCCTGCCACCATGCCCAGCTAATTTTTTTGTATTTTTATTAGAGACAGAGTTTCACCATGTTAGCCATGCTGGCTTCGAACTCCTGACTTCAAGTGATCCCCTGCCTCAGCCTCCCAAAGTGCTGGGATTACAGGCGTAAGCCACCGCACCCGGCCTTCATCTATAGATTTAATGCAATCACAATAAAAATCCTGGCAATTTATCTTATGGATATTGAGAAACTGATTCTAAAGTTTATATGGAAAGGCAAAAGACACAGAATAGCCAACACAATATTGAAGGAGAGAAGAAAGTTGGAGGACTGATACTACTGGACTTCAAGACTTACTATAAAGCTACAGTAATCAAGACAGTGTGGTAATGGCAAAAAAATAGACAAATAGATGAAAGGAACATAACAGAGAGCCCAGAAACTGACCCACATAAATATATGGCTGGCCCTTTGTATCTTTGGGTTTTGTATTCTTGGATTTAGCCAACTGCAGATCAAAAATGTAGTTAGGGCTGGACATGGTGGCTCACGCCTGTAATCTCACCCCTTTGAGAGGCTGAGGAAGGTGGATTGCTTGAGCCCAGGAGTTTGTGACCAGCCTAGGTAACGTGATCTCTTCAAAAAATAAAAAAAATAGCCAGGCATGGTGGCACACATCTGTAGTCCCAGCTACTTGGGAGGCTAAGGTGGGAGGATTGCTTGAGCCTAGGAGGTGGAGGTTGCAGTGAGCTGAGATTGTGCCACTGCATTCCAGTCTGGGTGACAGAGCAAGACCCTGTCTCCAAAAAAAAAAAAAAAAAAAAAATGTATTAGGCCTATGATGGTTATGTCTGTACTGAACATGTACAGAATTTTTTTTCTTGTCATCATTCCTTTAACAATAAAGTGTAACAACTGTTTACATGTTACTTAACAGTATGTTTACACTGTATTATGTATCATAAGTAATCTAGAGATTATTTCAAGTATTCACGAGGCTGTGTGTAGGTAGGTTATATGCAAAAACTATACCACTTTATATAAGAGACTTGAGCATCTATGGATTTTGGTGTTTCCTGGGGGGTCCTGGAACCAATCCCCCACAGATCTATCAAGGGATGACTGTAGTCAAATGATCTTGACAAAGAGCAAAGGTAATACAATGGAGCAAAGATAGTCTGTTTTTTTTCTTTTTTTTTTTTTTTTTTTTGAGACAGAGTCTTGCTCCGTTGCACTGCTGGCGTGCAGTGGTGTGACCTCGGCTCACTGCAACCTCCGCCTCCCGGGTTCAAGTGATTCTCCTGCCTCAGCCTCCGGAGTAGCTGGGATTACAGGCATGCACCACCACGCGCAGCTAATTTTTGTATTTTTAGTAGAGACAGGGTTTCACCATGTTGGCCAGGTTGGTCTCGAACTCCTGACCTCAAGTGATCTGCTCACCTCGGCCTCCCAAAGTGCTGGCATTACAGGCATGAGCCACCGTGCCTGGCCTAAAGATAGTCTTTTTAACAAATGGTGCTGGAACAACTGGCCATCCATATGCAAAATATGAATCTATACACAAACCTGTTTCACAAAAATTAACTCAAAGTAGATCACAGACCTAAATAAATGTAAACACAATACTGTGAAACTCCTAGAAGATAACATAAGAGAAAATCTAAATGACCTTGGATTTGGCAGTGACTTCAATTTTTGGGGTTTTGTTTGAGACAAGGTCTCCACTCTGTTGCCCAGGCTGGAGTGCAGTGGTGTGATCTCAGCTCACTGTAGCCTTGACCTCCCAGGCTCAAGCCATCTTCCACCTCAGCCTCCCAAGTAGCTAG
This sequence comes from Nomascus leucogenys, assembly GCF_006542625.1. Taxonomy (NCBI): domain Eukaryota; kingdom Metazoa; phylum Chordata; class Mammalia; order Primates; family Hylobatidae; genus Nomascus; species Nomascus leucogenys. The sequence continues at coordinate 68,381,611 of NC_044384.1, forward strand.
GACTACAGGCATGTGCCACCACGCCTGGCTAATTCTTGTATTTTTTGTAGAGATGAAGTTTTGCCATGTTGCCCAGGCTGGTCTTGAACTCTTAAGCTCAAGTGATCCACCCGCCTGGGCCTCCCAAAGTGCTGGGATTACAGGCGTGAGCCTGGCAGTGACTTTTTAGATACAACACCAAAGGCACAATACATGAAAGAAAGAACTGATAAGCCGAACTTCATTAAAATTAAAAATTTCTACTCTGCAAAAGACACTGTAAAGAAAATGAAAAGATCAGCCACAGACTGGGAGAAAATATTTACAAAAGTTGTATCTAATAAAGGACTGTTACCCGGAATATACAAAAACAAAACAAGGATGCCCTCTCTCACCACTCCTATTCAATATAGTAATGGAAGTCCTGGCCAGAGTAATGAGGCAAGAGAAAGGAATAAAAGGCATCCAAATAGGAAGAGAGGAAGTCATACTATCCCTGTTTGCAGACAACACGATTCTATATCTTGAAAACCCCATAGTCTCTGCCCAAAAGCTCCTTGACTGATAAACAACTTCAGCAAAGTTTTGGGGTACAAAATCAATGTACAAAAATCAGTAGCGTTTTTATACACTAACCAGCACCCATGCTGAGAGCCAAATCAAGAACTCAATCCCATTCACAGTTGTCATAAAAAGAATAAAATACCTAGGAATACACCTAACCAGTGAGATAAAAGATCTCTACAATGAGAATTACAAAACACTTTTCAAAGAAATCAGAGATGACAAAAACAAATGGAAGAACATTCTATGCTCTTGGATAGGAAGAATCAATATCACTTAAGTGGTCATACTAGCCAGGTGCGGTGGCTCATGCCTGTAATCCCAGCACCTTGGGAGGCCGAGATGGGTGGATCACTGAGTTTAGGAGTTCGAGACCAGCCTGGGCAACTTAACAAAACGCCATCTCTACAAAAAATACCAAAAAAGAAAAATTAGCTGGGCATCGTGGTTCACACCTGTAGTCCTACCTACTACGGAGGCTGAGGCTGGAGGATCACTTGAGCCTGGGAAATGAAAAAATGCTCAATATCACTAATCATTACGTAAATGCAAATCAAAACCACAATGAGATACTATCTCACACCAGTCAGAATGGCTATGATATTAAAAAGTCAAAAAATAACAGATGCTGACGAAGTTGTGGAGAAAAGGGAACACTTACATACTGCTGGTGGGAGTGTAAATTAGTTCAACCACTGTGGAAAGCAGTGTAACAATTCCTCAAAGAACTAAAAATAGAACTACCATTTGACCCAGCAGTCCCACTACTCGGTATATACCCAAAGGAATATAAATCATTCTACCTTAAAGACATGTATGTTCATTTCAGCACTGTTCACAATAGCAAAGACATGGACTCAACCTAAATGCCCATCAATGGTAGACTGGATGAAGCAAGAGTGGTACATACACACCATGGAATACTATGCAGCCAGAAAAAAGAATGTGATCACATCCTTTGCAGGAACATGGATGGAACTGGAAGCCATTATCATTACCCTTGGCAAACTGTCGCAGAAACAGAAAACCAAAGACTGTATGTTCTCATTGAGCTAAATAAAGAGAACACATGGACAGAAAGAGGGGAACAACAGACACTGGGGCCTACTTGAGGGTGGAGGGTGGGAGGAGGGAGAGGTTCCGAAAAAAAGCTATTGGGTACTATGCTTGGTATTCAGGTGATGAAATAATCTGTACACCAAACCCCTGAATCACAAGTTTACCTATATAACAAACCTGCATAAGTACCCCTGAACTTAAAATAAAAGTTAAAGTGTTTTTAAAAAATAGATCCCAGAGGAAAAAACTATAATGGACAATACAATTCCGTATAAAAGAAATATATCTATCCATGTATCCTTTTGTAGAATAAAGAGACTTGTTTGAAAAAAACTTCTTAGTATTTTTATTAGAAGTGCGTTGAATCTATAGATCAATTTGTAGACTTTTAAAACTTGATGCTTCTTTGATTAAAGATATCTTGAAGAGAAAGCTCCTGATTTCTTAACATCAGGCATTCCCTATATACTGTGTGGCTCATTAGAGAATTTTGTCTAGGAAAACAATTTTTAATTCTTTAAAATGTCAGGGTAGCAATGTCTAAATTGGATTTGATCTAGTCAGTCATGGAATATTTTGTGAAACTTAATAATAGCTAATGCTTTTATAGCATCTTGTAGGTGGCAAGCACTCTCCATGTATTACTTCATTCAGTCCTAACAACAAACCTAAAGAGTGTAAGAGTGTTATTTTCCCTCATCTGTTCCACACATGAGGAAACTATGGCCAGAACTCAGTGACCTCCTAAGGTCAAATAACTAGTATGGAGGAAAGCCAGGGTTCCAGCCACGCAGTCTTGCTTCAAGGGTCCATGCTCTGTGATCCATTATGTTACACGGCTTCTTGATGAAGATGAAGGTGAAGGTGGTTATCATTCTAAAATCACATCATATACACAGTAGCTTTCATCTGTAGCCATGATAACTGTTACTCTTGAGCTAGTAGTGATGTTGGCTTTAATAAATAATTGTTTACAACTACTGATTTTTCATGATCTCCAAAAAGGTAACTGGGACTGAGGACAAAGCTGTAGTCTATGAACTTAGATTTTCTCTTTGGATTCAGCCTGATTGCCTGAGAACTGCATACTTAAACTGCATTTTTGTGGCTCTTTATGAAATTGCCTCAGCTGAACTACACTTGGCTTTACACATTGAGTCTTCATTTAGAGGCATCGTATAAATATGATAATTTGAGAGAGGACAGATGGTAGTGAGATTTTTATGTTTATCAAAACAGAGCCCGTGTTTTAAAAGATTAAGGAAAGCTGCCTTAGACAATGCCATGCCCTCATTTTTCAGTTTCAGTCATTATTTGTCTCAGCAGTGTCTTTTTGGCTTCACTGTGTCTTCTAATATCATCAGCCAAATTGTTTCTTTTGTAATCTGTAGTTTCAAAATAATAGGAGTTGTTTTGCTTTCAGAAAAAGACAGTTATAATGTTGATTTGGTTCTTTTAAAAAACTATACGCACCCTCTGGAGATTCTGATTTACTCCCTGTATTCATGCTGAGGAAACTAAGTGCCAGCAATGAAAACTTGTGTCTACTCTCAAACCCCTCTCACAATGAGGTCTATTTGATCAGATGCTGTGAATCCCATCAGCTTTTCTGGGTAACTGCCAGCACGTTTTGCTGTAGCGATATAGCTGCTATGGCTAGTCTCCTGCCATCTGTTCTTCTAATGCAACTGTTCTCAAACATTTTTTTTGAATCTCAGGACCCCTCTGTACTCTGAAAAATTCAGTCTTTTGTGCTGTGTTGTAATGATTGAAGTATATAAAGAAAATATAGCCTCACACAGCTATGTAATTGGAAAAGAAAAGAGCATTTTTAATAGCCTTGTCCAATAATTATGTATCTGGAGTATTGTATTAATATATTCAGTATTTTAAAACTCATGAAGTAATAATTTTGCATAGCTAGGTAGATTACTTAAGGTTCAAGTATTATGTTAAATTTTACAAAAATATAGAAAAGAAAGCCATCTGGCATCTATACTGTTAACATATATGTATTTCTCTTCGAAATATAATTTAAAAACTAAAATTACTACTTGAAAATATCCTTGAACATAGTAAATTCAAGCAATGCCAAGAAGGTATTTATAATGAAATGCCTCCCTTCTTTATACCCCTAGTCGCTCTCCCTCAGGTTGTTTATCATATAACTAGTAAAGAGGTATATATTTTTCAACCTATTTTTGAAATATACATCTAGAAAGTATACCCCACAAGTGTACAGCAAAATAAATTTACCTGAGCTTTACACACCCCTGTTGCTAGCATACATACGAAAAACCAGAACATTGCTAGCACCACCAAAAGCTTCACTGTGCTTATCTGCAGGTTTTAAGTACATAGTTGTACTTAAAACTCTATGATACCTTTAGAATAACTCTAAGATATCTTTATCTTTTAAAAACTCTAAGATACCTTTAGAATAACTATATTTATTTACATCAAAAGGTATCTTTCAATAATATTTTTAGTCTTTTTTTTTTTTTTTTTTTCATTTACAGAAAGCACTTACATGAACCATACATCTCAGCTTTGGTTTCTTCTTGTCCTCATCACTGGAAAGTTCTAACTTTTGGGAAAGTTAACCATATTTAGAAAAAACAAGAGGAGGCTGGGCATGGTGGCTGGGAGTGGTGGCTCACACCTGTAATCCCAGCACTTCGGGAGGCCAAGGCAGGCAGATCACTTGAAGCCAAGAGTTCAAGACCAGCTTCACCAACATGGCGAAACCCTGTCTCTACTAAAAATACAAAAATTAGCTAGGCGTGGTGGCGCATGCCTGTAGTCCCAACTACTCGAGAGGCTGAGACAGGAGAATCACTTGATCCCAGGAAGTGGAGGTTGCAGTGTACCGATATCGGGCCACTGCACTCCAGCCTAGGTGATAGAGTGAGACTGTGTCTCAAAAAAAAAAAAGGCTGGGTGCAGTGGCTCACGCCTATAATGCCAGCACTTTGGGAGGCTGAGGCGGGCAGATCACCTGAGTTCAGGAGTTCGCCTGGCCAACATGGTGAAAACCTGTCTCTACTAAAAATAAAAAAATTAGCTGGGCATGGTGTGGGTGCCTGTAATCCCAGTTACTCAGGAGTCTAAGGCAGGAGAATTGCTTGAACCCAGGAGGCAGAGATTGCAGTGAGCTGAGATCATGTGACCGCACTCCAGCCTGGGTGACAGAGCAAGACTTAGTCTCCAAAAAAAAAAAACAGTCTATTGGAAAAATAATAAGAGAGGCTGGGAAAAGAAAAAGAAATAACAAGAGGCTCTGCCGAACAAACTCTCAGCAACTTTAGGTAACCAATAACAGAAAGGTTGAGGTGAACCACTTAATATCAAAATATGTCTTACATACAATGACTAAATATACAAGTTTGAAGAACAGAAAGACCAGTATGGCTAGATGTTCGTAAATAAGGGGAAGGGTAGAGAAAGATGAGTGAGAGAGGTAGGTCAGGACCAGGTCTTGGAGACCATGGAAAGGAGTTTGGATTATATCCTAAGTATAATGGAAACTCATTGGAGAGTGTATGGTGGTGATATCCGAATTACATTTTTTTTTTTTTTTTTTTGAGATGGAGTCTTGCTCTGTCACCCAGGCTGGAGTGCAGAGGTGTGATCTTGGCCACTGCAAACTCCGCCTCCCAGGTTCAAATGATTCTCCTGCCTCAGCCTCCTGAGTGGCTGGAATTACAGGTGTGCACTACCACACCCAGCTAATTTTTGTATTTTTAGTAGAGACGGGTTTTCACCATGTTAGCCAGGCTGGTCTCAAACTCCTGACCTCGTGATCCGCCCACCTCAGCCTCCCAAAGTGCTGGGATTACAGGCATGAGCCACTGCGCCTGGCCTTGAATTACACTTCTAAATGATCATTCTCACTTTTATATGGAAGGTAGATTTGAGGATGTAAAGAGAAGAAACAAATTAGGAGACCGTTGCAGTAGTTCAAGTAAAAGAATATGGTGGATTTGATTAGGATTACTGATAGCAGTGGAAATGGTGGAGCTCAGATTTCGAAAATATTTTGGAGGGAAACTGTCAGAGTTTGGTTTGAATTGGATATAAGATCTGAGAAAAGAGAGGAGTTAAAGTTGACCTATGAGGTAGCTAAAGTGGGGTGGATTTACAAATCATTATCATTAAGGAATTGAAATTTCAGCCAGAGTGTTGAGTGAATCTTTGATGTGAATATTGAAATTGTCAAGAATGACCGTGGGTCCAGTGGTGGAAATGAGATAGCGATCCAGGTATTGAAGTTATTAGTAAGTGGGGGAGAAGTGGCTGAGTGTACAAAGATAATAGCCAAAAGGAGGGAAAAAGAATGGTAACATTAAATAATGTGTGTTTTAAAGGAGCTGGAGTTTTCTAAAGAGAATGGAAGACAGTTTAAAATCCATTAGACAATTGTGTTTCCAAATTCAGTCAAAATGTAATGGGGGCTTAGTCTAGGGTGATAGCAGAGGAGATGAAGAGAGGTGGCCTCATTAGAAAAATAATTACAAGGTTAAACTCGATTAGATTTGGTGACAGTTTGGAAATGGGAACTGAGGGGTGATGGGAGCCAGGAATAACCTCTAGGCTTCTGTTTATGTGACTGGATAAATTGTGACAGGGAACCAAGATAAGCTTATCTAAGACCCAGGTATGTTAGGGAAGATGACTGAGACAGTTGAATTTGAGGGGCCTATAAAGTTCTCAAGTGGCGATGTTCTGTGGGAAGTTGGATACAAATATCTGGAAAAAATGGATCAATGGATGAGTAGATTGATATGCAGGTAATGGTTGATCACATTTTCCAACTCCTTCAAGTAAATGTGACTTCTGGTTCAATATGATGATCTAAATTCACATATTTTCTTCCCTTCCACTTAGGATGCCAGTAAAATGAAATAAAGGGATAAAATTGGAAATAACTCTAAAAACAACAATAAATAAAAGGAGCAATTGTAATTTGAGTTTGCATCAGATATCCAAAAGGAAAGACAAATGTGCTTTCCCTTTTTTTTTTTTTTTTTTTTTGGAGACAGTCTTGCTCTGTCGCCCGGGCTGGAGTGCAGTGGCTCAACCTTGGCTCACTGCAACCTCCGCCTCCTGGGTTCAAGCTATTCTCTTGCCTCAGCCTCCCAAATAGCTGGGACTACAGGCACATGCCGCCATGCCTGGCTAATTTTTGTATTTTTAGTAGAGATGGGGTTTCACCCTGTTGGCCAGACTGGTCTTGAACTCCTGATCTCAGGTGATCCACCTGCCTCAGCCTCCCAAAGTGCTGGGATTTACAGGCATGAGCCACCACACCCGGCCCAGATGTGCTTGCTCTTTAGTAAACAGATTGGAAGGAACACCAAAACAAATTGCATAAAAGGGGGTTATGGTGAGAGTACGAGTGACCTTCCCAGCTAAACCCCAAAGAGGCTCCAGTTGCGGCTTTATGGAGTGTGGGAGTGAGAAATGAATTTGAAAATAGAAAGATTATTTGAAGATCTGTCTATAGAAGAGCTGTATGATTTGATAACCAATTCCCTCCTCCATTCGTCAGAAAAGTTTCCAAGTAATTAAGAAGTTTCTCTAGGAAAAAGAAATCGGAGAATTTCTTTCTAGAGAAATTGAAGGGAACTAGCGGAAAAGAAATAGGGCCACTGATGTGTTGTTGGTACCCAGGCAAGGCCTCCTCATTCAGGCATTGCAGGGAGGGAAGGTGTCTCCAGCCTAATGACTAGATGTGAAAGAAAAATAGAATAAGTGTAACTTAAAAGAAAGAATGAAGTAAAAAGCAGACCAAGGAGGAAATATTTAGGACATAAAAGAAATCTTTTAAAAACTGATTATCTTTTAGAAAAAGTTAACAAAATGTCATGTCTGTATTATGAAAAACAATCAGAATAAGAAAGCTTTTGCAAATTTAAAATTCAGTTGGGGCCAGGCATGGTGGCTCACACCTGTAATCCCAGCACTTTGGGAGGCCGAGGCGGGTGGATCACCCGAGGTCAGGAGTTTGAGACCAGCCTGGCCAATATGGCAAAACCCCAACTCTACTAAAAATACAAAAATCAGCTAGGCGTGGTGGTGCATGCCTGTAGTCCCAGCTACTCAGGAGGCTAAGACAGGAGAATCGCTTGATCACAGGAGGCGGAGGTTGCAGTGAGCCGAGATCGTGCCACTGAAGCCTGAGCAACACAGCGAGAATCTGTCTCAAAAAAAAAAAAAAAAAAAAAAGCCGAGTGTGGTGGCTCACACCTGTAATCCCAACATTTTGGGAGACCGAGGTGGGCAGATCACCTGAGGTCAGGAGTTCGAGACCAGCCTGGCCAACTTGGTGAAACCGCGTCTCTACTAAAAATACAAAAATTAGCCGGGCATGGTAGTGGGCACCTGTAATCCCAGCTATTCAGGAAGCAGGAGAATTGCTTGAACCCAGGAGGTGGAGCGTGCAGTGAGCCAAGATCACACCACTGCACTCCAGCCTGGGTGACAGAGCGAGACTCCATCTCAAAAAAAAAAAAAAAAAAAATTCAATTGGAAAAATAATAAGAGAGTCTGAAAATATTATTGGAGTGTCATAGAATATAGTGAAAACAGGCAGATAATATAACAGGGAAAGAATAGGCACTCCAGAAGAAGAATTAAAAAAAAAAAAAAGGAAGGAGAGAAGAAATTATCGAATAGTAGAAGAAAAATTACCAAAGCTGAGAAAAAAAGCAGTGAGTCCTTAGGTTGAAAGAGCCTACAGAATGCTGAGCGAGATGAGTGAAAAAAGACCTACATATGGCACATCTTCACAAAATTTTACAACTTCTAGGTTAAAAAATATTCTAAAATATTTCAGAAAGAATAATAGAGTTTGTACACAAGAAGTTAAAAATCACACTGCCATCAGACTTCTCATCAGTATCACTGGGCCAATGACTTAAGTGGTTGGTGGGAAAATTATTTTGACTTGTCAAATTATCAGGAATGTGAATGTAAAATAGAAACATTTTTAGACAAATAAGAACTCAAAGTTTACTTCTCACCTACTGTTTCTAAAAGAATTAGTAGAGGATCAATCAAACAAAACAGGATAGAAAACCAAGAAAGATAACAACATGTGTTGAAGGAAGCAATAGCTTTAACCAGGAGTTCAGTTAAGGATAGCTGCAGAATGATAACCACACAGGAGGCATGGGATGAAGCGTCCTGACTGAAGCAGTAAGTGAAGAGAAGAAAGAAACTGGGTTCAAGCATATCATTGAGAAGCAGAATAAGTTTTCAAGATATGCTGAAACATTTTTGTGTGGTACAGAGAAAGAAAGTTCCAAGCATAGAAATGCCAGGAAAAAACAAAACTGAACAAGAAAATAATTCTCCATAAAAGAATTAAATTTGGCGTTAATTTTTTATTATAAAAATATTGAAATATACACAGAAGTGGAGAGAATAGCATAATGAACTATGTATCCCTCATGCAGGTTCAGCAGCGGTCCAGAATATGCCACATTCACTTTATCCTTTTTTCTTCCTTTGCTAAAGTATTTAAAAGCAAACTGCAGGCCGGGCGCAATGGCTCATGCGTAATCCCAGCACTTTGGGAGTCCGAGGTGGGCAGATCACCTGAGGCCAGGAGTTTGAGACCAGCCTAGTCAAAATGGCAAAACTTCATCTCTAGTAAAAATACACACAAAAAAATTAGCTGGATGTGGTGGCGGGTGCCTGTAGTCCCAGCTACTCGGAAGTCTGAAGCAGGAGAATCACTTGAACCCAGGAGGCGGAGGCTGCAGTGAGCCGAGATCGTGCCATTGTACTCTAGTCTGGGCAACAAGAGTGAAACTCTGTCTCAAAAAAAAAAAAAAAAAAAAAAGCAAATTGCAAACAGCAAATACTTCTTACCCCTACTTTCTTTCAATGTCAATCTCTAAAAAAAGGTGGACATTGACTTTTCTAATCATAATAGTGTTAAAACACCTAACAAAATTAACAATAATTTCTTGGTGAAATCTAAAATTCAGTTCATGATCAGGTTTCTCCAGATGTCTCAGTGTTTTTACAGTTCACTTGTTCAAATTAATTCAAAATTCTTGTATTGAATCTGCTTGTTGTGTTTTTCATCCAGATTGACCCTCCTTTCATTTCTGTCATGCCACTTGACAATGAAGGAACTGTATCAGTTGACCTATAGAATAGTCCACATTCTGGATTTGACTGCTTCCTGTGGTATTCTTTAACTTGTTCCTCTGCCCCTCTGTATTTCTAGTTATTTGAAGTTAACTATAAGAAAATGATTAGATTTAGGTTTAATATTTGTTGGCAAGAACATCTCTCAGGTCATGCCGTGTGAAATGTAGCATGGTTTTCGTTGTTTTATGAAGTTCAAAGAAAAGTTCACTTTATCTCAAAATCAGAAGTATTGTCCTTTGACAATATGACATTGTACAAGGAAGTCCTACCATACTACCTGTTCTGTCATAAACAATTTTCATAGGATTATGTTAAGGTAACTACTTTTACTGGTTTTCAACTTTTAGAATCAATGTATGAGACAAGGCTGCATTGTGAATTTGCTACAGAATATGGTTATCAAGTTGTCAGTATAGAATTTGGAGAAGTTGGCTAGGGAAAGTGGATAAAGTATCTTTATCAGCAAATCAGGGACATCAGGTTTGCTAGTTTTAGTGCAGTATATTGAGATTTAAATTACGAATGTTTTTGTCCTAAATTTGTTAAATGTACAAAACTCCCCCCAAATTGTTTTGATATAATGAAATCTCTGATAATGAGCACTGAAGTTTCATTTATTTATTTGTTTGTTTTTTAGAGACAGGGTCTCACGAGTTACCCAGGCTGGCCTGGAACTTTTGGGCTCTGTCAGTCTTCCTGCCTCAGCCTCCCAAGTGGCAGGGACTACAGACGTGTGTCACCATGCCTGGCTGAAATTTCTTTAAAGTCTTCAGTAGATGTTAAATTTAGCTTTTATAACGTTTGAACTCAGTTGTTTACCTTCAACTCTATTTACTAATTTTTTTGTGTGTTTATTTTTTTGGCTTTTTGTTTGTTTGTTTGTTTGTTTTTGAGATGGAGTTTCGCTCTTGTTGCCCAGGCTGGAGTGCAGTGGTGCAATCTTGGCTCACTGCAACCTCCACCTCCTGGGTTCAAGCGATTCTCCTGCCTCAGCCTCCCGAGTAGCTGGGATTACAGGCATGCGCCACCATGCCAGACTAATTTTGTATTTTTAGTGGAGACAGGATTTCTCCATGTTGGTCAGGCTGGTCTCGAACTCCTGACCTCAGGTGATGTGCCCACCTCAGCCTCCCAAAGTGCTGAGATTACAGGTGTGAACCACTGCGCCTGGCCACTAATTTTTATTTATAAATTTGGCAGAAGACTATATTATGTATAGTTGTATAATATGAACATTCTAAGTATTATTTGCTTTTTGATACCACTTAAAGATTATGTAAAGGTTATGTATAGATGTAGTTATTAGAAAGAGTAGTAGACATGAAATCAGGAGGCTACATCATGATCTTGGCTCTGATCCTAGATGACATAATATTGGACAAGTCATTTGACTTATCTGCGCCTATTTCTTCTTTTTATGAATAAAGGGATCAGATTTGATCATTTAATCCATGATCCTGTCATACAACCTAAGTTATTCAAGTTCAGCTGTATTGAAAAATGTGATGAAGAGCACACAACTTTGTTCTCCTCAGCTCTTGCCATGATCCTTAAACTAACAAAATGAGGAAATAGATGGCTTTTTTCTCCTCCCTGAATTTATAAAAACAGGAATTTATAAATTTGATTTAACTTTTTAAACGTTTAATCTGAGGAAGACATGAAACTCCATCTTACACCTAATAGATGCGAAACAAAAATGAAACATAATTTAGCTTTCAAAAGTATAGCCATGCCCCACGGAAATATTGCTGATTTGGTTCAGATCACTGCAGTAAAGTGAAGGTCCCAATAAAGTGAGTCACACAAATACTTTGGTTTCCCAGTGCATATAAAAGTTATTTTACACTATACTGTAGTTTATTAAGTGTGCAATTTTATTATGTCTTAAAAATACCTACCTTAAATGTAAAATACTTTCTTGTTAAAAAATGCAAAAAATCATCTAAGCCTTCAGGCAGTTGTAATCTTTTTGCTGGTGGAGGCTCTTGCCTAGATCTTGATGGCTGCTAATTGATCAGGCTGGTGGTTGCTGAAGGTTGGAGTGTCTGTGACAGTTTCTTTCTTCTTCTTTTTTTTTTTTTTTTTTTTTTGAGATGGAGTCTCTCTCTGTCGCCCAGGCTGGAGTGCAGTGGTGCAATCTCGGCTCACTGCAACCTCCGCCTCCCAGGTTCATGCCATTCTCCTGCCTCAGCCTCCCAAGTAGCTGGGACTACAGGTGCCCACCATCATGCCCGGCTAATTTTTTGTATTTTTAGTAGAGATGGGGTTTCACCGTGTTAGCCAGGATGGTCTCGATCTCCTGATCTCGTGATCCGCCCCCGTCGGCCTCCCAAAGTGCTGGGATTAAAGGCGTGAGCCACTGCGCCCAGCCTTATTTCTTCTTTTTTTTAAATAGAGATAGAGTCTCACTATGCTGCCTAGACTGGTCTCAATTTCCTGGCCTCAAGCAATCCTCCAGCCTTAGTCCCCCAAAGTGCTGAGATTACAGGCATGAGCCATCACACTGGCTGGTAATTTCTTAAAATATGATAACACTGAAGTTTGCTGCATCAGTTGACTCTTCCTTTCATGAAATAGCTCTCTATTACATGTCATGCTATTTGATAGTATTTTACTCACAGTAGAACTTCTTTCAAAATTAGGCCAGGTGCAGTGGCTCATGTCTATAAACCCAGAGCTTTGGAAATCTGAGGCAGGAGGATAGCTTCAGGCCAGGAGTTTGAGACAAGCCTGGACATCACAGTGAGACCCCATCTCTACAAAAAGTGGAAAAAATTAGCTGGGCCTGGTGGTGCACACCTCTAGACCTAGCTACTTGGGAGGCTCAGGCAGGAGGATCCACTTGAGTCCAAGAGTTCAGTGCTGCGGTGAGTTATGATTGTGCCACTACACTCCAGCTTGGGTGATAGAGTAAGACTCTCTCTCAATAAATAAAAATAAAAAATTGGAGTCAATCCTGAAACCCTGCACTGCTTTAACAACTAGGTTTACGTAATATTCCAAATCCTTTGTGGTCATTTCAACAATGTTTATAGCATTTTCACTAGGAGTAGATTCCATCTCAAGAAACACTTCCTTTGCTCATCCATAAGAAGCAACTCCTCATTTGTTCAAGTTTTATAATGAGATTGCAATAATTCAGTCACATCCTCAGGCTCTGCTTCTAATTCTAGTTCTCTTGCTATTTCTACTACATTTTCAGTAATTTTCTCCACTGAAGTCTTGAACCCCTCAAAGTCATCCATGAATGTTGTACTCAACTTCTCTTCTAAATTCCTGATAATGTTGATAGTTTAACATCCTCCCATGAATCATAAATGTTCCTAATGACATCTAGAATAGTGAATCCTTTCCAGAAGGCTTTCAATGTAGTTTGCCCAGATCCATCAGAGGAATCATTACCTATGGCAGCTATAAACTTACAAGATATATTTCTGAGATAATAAGACTTGCAAGTTGAAATAACTCCCTCAACCTTGGGTTTCAGAACAGCTGCTGTGTTAGCAGGAATGAAAGCAACATTAATCCCCTTGTATGTCTTCATCAGAGCTCTTGGGTGACCAGGTACATTGTCAGTGAGCAGTAATATTTGAAAGGAATCATTTTTTCTGAAAAGTAGGTCTCAACAGTAGACTTAAAATATTTAGTAAACCGTGCTATAAACAAATGTGCTGTTATCCAGGCTTTGTTGTTCCATTTCTAGGGTACAGGCAGGGTAGATTTAGCATAAATCTTATGGATGCCCTAGGGTTTTTGGAATGGTAAATTAGCATTGGCTTCAACACAAAGTTACCAGCTGCGTTAGCCCCCAACAACATAGTCAGCCTGTTCTTTGAAGCTTTTGAAACCAGGCATTGACTTCTTTCTAGCTAGGAAAGTCCTAGATAGCATCATCTTGCAATAGAAGGTTGTTTCATCTACCTTGAAAATCTGTTGTTTGGTGTAGCCACCTTCACCAATGACTTAGCTAGATCTTCTGAATAACCTGCTGCAGTTTGTACATCAGCACTTCCTGCTTCTCTTTGCACTTTTATGTTATAGAGATGGCTTCTTTCCTTAACCTCATGAACCAGTCTCTGCCAGCTTCAGACTTTTCTTCTGTAGCTTCCTTACCTCTCTCAGCCTTCACATAATTGAAGAGAGGGCCTTGCTCCGGATTGAACTTTAAGGGAATATTTTGGCTGGTTTGATCTATCCAGACCATTCAAACTTTCTCCATATCAGCAGTAAGGCTGTTTCACTTTCTTAGCATTCATGTGTTCAGAGTAACACTTTTCATTTCCTTCAAGAACTTTTCCCTTGCATTCCCAACTAGGCTGTTTGGCACAAGTGGCCTAGCTTTTGGCCTGTGTTAGGTTTCAACATGCCATCTTCACTAAGCTTTCTTCTTTTCCTTTTTTTTGGCTTAAAAAATACTGGGTTATTTGTTTGTTTGTTTACTGTGAAAGAGAGCAGACAGACATTTCTAACTTTTTAAATTTAAAGTGAGAGACGTGAACACTTGGAGACCATAGTAGGGTTATTAATTGGTCTTATTTCAATATTGCTGTGTCTCAGGGAAAAGGAGGCCAAAAGAGAGGGAGAGATACGGGAGAATGACCAGTTGGTGGAGCAATCAGAATACAACCACAACAGTTATCAATTGAGCTTGTATATGGAGGCACTTCCTGCTGCCACAAGACAATTACAATAGTAACATCAAAGATTAGTAATCACAGATCACCGTAACAGTTATAATAATAATGAAACGTTTGAAATACTGCAAGAATTACCAAAATGTGACACAGAGACACAAAGTGAGCACATGCTATTGGGAAAATGGCACTGATAGACTTGCTCAGTGCAGGGTTGCCACAAACCTTCAATTTATAAAACACACAGCATCTATGAAGTCCAGTAAAATATAGCGCAATAAAATAAGGTATGCTTATATAATGCTCACAAAAAGAAACCCAGAGGGTTCTGTTCCAGTAACTATTGCTACTAAACAAGCTACACCAAAACATAGTGGCTTAAAAGAACAAGAATCATTTCCTTAGCTCCCAAATCTGCATTTGGGGCTGAGTTTTGTGGGGATACCTCCTCTCTGATCCACTTGGTGTCAGCTGGGACAGCTTGAAGGCTGGGGCTGATTAAACACTGTGTCAGCTTGCCCCTTTATAGCAAAACTCATTGAAAAAGTTTTCTATACTCTGGCTCTGATTCTCTCCTGCCATTTTTCTCCTTTTAAAATTATTTTTATTTTCATCTATTTATTTTTTTTAGAGACTGGGTCTCACTCTGTCACCCAGGCTGGAGTGCAGTGGCACAGTCATAGTTCACTGCAACCTTGAATTCCAGGGATCAAGTGATCCTCCCACTTCAGCCTCCTGAGTAACTGGGACTACAAGCACACATCATCATGCTCAACTAATTTTTTTGTTTGTTTTGGTAAAGACAGAGTCTCACTATATTGTCCCGGCTGGTCTTGAACTCCTAGCCTGAAGCAACCCTCTCACCTCTGTGTCTCAAAGTGCTGGGATTAAAGGTGTGAGCCATGATGTCTGACCTAAAATTATTTTTTAATAATTCATTTTGAAATAATCTCAATTATAGATAAATTTGCCAGAAGGATAAAAAGATTTATATTTTCCCTCACCCAGATTCCCCAGTTATTAATACAACCACTATGGAAAACAGTATGGAGCATCCTCAAAAAACCACAAATAGAACTACCATATCCAGAAATCCCATTACTATACATTTATCCTAAGGAAAGGAAATCAGTATATCAAAGAGACATCTGCACCTCTGTGTTTATTGCAGCAGTATTCACAATTGCCAAAATGTGGAGTCAACCTAGGTGTCCCAACAACAGATGAATGCATAAAGAAAATGTGGTATTTATACTCAATGGAATGCTATTCATCCACAAAAAAGCATGAAATTCTGTCATTCATGCCAGCATAGATGGAACTGGAGGACATTATGTTAAGTGAAATAAGTCAGGAACAGAAAGTTAAACACCACATGCTCTCGTTCTCACTCATATGTGGAAGGTAGAAGAGAGTTCATTCCATGCAAGTAAAAAGTAGAATGGAGGATGGTAGAGGCTGAGAAGGATAGGAGGGTAGGGGGAACAGGAGGATAGAGAGATATTTGTTAAAGGATATAAGATTACAGCTAGATAGGAGGAATGAGTTCTCTAGTGTTCTGTAGTTCTATAGGATGACTATAGTTAAACAATAATGTATTATACATTTCAAATAGCTAGAAGGAGGATATTGAATGTTCCAACACAAAAGTGTTTGAGATGATGGATGTTTTAATTACCCAGATCTGATCATTATTCATGATTGTATTGAATCATCACTGTAACTCATAAATACAATTATTATGTCAATTTACAAAAACATTTTATCATTGCATTTGTTTCATTGCTCAATACCCTTCCTCTCCCTACAGACACACACACACGCATGCATGCACACACATGCATGCACACACATGATCATTCATGTTTTTTTGAATCTTTGCAAAGCAAGCTTTACAATGTCCCATTACCACTAAACACTCCAGTCTATATTTTCAAACAACAAAGATATTCTCCTAAAAACTGGCATACAGCCTTCCAAATCAGGAAGCCAATATCAATATAACATTGCTACCCAATCCACAAACCCCATTCAGTGTCACCAGCTGTCCCAGTGGTACCTCTTCTTTCTTTCTGGCCCAGTATCCTATCCAGGAATATGTGATGCGTTTAGTAGTTATGTTTCTTCAGACTCATTCAATCTGAAACAGTCCTTTAGTCTTTCTCTTGACAGTGTTTAAAGAGTACAGACCTTGACTATACAGGATTTCCCTCAGCCTTGATGTACCTGATGTTTACTTGTGATCAGACTTATGTCACACATTCTTGGCAACATCACCACCTCCCATCACTGGTGATGTTAACTTTGATCTTCTGATCATATTGGTGCCCGCCAGACTTCTCCACATTAAAGTCATTATTAATGACTTTTTGTAAGTGATTAGTATTTTGTGGAGAGCTTTCCAAGAATACATCAGTATGTTCTTATCTAACAGTCACCCATCAGACTTAATATCCATTGACCACTTCTATCTGAATCAAACCCCTGTGATAGTGCCAAATGGTGATTTTCTGTTTCCTTTCTTCTACATTTATCAGTTGGTAAGGAATATCATTCCCTTCTCTTGTATTTATTTATATATAAGAACTCATTGATTCTTGTTTTGTTTACAAGATGGTAATCCATTTTTATTGATTGATTGATTGATTGACATGGGGTTGCCCAGGCTAGAGTCCAGTGTACAGTGATAGCTTACTGCAGCCTTATCTCCTGGGCTCAAGAACTCCTCCTGCCCCAGCCTCCCAAGTAGCTGGAACTACAGGCATGCACCACCACACCCAGCTAATATTTTTTATTTTTTGTAGAGATGATGTTTTGCTATGTTGCCTAAGCTGGTATCAAACCCCTGGGCTGAAGTGATCCTCCCACCTTGGCCTCCCAAAGTGCTGGGATTATAGGCGTGAGCCACTGCGCTCAGCTTATTATTATTTTAATGCTCAAATTGTCTATTAACCAGTAGGAGCCCCTTCAGTTGGCCTCCTGTGTCTCTTCAGCATGTCCCATCATTCATGATGCATTTCCTTACTTTCTGGCACAAATGTGTTCCTGGCTCATTTTGTACTTTCCTGACCCAGCCTTCAAATCAGTCTTTCCTCCAAGGAGCTCTGGTTCCTATTAGGTATTTAAAAAACAAGATCTGAGCGTTCAGTATGCTTGAAGCTACTGGGGTAGAATATCATCATTTAGGCTCACCCAGAAAAAAAAAAAAAAAAAAAGCTAGGAAAATATCTACGTGTAGTCCTAGAAGTTACATAATTTTAATGTGTTGTAACTCTGATTGCAAGGCAGTAACTAACAAAATCTTATGATACTACCCCCAACCCAGGTATGTGTAATCCTCGAAATTATAGTGACACACCTCCAACTTCAAAGAGCACAGTGGAGGAGCTGCATGAACCGATCCCTTCTCTCTTCCGGGCACTCACAGAAGGAGATACTCAGTTGAATTGGAACATCGTTTCTTTCCCTGTTGCAGAAGAACTTTCACATCATGAGAATCTGGTTTCATTTTTAGAAACTGTGAACCAGCCACACCACCAGAATGTGTCTGTTCCCAGCAATAATGTTCACGCGCCTTATTCCAGTGACAAAGGTAACTGCCAACAGTTGACTTTCTCCGTTCCGCCCCCTCATGTGGTCTGTCTATGTAATCTGTAAAACCTATATAAGACCATCTTTTGGAGCAGCTTTTTGGTTTTGAATTTGTATCATCTCACATAAATTCTAGACTCAATAACCCTGATCCCATCATATCTAGAGGCACATGCCAGAAGGATAAGAGAAAAAAATATATCTCCGATCCTTGAGTAGATAAAGAGGCACGTCGGCCGGGCGTGGTGGCTCACGCCTGTAATCCCAGCACTTTGGGAGGCCGAGGCAGGTGGATCACGAGGTCAAGAGTTCGAGACCAGCCTGGCCAAGATGGTGAAATGCCGTCTCTACTAAGAATACAAAAATTAGCCGGCTGTGGTGGCGGGCACCTGTAGTCCAGCTACGAGGGAGGCTGAGGCAGGAGAATTGCTTGAACCTGAGAGTCGGAGGTTGCTGTGAACTGAGATCGCACCACTGCACTCCAGTCTGGGTGGCAGAGCAAGACTCCGTCTCACCAAAAAAAAAAAAGATAAAGAGGCATGTCAGCATATTGTCAAAATTCCTCCATACTCCTGGCAGCAGAAGCTGTACTGTATTGGAAAATAGATAATTGTTCCTAATTCTGGTATTTATTTGTGTTAGTCTTTATTCTGTTCATAAGATAGCAACAATGCTGCTTCTCTAATAAAATATTGCTCATTGTCAGGTAACATTCAGAGTATCCCATGAAGTCAGATTTTTATAATAGCACCCCTACTAAAATGATGCCAAAGTCATTAGCTAAATTTATTTATAAGCAAGTTGGTATTCCAGACATCTCATTTCCAGGCATAAACTAACCCCAGCCAGTTCTCTGCAAATGGGTGCTGTTGGTCAGAAAAGGAATTAAATGAGAAAATAACTTATACAAATTACAGAAGCATATTTAAGAGCATTTATTAGTGAAGATAGGTCATATCATAATTTTGGAATGTAAAGAGCATGTGACTTTTATAAAATCTTTGATATTTTTTGATAAAAGGCGCCATATAATTTTACTGTGGAAGCATAAAGCACTTATGAAAATTGCAATTATTTCTTAAAACATGAGGTGAATTATGTATAAATAGTATAATTTGTACTCTTACTTGACTATTAGCTGTGCCCTCCATTACATTCCTACCTATATGAAACAGTGTGGGCCGGGTGCAGTGGCTCACTCCTGTAATCCCAGCACTTTGGGAGGCTGAGGTGGGTGCGTCACCTGAGGTCGGGAGTTCGAGACCAGCCTGACCAACATGAGAAACCTCGTCTCTACTAGAAATACAAAATTAGCTGGGCGTGGTAGCGCATGCCTAATCACAGCTACTTGGGAGGCTGAAGCAGGAGAATCGCTTGAGCCCGGGAGGTGGAGGTTGCGGTGAGCCGAGATTGCGCCATTGCACTCCAGCCTAGGCAACTAGAGCAAAACTCCATCTCAAAAAAAGAACAAAAACACAAAAAACAGTATGAGCTTCGAACATTAATGGTAAAAGGCAGAACAGCTTCTGTTAAATGACAGTGTGAGATTTCTTATTCCCTTTTAGGTTAAAGTACTTTGTAAAACAAATGCTAGATTTTGGAAAACATTAGAAACATATGGAATGCAATAATAATATGTTTTGCTATCATTTTCTCCATTATTAAAATGTAAATAATCAACATAACAGACATTAAATAATAATTCATAAATTTTGCTCAAAGATTATTTAAAATTTATGAAGCAATTAGCTAGAAGCTAATTCCTGGAAACTCCAGCTGTCTTCAAGACACAACTAAAGTTTTTTCTCTGTGACATCTTTCCTGGGCACCTTTTCCCCCAGATAGAGTTAGCCTCTTTCTACTGCTCCTCCTACATTTGCAGTTTGTTTGTTTGTTTGTTTGTTTGTTTGTTTGTTTTTTGAGATGGAGTTTCACTCTTGTTGCCCAGGCTGGAGTGCAATGGCACAATCTCGGCCCACTGCAACCTCCACCTCCCAGGTTCAAGTGATTCTCCTGCCTCAGCCTGCCGAGTAGCTGGGGTTACAGGCACTTGCCACCATGCCCGGTTAATTTTTTGAATTTTTAGTAGAGACAGGGTTTCGCCATGTTAGCCAGGCTGGTTGCAAACTCCTGGCCTCAGGTGATCCTCCTGCTTCGGCCTCCCGAAGTGTTGGGATTACAGGCTTGAGCTACCATGCCTGGCCTGCATTTGCAGTTCTATTTGTTGTCTGTTTTTAACATATGGATCTATCATTTTCTACTTAGTTCTGTGGATTCTCTGATTCCTCTACTAAAAATATAAAAATTAGCCGGCTGTGGTGGCACATGCCTGTAATCCCAGCTACTCGGGAGGCTGAGGCAGAGAATCACTTGAACCTGGGAGGCGGAGGCTACAGTGAGCCGAGATCACACCACTGCACTCCAGCCTGGGTGACAGAGTGAGACTCCATCTCAAAAAAAGAAAAAAAAAGGAAATGCCCAGTTTAAAAGCACAGCTGTATAACATAGCAAATGTTTTTAAGCCCAATAATCCAACCTTTCGATCAAAGCCTGAAATCTAATAAAAGAAGCTAAGGAAGCCCTTTGCCTTCTTCAGATGTAGTGGGAGAATCTGACTTCCTTCTCAACATAATTAATAAATGAAGATCTTTTTTCCTATATCTGATCTTTGTCATGTATAGACCAGTAATAAGAGAACTAAGATAAATAACTGTTAATATTCAACTAGGTAATAAAGCATTTTTTTGTTTTTCTTCTTTCTTGCCCTGAAATCTTAAATTTTTGTTTTTCAGAACACATGTGTACTGTGGTTTATTTTGATGACTGCATGTCCATACATCAGTGTAAAATATCCTGTGAGTCCATGGGAGCATCCAAATATCGCTGGTTTCATAATGCCTGCTGTGAGTGCATTGGTCCAGAATGTATTGACTATGGTAGTAAAACTGTCAAATGTATGAACTGCATGTTTTAAAGAAGACAAATGCAAACCAAAGCAACTTAGTAAAATAATAGGTATAAAAAGTTATTCTGTAAGGCTGTTGGTTGTATCAGAATCCCAGTAAGTTAAGTTGTAAAGACTTTGGAATAAGTTTCTTTTAAAAATATGACATAGCCAGTGATGTGTTTAATTATATAACTGTTCTTACTGATTTTATTGCCCCCTAGCAATAAGCCCTTTCCTTTGAATACATGTACAACTTTGGTCATATGAGAAGCAGGTGCACAGAGAATTCCTTGAAAGATCTGAGGTTTTTAACATGAAGCCTGATGTGGTTTTCCTCTAGCATTCCAAAAGGTTTTTGCTTTGAAAGTGTTAGCAGAAGCATGTTGATGTGAATTATGATTTCTTCATGTGCCACTCTTAGGACACTGAGTTTTTATAGTTGCACATCATTCCTCATTGTGCCTTGTTTTATCCATTTTATAAATAGAGTAGATATTCGATATACTACTCTGATAACTCATATAAAAATATCATCATAAAAAGCTTAATTTCATCCCTTTTATGTTGGTTTTAAAATGTAAATGCTTACCATATTTTATAATTGAGAACTCCTACATAGTAGAATCCATTCTATAATACATGTGTTGACAAAGCTTTAGAGAAAGTTTCCTATTCTCTTCCATTTCCCCTGCCCAAAGTGCTGACATAGGCAGTGATGAAGAATCTTTACCAAGATTTTCAGGGTGTACCTATGAAATTGCTTTAAATGCACTGCTGGAGTAAATAATTAGCAAGCAAAAGCATTTCTGTGACTTCAGGTACCAGCTTAAAGAGCACTAGGGATGGGGAAAAAATGCCAAATCAGACTCCACCTAGAGCACCAGGAAACAGCTTGTACCCTGGTAGGGAAATGGTGTCGCTGAAAGGGGAGGCTGAGCTGGTACAAGACTGAACTCGTGCAGCCTTAGCCAAGACAAAGCAGTGTTTTTCAGCAGACAGGTGATGGGACAGGAATTGAAGAAGAGAATTGACTCGTATGAACAGGGCAGGGTGAAAATGCTGGGAATTATAATGGGAAACAAAACTATCTACGTTCATATTTTGTAGTATTTCATTTGTTAAGTTTATATCTGGATATAATGTTCTTTTTAAACAAGTATAATCATATCGTCAGAGGTTAAGATTATGAAATTTTAAAATCTCTATTCAAGATGATGTTCACTCCAAATACACTACAGAATTTAGTCAACATTTTATATAATGTTTCAATAAACGTTTCAATAAAGATCCTATGTGCCCTTCATAGTAATAAAATCTCAATCTTTAAGCATGAATGAAAAACATAAATATTTATATTACAGACTTAATTTTACAAAATTGCTACTTGCTCTAGTGCATATTTGAACTACAAGCAACTTTTTAGGAATACCTCTTTATACGTCTACATATTTTAGTATATAAAAATAGATAATGCTCTTGGACACATTTTGTATTGTTCATGATCTGAATAGTAGTTAGTTAAAAGATCATTTGTAATATTATGATCAACTGTTATAAATTAAGGTCTTAATACCTTTTCTGCTCTTTCAGATAACTCTAATGAATATTCAAGATATTTTAGCCTTTTAAAAAGTTGAGATTTAGCTCATGGATATATTTTTTGGTAGGAAAACATTAGGGTCTCCTTTTCTTCCTTTTACCTAGAATGCCTCGTTTAAAAGTGCCTTGAAAACATTTAGCTCCCCTTCTTCATGAGCACCTGTAGAGCCGAAAGTATCCTGGAACTTTAGACAGAAAGCTGAAAGGAATCTGCAGCCTCCTGCTGCAGTTCAACTCTGCTGTTTTTCAGTCATTTCCTACTGTGAGTGGAGTGATGTTTGTGTGTGTGTTGGCAACATGCCTAATGTTTTCTTAATGATGACAACAAATATTTTAAAACTGCATTTATCATTTTTTAGGTCTTCATCATTAAATTTTAAAATGTAATATCTGTTTCCCACCCCCTACATTAGGAGGATAATTTCTTAAACCACATTGTTTTAATTGATTTTTCTTACCTTGATTTCTCTCATTAGAAACTATCCCTAAATGTAATGATCTTTTGCCTTCAAATTTGGCTTATTTTTTCTGATTTATGAGGGGCTGACAGAAAGAATTCACCTAAAAGATTTCATTTCCGGTTTTATAATATATTTCAGGTTCTGAATAACAATATTTTTCCAAATTGAAAGTAAATATTCAAGAAGTTGATAGCCTGGTTAAAAGTTAGATCCTCTATTACCATTCTAAGCACATTCACTTCTATATTGAAGTTTTGGTAAAAATTCTTTTTTCTTTTTTAATAAAAAATTAGGTTATTACTTTTTTTATAACCAGATTTTAAAAGCACTAGATTTTAAATCAGTGGGTATCATAAAAGCATATATAAAAGATCCTTTCTTATAGTAAGACTTGTGCTTGTTAGCAGGTTTTTCTGTTAGTTTTTCCCCCATAACATTTAATTATTACTAAAACAGTATTTACAATAGTGGTGCCAAATCAAATGGTAATTTAAATAAAATCTATTCTGTGTTTATGTAGGGTGGTATAAAAAAGAGGTCTTCATTTAGACATGTGATTTCTAAAATTCCAGGAAGCAAAATTGATAAGATGTTAGAAATTTGAACCATTATTTATAATCAGGATAGCATTAAAATGGAGAAAAGAAAGTTTTCTGGAAAAATGCAGTAAATATAAGCCACATTTCTAAAGTTTATTTTTATGAAAGCTTCTTTTAAGATTTTTGAAATCTATTCTGCATTCCCAAGAGTTTATGTTTATTGTATTTTATATGATCTACAACATAGAAAATTGTGTATTTTTCTTTGGTTGTCCCTATTAACAAAAAAGTATTTTAATAAAAAATTGAAATGAGTGAGTCATATTTTTTGTTAACTTCAGCATAGACGTAATTTGACATTTCTGTCTAAAGAAGATAGTGTTTAAGTGATCAGCAGGCCGGGTGCGGTGGCACTTTGGGAGGCTGAGGTGGGCGAATCACTTGAGCTCAGGAGTTCAAGACCAGCCTGGGCAACGTGGTGAAACCTCATCTTTATAAAAATAAAAAAATTATCCAGGCATGGTGATGAGAGGTGAAGCCACCTGGACTTCCTGGTTCGAGTAGGGACTTAGAGAACTTTTCTGTCTTACAAGAGAATTGTAAAATGCACCAATCAGTGCTCTGTAAAATGCACCAATCAGTGCTCTGTAGCTAGCAAGAGGGTTGTAAAATGCACCAATCAGTGCTCTGTAAAACACACCAATCGGCAGGATCCTAAAAGTAGCCAATCGCAGGGAGGATTGAAAAAAGGGCACTCTTATAGGACAGAAATGGAACATGGTGGGGAGGGGCCAATAAGGGAATAAAAGCTGGCCACCCCAGCCATCAGCAGCAAACAGCTTGGGTCCCCTTTCACGCTGTGGAAGCTTTGTCCTTTTGCTCTTCACAATAAACCCTGCTATTGCTCACTCTTTGGGTCTGTGCCATCTTTAAGAGCTGTAACACTCACCGTGAAGGTCTGCAGCTCCATTCTTGAAGTCAGCAAGACCACGAACCCACCAGCAGGAGCCAACTCCTACTCTAGAGGCTGAGGTGGGAGGATCCCTTGAGCCCAGGGAGGTGGAAGCTGCAGTGAGCCATGATTGTGCTACTGCACTTCTGCCTGAGTGACAGAGCAAGACCCTGTCTTAAAAAAACAATCAGCAAAGAATGTTCTTGTCTCTCAGGATGTCTCTACAGATTCTCTCAGAACAGATTTTAGAACATTTTGCTGTCTGCTTTTTCATATGCTTTATTCCAATATGGGGGAACCTTTTAAATGAATACTTTACTATTCTGCTTGCTCTGTGGGCCTTCAGATGCCAACCAGCTTTACAAGAATGATCTAAAGGTTGCAAGGAGTTGCAGAAGGATCAAGGTAGGGAAAAACCTTTCTCACCTCTCCCACAGGATACTGTTAGAACTGAGAGCCATAAGCTGTGCTGCCATGGCAAAATCCACCTTATTTCAGAGTCCATGTTTTGGCAGCCTCGTGCCTGGGGGATCTAGAGAGAGGAAGAACTCAAGAGGACAGCCTGAGTGACTTAAGAAAGGAGCTGGGGCATTCGGAAGGTAGGATGAGTTTCAAGGACAGATACAACGTTTGACCAGGAAAGTTGTACTTTTGCTGAAGGTGTCCACCCAGCAGCTAGTCATGTAGACAGTCAGAGAGAGTGAAGCTGAGCTGGGAGGGGAGGCATCCAAGCCCGAGGCTCCAGGAGACATTGCAGACAACATGTCGCATCCGGCCCCATGGGGCTGCTCCAGACCTGGCAGGCACTGAGCTCAGTAAGCCAGGCAGACATGCCATTAGTGCCATTAGCGGGTGGGTGTTAGCCATTACAGCTCTTTGACCTTTGAGCTTTAACCAGTAAAAAGTAAATGTGTGCCAGGCGCAGTGGCTCACGCCTGTAATCCCTCCCAAAGGAGGTGAGGCGGGCAGACCACCTGAGGTTAGGAGTTCGAGACCAGCCTGGCCAACGTGGTGAAACTCTGTCTCTACTAAAATATACAAAAATTAGCCGGGTGTGGTGGTGCGTGCCTGTAATCCCAGCTACTCAGGAGGCTGAGGCAGGAAAATCGCTTGAAGCCGGGAAGCGGAGGTTGCAGTGAGCCAAGAATGCGCCCCTGCCCTCCAGCCTGGGCAACAAGAGTGAAACTCCGTCTCAATTAAAAAAAAAAAAAAAGTAAATATGTTCTACCTCCTTTTAAAGTCTGCTTGAAGTGTGGGGTCAGCAACAACTCCAAAGTTTGGCTTTTGAGATGAGAATTCTCCATGCAGATGCAAAGAGGAAAAGAATTCTGCCCCCTCCCAGTAGTGCTGGGAAGCCTGGAGTCCGCGCTGTGACTCACCAAATGACGCCTGGAGAATGCAGGTGCCCCGCCAGTCAGGGAGACAGGACTTCCCTCACTGGGCTGAAGATAGCCCCTGAAGTTAGGCACAGTCACCGGCGAAATATCTTTATGGCAGAAATGTGTTTCCTGCCCGTCTAACTTAACGTACTTCCCTCTGCAGCCAGCGTAATCTTTCTAGATCACGTGTACCGGTAATTACTGCTTCCACCCCCAGTTCCAGGCAAATAGTAAGGCCGTTGCGCTCGTCTGCCCCGGAAAGGTCTGAGTTACCCACTAGGAAGTCGAGCAAGGGCAGAGAACCTGTCTTTTGTTTACCTGAAGCCTCCCTGGCTCCGGGATGTTCTGCTACGGGAAGGGAGAGAACGAGGCCTTTGAGGGCCTGAGAGAGGGGCCAGGAAGGTAGGTCCCAGAGGCCCAGGTCTCCTGACCATGGAGAACAGCGCTCTCAGCCCATGGCTCACGGGGAACCCGAGCCTACAGTTGCTTCTTTCCAAGGGTTTCTACTTAGAAATATTAGCAGCCCAGCCCTCATTGTCCAAAGCCCCCCAGACTTGCTGCCAGCGTTCTGTGAGTCCCAAGATGGGTGACAGAGCCTCTCTCCTGGCCAGTGTTGGATGGGATGAGCCTCAGAGTCAGATTTTACTTGATTCCAAGAAAACAATGAGACAGAATGCGTTGCAGCCCTGGGTTTGTGGACTGCATTTGTGTCCCAAGACTCCTTGTCTCACAGCCTCGGCCGGCATCTCCCCTTCCTGTCTCATGTCTTATCCCCACTCCCATCACTGCTGACTCCGGCCTCAGCAGGCCAAGCTCGTGCTGCCCTCTCTCTCCACCCTCAGGCTGTCGCAGGAGTCGTTTCCCCTGCTGGACCTGCTTTCTGTGCAGATTGTGGCTTCTTGGACTGACCTCCCTTTTTTTTTTTTTGAGATGGGGTCTCCCTCTGTCACCCAGGCTGGAGTGCAGTGGCACCATTTTGGCTCACTGCAGCCATCACCTCCCTGGCTCAGCGATCCTCCTCACGTCAGCCTCACAAGTAGCTGGGATCACCACAATGCCTGGCAAATTTTTTGTTATTTTTGGCACAGACGGGGTTTTGCCATGTTGGCCAGGCTGGTCTCAAACTCCTGAGTTCAAGTGATCCACCCGCCTCAACTTCCCAAAATGCTGGGATTACAGGCCTGAGCCACTGTGCCTGGCCGTCTGACCCCACTTCTAAAAGAGCAGCCCCTCCCCACTCCCCCATCCCATTCGTCTGCTTTCTTTAACAGCAGACACCTCTCCAAAAGTATTCATTGGTTACTTGTTTATCATGCATTCTCCTCTTAGACTGTGGGGCCCTTGAGGGCAGGGACCTTGTTTCTTTGGTTTGTCACTGCCCTAAACACAGCTCCCCAGCACCTAATGTCTCACACTCAGTGGGCACCAGCTCTTCTGTGGATGAGTGATGGCAAGTGAACAGTGGCTCCTCAGTGCCCTCAGACAAGCAAATGCCAACTGTGCAGCAGACCTCTCAGATCCAGGCAGCATGTCCCTGCTCACCACCAGGCCCATCTCAGCAGTCCAGGTGGACATCCCCTGGAGCCGCTGTCACTCCCCCTGTAAGTATGGTTTCATCAATCTGAGACACTTGTCCCTCTGTGTCCATTCCTCACACCTTTCACTGAGCAGCTCACAATGGTGTAGCCTTTGACCCCAGGGCATTCCTCAGCAGCATCCTAACTTCATCATTACCCTACACTTCCGCTTCCCACACTTCAACCTGGTGTCCAGGTTTCCACTGGGCCATTTGCAGTATTGCAGATACACCTTTAGCCACGTGGCTGAGGCCATTTTTAGACTGCTGACCGATGCAGGCTTTGTGGGAGACTAAGGGACATCTTTAGCAACCTAGCAAGAAGACCATGCATGATGATGTGAATTTTTTTGGTGTCCTTGAGGGCGAATTTTATTTGCAGAAGACACTACACAGAAACTAATGTTCATTTTTAAAATTAATGTTTAATGTATTTAATTTACAAAATCAAACTTAGTTCTTCCATAAGTTTTTGAAAACAGTTTACAAATATTTCTTCTAGCAGACTAAATATATATCTAATAATCATTTTTACAGGGCCCTCATTCAGTATTTGCTGAGTACTTCAACAGCTAATAAACTCACTATTGAGGTGAGCCTGTTGAAATTTCCAATACTGCACATAAACAGGAAGATTACAACTCAGAATCAACTCTCATTCATTTCACACCAATTTTAAATTGGAGTTGTGAGGTTGTGTTCTAATAAGCCAAATCCTCTAAAATATTCAAATATGCCCATTCTTAACACAATAGTTCTAATGATATAGTTTTGAGTCTTTTATCCCAGATCCTCCAAATCATTCCATGGTTGAAAAACAGGTTCTGGTTAAGCAAAACAGGTCACAGAGGTTTCTATGGCCTCAGTAAAATAGGTGCCAGAGAACTTGGAAACCGAGGAAGGCCAGATTAGAGGACAAGACTTAGCCAACATTTAGCCAGACACACCCCAAAACATAAGTCAAGAAGGGCCTGCCCCTGGACAGGCAGGGAAAAATACATGCTCTTTACAAATAATTTACCACCAAGACGAAGAGTATGCCCAGTTTTCTTCCCAAATTTGCCAGTCATGTTGTTTCTCTGCTCAGAGGCAGAATGAATATAAAGGCAGAGAAAGGCCTGTGGTACACTAAATGATTTCCTACCCAGGAAGGAAGCATCAGGTTTAGGGAGACGTTGTTCTCAGTTCCAAGTGATACACATTACCTATGTCTTCCCAACTTTGCAGAGAAGTCTGCCCTTTCCACCCAGGTCAATGAGTGGACTGGATTTTGCATATCTTTGGTTCTTAAGATATGTTTTTGTATTTTTCAGCCAGGCACGGTGGCTCACGCCTGTAATCCCAGCATTTTGAGAGGCCAAGGCGGGCAGATCACTTGAGGTCAGGAGTTCAAGACCAGCCTGGCCAACATGGTGAAACCCCATCTCTACAAAAATACAAAACTTAGCCAGGCATGATGGCAGGTGCCTGTAATCCCAGCTACTGGGGAGGCTGAGGCAAGAGAATCGCTTGAACCCGGGAGGCAGAGGTTGCAGTGAGCCGAGATGTGCCACTGCACTCCAGCCTGGGCAATAGAGTGAGACTCTGTCTAAAAAAAGAGAAAAGATATATTTTTGACTTTTTCTCTAAGTACCCTTTGGTGAAATTCTCAAATATGGAAATAAGTCTGTTTTGAATATCAGGTTCAAGAACTTTGAATCTAATGGACCCTTGTATTTTTTTCATGTTCTAAGAGTCATACAACTGTTCTAAAATAATACCGTGCAGAATTTGAGTTATCTCAGATGGCTTTGCCTAACTAGTGGCCACAACTTTGAGGTCTTTCTATGGAAGCCTGTTTCCATTGAGGATTTCCAGGGGCCTTTATTCTCAGGAGTTTGTCATGGCAGACCACAGGCCTAGCTTTCCTAGTCTCCCCTTCCACCCCTATTTGGTCCCCTCATTTTTTAATGGCTAATAATAGAGACCTGAAGTAATTGTAGCTTAAACAACTAGAGATTGGTTGTTCTCACATAACCTGAATTCTGAAAATACATAGACCAGATCTGGAATGGGGGCTCTACATTGTCACCGGGAAGTAGGCTTTCCTTTTGCTCTGCTGTCCTAAAATTTGTCTCATGGCCTCAAGATGCCTTCTGGAGCCCCAACCATCATATTTGCTTTCCAAGAAGGAAGGAGATTAGTGTAAAAATTATAAACCTCCAAGCCGAGTCAGCCTTCAGGAAGCCCATCCAACAACAATTGTTTATGTCTCATTGGCTACCACTGTTTGCAAGAGTGACAAGGAATTAGCAACTGAATAAAATTCAGGATTGTTAGTAAGTAGGGAGGGAATGAAGAAGGGGAGAATGATTGGCCCAAGCCATCTCCACTATGCATGGGTGCCTATAGCATCCTAAACACTTCCCATTCATAGTGTTTATCACTCTGTGTTGTAATTGCCTGTTTACTTGGCTGTATATACCCACCCTAGAATGACGTTTTATGTCCAACTTGAAAGTGCAGAGGCAGTCCCTGGCACAGCTAGAAAAGC